>NW_006921625.1:13948144-13966590 GCF_000298275.1 Orycteropus afer afer | reverse complement strand
ATATATACATACTTTGCTGGTTTTTGTGTTTCTCTAGAGAACCCAATCCAACACAGTGAGCTAGATTCAACCTGTAAGTCACTTGCAGGTGGCGACTGATTATGGATATTTCCTACAACATAATCATGATCCTTCCCCAAAAATGATGATGCTACCTCCCCATCAACTCTCTCAGTTCAAACTTGACTTTTGAGCCTCAGACACATATTTCCAATATTTTCTGGGCATCTTTGTTTACAAGACCTGCCAAAAAGCCCACTGCCATCAAGTTGATTCCAACTCATAGTGACCCTATCAGAAAGAATAGAATTGGCCCAGAGGGTATCCAAGGCTGTAAATCTTTATGGAAGCAGACTGCCTCATCTTTTTCCCACAGAGTGGCTAATGGGTTTGAACTGCCAAACTTTTGGTTAGCAGCTGAGTACCTTAGCCACTGCACCACCAGAGATCCTTGTAAGACTTGCAGGCAACTCAAATTTAAGGTGTCCAAAACCACCTGTAATGTATAATCACTATCACATTGTACAGGGATGTGCTAGAGTTGGTCATGCTGGCTGCCCAGAGTCAAATGTTAAATATTCAGGAATTTTGCCAGATGATTATAAAACTACTGGTCGTTTGTAATCAGCCATTGTGGGAGTGTTTACCCACCGATAGTGGCAAACACTACAGACCAAGGCTTGTCTTTTCATAGAGCCAAGTTTGCCAGCACACCACTGCAGCCTCCACTAGTCTTCCAGATGAGAAAGCCCACATATATCTTCTGTCACCACTCTCTTACCAAACCCTACATCCAGTCCCAAAACCTGGCCCTCTACAAACTGTACTAAGTGTCCCCTCCCCACCCCGCTCCCGGCCCTCATTCAAGTCTCATCTTTTCTGTAAGGGTTTCTTAATCTTTACCTTACCACCTTTCCCAAACAGGGCATCAGATCGGATTGGTTCTCTCCCCAGACATTTTTAACATCCAAACACCTTGGCCTAGAATTGGAACAGTTAGGCTTCTTTCCATTACAAGTGTCAGGAACCCAACTCACACAATGTTAGTCAAAAGGAGAACTTGCTAATTCATATAATTTGGAAGACCAAGAGGAATGGGGCTACAGGTATGGCTGGATCAGGGCTCAGCTTCTTTGCCTGGTATTCTCAGATACATTCTCATGGGAGGCAAAATGGCCAGCAGCCACACTGAATCCCATTCTCCTACCTTAGAATAGTGTGATGGATTGATTACATTCCTCTTCCCGATTTTTCAACACTCCCTGAATCCATGTCCTCTTCCATGTGACTTTTCAGTTCTTACTATGGAGGTGGAATCAACTTCCCCATCCCTTTAGTATTAGTTCAGCCATGTGACTTACTCAGCCAATGTTAGATAGCCTGGCCTTTCCTCTGAGGCCTCTGGGAGGACGCCAATGTCCAACCTTTCAGGTAACAGCCAAGTACTTAAGCACTACCCAGGGCTTCCTAACTCTAATTCCAGATTTGTTTCTCTGCCTCCAAGAAGTTTTCCAGTGTTAACTAAACTGGTTTAACACAGTGACACCTCAAAGTTAAGCCAAAGTCCAAGATGGCACTACAGACTCCCCAGGTCAGATTCATCTCTTCCTCTCCCATGTTCCTATCATTTTGTTTCTATCTCTGCTAGGGCACCTGCCCAGTCTGATGACCTGCGTGACATACGTGCTCAACAATCTCCCCAATGGCCAGGGAGGCACCGTGGGAGAGCTGAATATCATCTGGCTTTGTGTGCCTTAAGACACCTAACCCAGGGCAGCAGACATCATATTCCCACTTGTTGAACTGAACTCTTGTGTTGGTTTTGTTGTTTGTTCATTGTGGTTTGGGTGAAAGTTTACAGAGCAAATCAGTTTTCCATTCAATGATTTATGTACATGTTGTTCCGTGACTTTGGGTGCGATCCCTCAGTGTAACAGCACTCTTCCCATTTCCTCCCGTTTCCTTCCCCACTTCCATTCACCCTCCTTCCTGCCCCATCATGCCTTCTGGGCTTTGTTTCTGGGCAAATGCTGCCCTTTCGGTCTCACATGGTTGACTGCTCCAAGGAGTACATGCCTCACGTGCATTATTGTTCACTTTATAGATATGTCTATTGTTTGAATGAAAGGTGATCCCCGGGGCGGGTTCAGTTCCAGGTCTGGAGGGTGTCTAAGGGAGTCTATTGGTTTTTCTCTAGCTCCATCAACCTGAATTCAACAAAGTTGTCTAGTGACAGCCACCAGCCATCTGTCAGTGTGTCCTACTGTGGTGATTGGTGTGTTTCTATGATGCTGGAAGTGATGTCACTGGTATTTCAAATGCTAGCAGGGTCACCCATGGAAGACAAGTGTCACCAGAGCTTCCAGACTTGGACAGCTTAGGAAGAAAGGCCTGGTGACCTACTTCCAAAAGTTAGCCAATGAAAACCCAATGAGCACAATACAACGCTGCCTGATAGAGGCTGGAAGGTGAGCCCCTTAGCTCGGAAGGTGTTTGGATTACACAGTGGCTGCAACGATGCGCTTGAGCAGGCCAATGATCATGAGACGGGCACAGGACTGGGTGGCATTTGTTGTGCAGTACACAGCATTGCCAACTTGAAGGCAATCAACAACAGTGACATCTTTTGCTAATTCCCAGACTTCTAAGAATTGATAGGTGGAGAGCTCACAACAGTGTCATTGCCCTGGCCGGTGCCACTGTCACAGAAGCACTCCCTTTTGCCCCAGGATGAACATCCTACCCCGTAGATAAGCCTCAGGCCAGCTCCTCCCTCAGGAAAGGAGATGGACAACCCTCTTTCAGTGAGAAAAACTCAGAAATGGCTGTGCTGAGTGAGTGTTGGGCCATTTCTAAGTAGTTGACTTTTTTGAACCTGACTTTGCTATGCCTCCGGCAGATTAGAGCCACACTGCACTGTGGTTTAATAGAATTAGTCATGCATCCACACCCTGCACATATACTTCTCATTCCCCACTTAGATGAAGTCAGGCCTATGTTGGGTGGGAAGGTCAGAGAATTAGCTGCCCATCCGTCGGGTATCCCAGGTGCACAGATACGGATTAAACACAGGACGCCCAGTTAAACGAACTTCAGATAAGCAGTGGATCATTTTACTATAGGTGTGTCCCACGCAGTATTTGGGATGTACTTATACTGGGGAAAAAAAAAAACCTTTCAAATTCAACCCGGCATCCTGGATTTTCATTTGGTAAATATGACAACGCGACTCATGCAGGATCCTAAAATGCCAAAGCCCAGTTGTCACTGTGCCTGTCAGGGGCCTTCAAACCGGCAACCTGCATAAAACAGGACGAAACATTACCTGGTCCAGCACCACCTTCATGACCATGTGCTCGGTCCATCGCTGCAGCCACTGAGTACTTGCTGGAGAGCCTGCAACCCAGGGGGCTCATCTTCCAGCTCTAGGAACCCCAAAAAACTCATTGCTGTTGAGTCAATTCCAACTCATAGAGCCCCTATAGGACACAGCAGAACCACCCCACAGGGTTTCCAAGACTGTAATCTTTGTGGAAGCAGGCTGCCATATCTTTCTCCCACAGAGCAGCTGTTGGGTTCAAACCACTGGCCTTTTGGGAAGAGCAGGGAAACCCTAACATGGGATCATCTCTGTTCATGGAGCTCACAAACGTATGTCCAAGCATATGGCATAAAAAGCCTGATCAGACATTCGAGACAATTCACACAAATATTTTTCAAGGGTGTAATAGCTTGGATGAAACCCATTCGCACACTTGAATTAATTCCATAGTCAGCATCACTCACCTACTCTCCCGACTTGCTCTCCCAGGGGAAACATCCGTCCCCTTCTGCCAGTCATCTGCTGGAACGCCCCGGTTTACCCACTGCATGACAGTTATTGACTTTTGATGAATGGCACAGCTCTTCTGGGCTATTACTGCTTTGTTTTCAAACCTTACTTAATTGTTTGAAGATTTTTAATGTGGTTTTCTCCCCTCCTCTTCAGAGAAATAAATGCAAAGTGTTTATTCTCCAAAGGCTGTAAACAGAGCTTGTGGGCCTGGTTTCTATGACAACCCCACTTGATACAGCAAACCTAGATTATCTCTAATGACAGACATGAAGTTTAAATTGCACATTCTGAACAAACACTGCTCTGCTGACCTTTTATTGAAAAATGGAATACAGGGTGATTAGCATAACATGTTACATAAAAGGGAAACTGTGTACTGGTGGGCACTACGCACCAGCGATTAGCCGCACCACTCGTCTTTAACAAACTGCTTGCCGGGATGGAAGGCTTGGGAAATTAAGATTTGCCATCTATCATTTTCAAATTCAGTTATGTCTGCAGTGGTAATTGCAAGAAAGAGTTTTCATATAACACACACTGCTGTTTCTCTTACTCACTTGAGTCTTTTAGCATTGTACAAAATACGTACATACCCGTTTGTACAAAAAATTATAATAATTGTTGACTCCAATAGCTATTCTGAAACAATGTGCCTCTTAATCCCCTAATGTAATTCCTGAAAGAAGCCTAGGGGCTTGCATAGCCCAGCAACTACTGCCTAGAAACTGCTCATTAGTGGCATGCTGCAGTGGGGGTCCTAGGCTGGTTAACCAGAGATGCAGTGTAGGCTTGGCATAACCAGCACACGCCTACAGGATAACAGGGCCAAGTTGTATGCGTTCATCAACTGTAAAATGAAAGGGCTGACGAGTTTGGGCACTGAAGACAGACCACCAAAAAAAAACCCAAACTCACTGCCATCAAATTGTTTCCAACTCATAGCAACCCCCATTGGATTTTTGAGGTGAGTTTGAATCTCTGACCTGCCGGTTAGCAGTCAAGTGCCTTATCCACTATACCTCCCCAGAGCTCCTCCACCTAGTTCAAATCCTGACTTTGCTTCTTATCTCCTTAAGACCTCAAGTATCGTATCTAGCCTGAGACTTGGTTTCCTTGTCTGTACGATGGGAATAATCGTGGCTGTTGATTTGGCCTCTGACTCATGGTGGCCGCTGCACAATGGAACCAAACACTGCCCAGTCCTGCCCAATGCCCGTGACTGTGCACAAGACCACTGAGATCCGTAGGGTTTCCACTGGCTGGTTCTGGAACTAAACCACCAGACTTTCCCAGTCTGTCTTAGTCTGGAAGCTCCACTGAAGTACGTTCAACATCACAGCCACACACCAGCCTCCACTGACAGATGAGGCCATGAAGTGAACCCGGGGCTTCCGCACAAAAGGAGCGAATTTGACCACTGAATCACCACTGCCTAGTTAGGAATGACACTAGGACCCACTTTATAGGACCGTTAAGAAGATTAACGGGAGCTCTCATGGCACAGTGGTTAAAGCATTTGCTGCTAACCACAAGGTCGACAGGTCAAACCCACCAGCCATTCCAAACTTGCCAGCCACTCTGCAGGAAAAAGATGAGACAGTCTGCTCCCGTAAAGATTTACAGCCTTGGAAACCCTATGGGGCAGTTCTACTCTGTCCTATTGGGTCCCCATGCGTTGGATGGAATAGACTCAAGGGATTAAAGGAAATAATCCCCAATAGCTGGCATGCCTAGTCCTCAATAACATTCAGCTGCCATCATTGCCTAGGGTTCAGGTTCTGTTTTCTACTTTCATGGGTGTGTGTTCATAACAGGGTGCCTGAACAATTTCTCAGAAAGATCAGCACAAGGCTGGTCCCCAGGAGGCGGAGGTTAAAGATGTCCCAAATGTCCAAACTACTGTGCCACTGCATCATTTCAGACATTAACTCCTCCTCCTCCTCCCAGTAATTTCCCCCGTCTTAGGGTTCTGTATTTTGCTGTAATGCCTCACAGAACTCACAGACACCCAAGGGATCGTCTCACGTAGTAGTAGTGGTGGTGGAGGCTGGCAGGCTGGCGAGTCCCAGGTCTGTGAGTGGGTCTAGAGGATCCTCCCAGTTCTTGGGGTTTGATGAAGCTTGATCAGCAGATCAAATGACGGCTGCTGTCCCAAATCCAGGGGTGAGATGAGGATGAGCCAAAACACAGAACCGGAGCAAGAGGAGGGTGAGCCTTCCAGGAGATTCGTAGGTACACCCCCCTCAAGGAAGCTAGGGGTGGTGATTTGAATTATACCCTCCAGCAAGGCAGGACTCAAGACACATTCCACCTGCGTTGCTCCAACAGCAATAACCCAAGTGGATGGCTTTAACAATCAATAGCTCAAGAAAATCCCACCACAGAGCCGATTGCCAGTCATTATAGGGAACTACTACCAGCTGCCCAGCCAAGTTGATACCTGACCTTAACTACCACACCATCCCAAACAAGCATTGAAATAGGATTTACAATACATCACAGAATGGAGGACAGTGGCTAGAAGGGCCATGTCAAACAATTCACCGCACAGGGCTTTTCCAAATAGTAACTCTGAGTTCTAATAAATATGGAATGATGAAAATAGTATTCACTTATTCCTTTGACTGCATTTATTGAGTGTTGACTGTGTAAGAATCCAATGTTGAATACAACAGTCTATCCCCCAAGAACTGGCACCACCACTCTGAGCCATTTGACTTTGTGTCAGTCAGTCTGAGAGCAGATATGCCATGATCTTCACAGTAACCCTGGGTGGAAGAGGTCATTCTCATCATTCCCGTTTTACAAATATGGAAACTGAGGCTCAGGGCTCTGAAGAGGTGGCTGGTTTGGGTGCACTGGAGTTGGTCAGAGCCCTTAGGACTTGTCAGAATGCTTCCTGCACATGGTCACATGTGCCCCCACAGTCTCATAAGGGTCACTGTCCAACTCACAGATGGCTACAACCATGGAGACCCATCTTGCTAGCTTGCAACCACCACTCTCCTCCAGGCCTCAGCCTCACTTTCGACTTCTGCCCCAGGTGTCCACCGGTACATCCACGGGCTCACTCTGGCCTCCTCACTGCTATAAAGAGGACATCATGTTTGGAGAAACAGAGGGCCAATGAGGGCAGGGGAGACCCTGGGGGAGAAGCTCAAGCTCAGTACCTGTGACAATGGACTCGAACATGCCAGCAGCTGCAAGGATGACACGGAACCAGGCAGTGTTTCATTCCGTTGTACCTGGGGTCTCCATGAGGCGGAGCTGACTCATGAATCCCAGGCCATCTGCTCGCTCCCCACCCACACGCACTTTTAATCTGCTGTCCTCTATGGGAAAGAGCAATTTTCATGCTATCACCACTCCCCTTTGCACACACACAGTCGTGGGTGTCTGCCCTTTTGCCCAACACCTTCACTTGGAGAGAGAGAGAGAGCAATCTGGCTCCCTAAAAAGAAGGCAAGTGTGAAACTACCAAGTCATCACTCCAGAGAGTAGTGCCTGAGTTCTCCCTCATCTCCCTCATTAGGCGTCAAGCTAACACACAGCCTCCATCTCTGGTCAAAAAGCATGGCCCTCCAGGCAGAGTAATGACAGCTAATGTGCGGCCACGCGGCTTACTGTGGGGCAGGCACTGTTCTAAGTGAAATGGGTTCATTCATTTAACCCTACAAGGGTGAACTAAAACTCTCCCCATCTCCCAGTTGGGAAACAGGCAGAGAGAGGCTGGGAGGGATAGAACCCCAGCAACCAGGCTCTGGGGGCTAAACTCTTAACCACAGACTGTACTGCTAATCAGACATAAAGGCAGGGTCATCCCAGACACTACAGTGAGAGACACTAGTTAACCATTCCTTCCTCTGGTCATCCAAACAGTGAGTGGGCCCCACCTTCCAGATGCTTGCACTTGGTGGAAGAGATGGACAAGCAGAGCCCTGGATACAAGAGCAGGTGGTCAGCTGGGAGGAAGCCTGGATGCTATGGAGGCACCAGGATAGGCACTCAGGACTTCAGGGTGGGGTGGGAGTCCTCAGGGAGAGTTTCCTGGAGGAGACAGTAACTGAGTCAGGTCCTGCAAATGAGTGGCAGTTGGCCCAGTGAAGGGCATTCCAGTCCTAGACGGCATGTGTTTAGCAGTTTACAGGCCAGAGGACAGCAAGGACCATTTGGAACATCAGAAGGGAGGGAGGAACAGCAAGAGCCTGAAGCCAGCTACAACCAAGAAAGGTCTCAGGTCAGAAAGTCTGGATTTGAGTCCTCACTCCATTTATTTCTAGCTGTGTGATCTTGTTGTTCGGTGCCATCCAGTCACTTCCAACCCATAGAAACCCCATGTACCACAGAACACAACACTGCCGGGCCCTGCACCACCCTCACAATTCTTCTGTGCTTGAGCCCATCACTGCAGCCACGGTGTCGATCCATCTCGTTGAGGGTCTTCCCCTTTTTGGCTGACTCTCTGCTTTACCAAGCATGATATCCTTCTCCAAGGACTGGTCCCTTCGAACAACATGACCAGACTAGGTTAGGTGAAGTCTGGCCATTCTCACTTCTAAGGAGCGTTCCGGCTGTACTTCTTCCAAGACAGATTTGTTCATTGTTTGGGCAGTTCATGCTATATTCAATATTCTTTGCCAACACCATAATTCAAATGCATCAATTCTTCTGCAGTCTTCCTTCTTTATTCTTTGTGTGATCCTGGGCAGGGTAACCAACCTCTCTGGACCTCCCTTCCATGTCTGGACAATGCAGAAAGGAATAGTACCTAACAGTTAGGGCTGTTGTGAGGATGAAGTGAGTCACTGTGAATAAAGTGGTGGATCTGCACACAGGAAGCATACGATGATGATACTAACCAGTATCACCATCTTGTACAACTCAGCTCTAGGGCTCCAGCAGTTGAGCAAAGTCAAAGCTACACTCAGTACTGCAGAGGGCCCAACTCAGTGCAAAGCTGGGTTTGGGGCCTCCAGGAAGGAGGAAAAGAAGAACGGGTCTCCAAGCCACTGAGATACCACTGAGATACTCCCCCAACCCCTGGAGACTCCAAGCCTCCAGCTCTTCTCCTTCCCAAGATAAAGCACTGCCAAGAAATTCCACTGAAATTCCAACAAAGTTCTCTTTGAGTTTCTCCCCATCCTAAATTTGGAAATACACACAACCCAAAGAAAATCTGGAGTGTATTTTCTCCCCACAATGAAAACTGCCTGGAATGAAAACTATCACAACACCTGCCTCTTCCTCGGCCAGGGCTGGCGCTGGAGCACGATAGCAGGGAGTAGACATGAAGCCCACCTCCTCACCATGTGGGACATAATCCTGCACTAAGAGTCAGTATAGGGGCAGTGACAGCGATTTTCTCTCTCCAGCCAGGGGGATTTGGACAGGTGCAGCAGATTCAGGCTGACCCACCAGCTGGGCTACCTGACCTGCCTGGGTTCCTATGGAGGCACTCATGGGAAACGCCTGGGGAACTCTCCAGGTTGACATGTGACCAGCTGAGGTTGTTCTTCTTGTTCAGGGCCCATCATACCTCTGGCAGGGCAACCAAACCAGGGTATCAGACAGCACCCCACCCCCAGCTGTCACAAGCTGGAGTACACATCAAATGGGACACAGATGGCACTATCTGGGACCAGCACAGCCCTGCAAATGAATGGGCTAGAAGAGATGGCCCTTTAAAGAAAAAAAGTGGCACAAGGGGCCATAGGCCCAGCGTACTCAGAGATGAAGCCAGATGGAGTCCGGCACTGAGCACCTCCTTGTTCCCAGTCAGCAGCCAGGGACCTGGACCAGGAAGATCTACGTGTGATTCCCAGGAGTGGGGGTAAGTTAGCTAAGCTCCTGCTGGCTTGGTTTCCTCATCTGTGAAACAAGGACAGGAATACCGAATGCCCTCAGCTGTAATATGCGGATGCTTGGGAATACTATCCATGCTATGAGTAACATTACAAGACATTAAATTTTAAGTATCTGCAGTCATCATTTGCCATGCCCTCCCTCTCCCTGAACGGTCTCTCCAGCAACTCAGGGCCTGGTTTTTTATGAGGTCGAAGCACATAGACCAAACGGTAGAGAGAGAATCTACACTGTATTTATTCAGGAGAAGGGGAGAGGAAGCAAGAACCGTGCAGGGTCTCAGGACAACTTTAGTGCTGAGGACAGAGTGAGGGAGAGTTTTGGGGGAGAGTAGCCATGTGCAAGATATTAAAAAGGAGAAGGGTAGGGAAAGGGGCGCTAAAGGAATTTACACACTGCACTGAGAATATCTTTCCTGCCTTTCACTTTCCTCAAGAGACAGAGTCAGCATTTTGACTACCTTTGATTATTTCTCAGGCGACACACTGTATTTCTTTGAAAGCAGCTCTCTACAGACTGGGACACATGGGACCCAGTAATCGCCAGGTTACATATATGAAGCACTTCAACCTCAGCTTCTGACACAGAGTAAATGCTAAAAGAACAATTGTGCTTCGGCTGTTACAATTACTAATCACCTGCTCAGACTGATCTGAGTAGGGAGATCCTCAAACACAGGCCTAGTTGCCCTTCCCCACACAGAAACCCAGCTCTGCACACACCCAGCCTCTTCCTGAGCTTCTCTGTATCCAGAATTAAGATGCCCACCAAGGAAGTTTCCTCCCAGCAGGCCATGGCGCCCACGGTCCACTAGACCCCTGGTGTGTGGGGGGGGCACCAGCAGAAGGTTCCAGAATGCTGGCAGAGGAACTTCAATTTTCACCTCAAACCATGTGACTCATTCCAGGAGACAGAAGTGACTTAGACAGTGATTGACCCCTTGTATTTCTCCAGATAATCTTCAGCTCCAAGACCAGCTGGTGGACAATTCAGAGAAACGCTGCCTCCTTCCTTGGAATTCAGGAAGAGGAAATGTAACCACCAGGAACGTAGCTGGAGACCCGAGGGAGGGCTGCTCTGGGAGGCAACGACTCTGTCTGGGGCTCTGCTTCCATGTGCCTTTGTACTTGTCTCCTTGGAGGCCAATCAGAATTTGGGGATGACCTCATTTAATAAGTCTTTGGGATTTCTTGGGTTTTGTTCTAGGAGTTGTTATTTATCCCTCAAAAAAAAAAAAAAAAAAAATCCTAACAGTTCCTGTGGCTATGAGCAAAAATAAGGGCACCCCACCCTGGTCATGAAGGACAAGTTGCACAGAGAGCCAGCCCACCAATCCAAAGCCCCTACACTGGGAGCCACAGTCAGTTCTCAGGCCCATGAAAGCCTCTCAGGGACTGGGGCCTTAGCTCCTGGCTCTTTAAACTTCTACTACCCACTGGCTCGGATGCATTAAGCAGCACAGCAACCTCTAAGACAGAGTAGAACTCCCTCATGGGGTGTCCAAGGCTGTAATGTTTACAGAAGCAGACTGCCTCATCTTTCTCCCACGGAGCAGCTGGTGAGTTTGACCTGCTGACCTATCAGCTAACAGCCAAGCACGCAACCACTGCACCAACAGGGCTCCTAAACCTCTGCTACTTGTCCCCACACAGGTCACCTCCCCAAATGGTGCTTTTTCTTGGCCTCTGATGAGTGCTCAGTCCCTCGGAAGCAAGTTGGCATCGAGCTCACCGAATCCTCACAAACTCCAGAGGGGATGAACCACCCAAGCGAGTCCTGGTTCTGGTCCATGCTGGGATTTCATTAGCTGCAGCCAGCACTGCGCTCTCCAGTCCTCTTCCTGGGAACACAGGACAGATTTATGTGGTGCAGATGTTTCTGTTGTGGAGAACGCTGTGAAAAATAGCGCAGGGGGCCACTGGAAGGGGGAGCCGGAGGGCGGGAGGGTGAGGTACAGCTGTGCTGTGCAGGGTGGACTTCCCACCAACACACCATCAACAAGGCCCCACTGGCTCCCCTGCAGACCAGGGCCCTCGGGTGTGTCCTGGCCTCAGGCAGGACGTGGGGGAAGGTGAGAACAGGTTGGGACAGGCTCTTGACCGGGATGGTCTTCCTAAGCTTATATTCCCATGTTCATCCGATGGAACCCTAAAGACAAGAACAAGGGTGTTGGGCTCTGTGGAACCCAGGGAGATGCTGAGCCAGGATCTGGGCACAGAACACAGCTCCAGACGTTGTAACCCACTCGAGTGGTGCCCCTGGAGCTGTGCAGCCCACAGCCTGCATGGATGTGCTCAGCCACACTGCCTGGGCTGCTAGTGAGTGGTGATGGTCAAGTGCCCAGACTCCTTGAAGGCAGCAGAGAGGAGTGGAGAAGGCGCTGGTGATATGTGGGGAAAGCAGCTTGCCCAGAGCCCAGCTCCTCCACTAACGCTTGTGACCTCAGGCGAAGTCCTCTCAGAACCCCCGCTGTTTCCTCCGTCACACAGCTATAATCAACCACGCCTCACTCACTGCACAGAACTATTGGGAGATTACTGAGGTCTATAGAATCTTTAGGAGCTCTGGTAGCATAGTGCCTAAGCCACTTGACTGCTAACCAGAAGGCTGGCGGTTCAAACCCACCAGCCACTCCTCGGAAGGAAGATGGGGCAATCTACTTTCATAGTGATACCGCCTCAGAAACCCAAGGAGGGGTTGCTACGAGTCGGGGCCGACTCAAGAGCACTTAACAACAACAACAACAACATAGAATCTTTAGGAGCTCTGGTGGCATAGCGCCTAAAGCATCTGACTGCTAACCAGAAGGCTGGCAGTTCAAACCCACCAGCCACTACTTGAAGGAAGGTTGGGCAATCTACTTCCGTAGTGACACCCACCTTGGAAACCCAAGGAGGGGTCGCTGTGAGTCGGATCTGACTCCACAGCAGTGTTTGGTTTGGTGGTTTTGGATAGAATCTTTGTGAGCTGTAAGTGTGATGGGCAAGTTATTGCTCTTCTTTATATATTTTGGAGCCTCTGCTGAGTGCTTAGTCCCTCCAAAGCAACTTGGCATTAAGATCACTGAATCCTCTGAGTAAAACTCAGTACGCTGCCACACAAGCTATGATAAAGTGTGTGTGGGGGCACAAAAGTACAGGGCACTTGACTCTACCAGGCCCAATCTCTAGCACCTGAGCCGATACCCCATCCCCCTTAGAGTCCACAGAATGAGGGCCCCCACAGATGTCCATGTCTTGATCCCCAGAGGGGATATCTTACTTTACATGGCAAAGGGACTTGCAGATCGAAGGTTAAAGACCTTGAGGTGGGGGGATGAGCCTGCTGTATCCAGGTGAGCCCTGTCCCATCACAGGAGTCCTTCAAAGTGGAGGAGGAGCCCAAAGAGTAGGTCAGAGAGACACTACACAGGAAGAGGAGGCAGGACTGCGTCAAAGCGTCAGAGCAACTCCAGTCACTGCTTCAAAGATGGAGGAGGGGCCGCAAGACAAGGAATGCAGGCAGCCTCTCGAAGCTAGAAAAGGCAAGAAAACAGGTTTTTCCCCAGAGCCTCCAGAAGAAACAGCCCTGCTGACACCCTGGTTTCAGCCCAGTGAGACCCATGCTGGGCTTCTGGCCTCCAGAACCATCAGGTGATAGGTTCATGTTGTCTTAAACCAGGAAGGAGGTGGTAATGTTTTATGACAGCCACAGAAGCAGGTGGGCCAAAAGGCCAGGCTGGGGCAGGTCCGAGGAAGTAAAGCAAGCATGAGACTTAGTTAGGTCAGAGGAACCAGACTTTGGTCCACAGCCTCAGGCAAGGGGCTCTCATCCATGAGGCCCTGTCTCCTCCAGTGAGGACTGCAGGAGGCAGGAATCACTCGCTTGGTGGAGGTGACAATGGCATCCTTGGTCCCTGAGGCCCAGAAGGAAAGACCACAGAAGCCTCAGGGACTCTGCGCTGAGGTTGCTGGTCTCAGGCTGGGACACGAACAAAGGGGACCCTCCGGTGACAGAGAAGTTGGGCTCTCAGAGTTGGAAGGGACCTCACGTCACTGCCCACTCCCGGCTTTCCTGGTCCAGAGGAAGAAAGGGGACTCATCCAAGTCCCACAAGGAGCCAGAGCCCGAGTTGGGGTTTTGCTACAAATGCTGCAGACCTCCAACAGGTGACCCCTGCTTCACAGTGCCATTTTCTGAGCACGGTTTTCCACTGAGGAGCAGCTCTCGGGCTGCCAAGAACTGTCCTGCGTGCACAGCCTCATAGGGACCTGGTTGGGAGGGCCTTTCACAAGCCTTCTGGATGCACCCAGTGGACAGCCCTCCAACCCCAAGGAAGTGAGCAGCTGCCAGACAGCAGTCGGACAACTACTGAGCCTGTCAGCTAAGCTGTTCCTCATTCCCAGGTCATGCCAAGAGGTTTGTTCTGCACAAGATTTGTCCACACTCTCTGGCCAGGAGGGAAAACAGGCCACCTGGACAGCAAAGTGCTCCCAGGTGGGGTGTGTGCTGGGACAGGAGGGGGTGCTCTGTGGAGGGAAAGAGCCCAGAGATCCTGCTTCCTATTTAAAGGCAGCTCTCAGGTTGCAGAAGACTCACGGAACATTCCAGACCCACCTCTAGCAGGCTCTCTCGTAGGGTAGACTGGCAAGGCAGGCCTGTCGTGTGCAGTTGGCGTTCCCAGCAGGAGAAACATAAAAAACGAGGGTCAGCTGTAGGCTGCCGCCTTACTCAGCAGGGGAAGGGAGTTTTGCACAAATGTTTAGATCGCGGCATCATTCCCAGCATCAGAGGGACGGACGCCATCCTGGCCAGGGCACCATGTGGGGCAGGCTCAAGGACTCCACTGCATGTGGGCACTTAAGAATGCAAAGAATCTTCTGGTGATGCTCCTCCCTCCCTTTCTGGGAGCACAGGGATTTTTATTGTCATCAGCAGGAGGTCCTTCAGCGTTGCTTCTGGAAGATGCTCCTTCAAGGTCAGAGGACACAGCAAAGGACCACACAGAGCAATTACTATAAACAGGCAGCTTGGCTGCTTGAGAGGCAGATGAAGGCAAGGCCTGCA
Organism: Orycteropus afer afer; assembly: GCF_000298275.1. Lineage (NCBI taxonomy): Eukaryota > Metazoa > Chordata > Mammalia > Tubulidentata > Orycteropodidae > Orycteropus > Orycteropus afer. Next base: position 13,951,848 of record NW_006921625.1, on the reverse strand, counting down.
GCAGAGAACATAGCCACACGCCAAGTTCCAGAGCAAGCTGCTCTTCTGACTGCTCCTGACTCAGGCGGAGTGCGATCACCAAAGCCGACGGCTGCCCTTAGCACCGGACATGGTACAGGTGACACCGTGGGCCAGAATCCATGGGAGCCCATGGGCCTGGTGGCCTTTGCTGACCTATCCACCCTGCCTCAAGAGGCACCCATGGCCCCCAGCTTCCACTCGGGTTCATCCAGTGGAAGGACCCAGCAAGAGATCAGAGGGCAGGAGGAAAAAGGTAGAGAAGAAATGGGGCCCCAGCTCCCTCCAGGGGGCTGTAGTCTGGCTGGTTCTCTGGCAGGTCCTGGGCAGTGCAAGTGGTTTGTGATTGGCTGCTAAAGTAAAGGTCGCCGGTTCAAACCCATCCAGCAGCTCCGTGGAAGAAAGGCCTGGTGATCTTTCTTCTAAGCCAAGAAAACACCCTGTGGAGCAGTCCTGCTATGTGACACACAGGTCACCACCATGAGTCTGAACTGACTGGAAGACAAGGGGATGTTTGGTTTTTGTTCCCTGCCCTCTGGTCACCAGCTCTAGAGTGGGTCCTGTTTCAGCTTCCAGCTCAGCCCCACTTGCTCCCGGCCCCTTCCAGCCAGGGGAAGCAGGGTCTCCCAGGCACTAGCACTGACATCCTGCCCCATCTCACGTAGATCTCTTTTGACCTTGCTCTCAGCTTTGTGGCCAGTCCCTGAATGGTCCTCCAGTGACACCCCACTTGAGTGCCCTGTGTCCTGTAAGGACCTAAGTGGTCTCCCCCATCCCCAGGAGCTCCCTGGATTACTCCAGCCTCCCTCCTGGACCTGCCACCAAACACCGAGAGTCCACATCACTCAGTGGAAATGTCCTCAGCCCGTGGTTTGTGATGGTTCCAAGGGTGCCAGTCTGGTTTGCCGAGGCAGTTTGTGACCTTCAGGGCAGGGCCAGGACGGGTGCCACTTCACAGCAAACAGCCCTGCTGCACAGATACCTGGCTGAGCTACTCAAACCTTCAGCAGAAGAGCCCCTGTGAGCCTTTGGCACAGGTGAGCTGAGGAGACCTGGACACAGTGGAGAGCAAGGGCCTGTGCCCTCAGTGAGCTCACATTCTGGCAAGAACACAAAGCAAGCAAGACCAGCGTGCGTGGGCCGGTCTTTAGATGACTACAGGGGAGAGCTGAGGAGAGAAGGCTGGCACCAAAGCACACCAACAGCTAGTTTTGTCACCTCCCAGCATCTGACTGTAAAATGGTGACAAGACTACTAAGAGGACCACATGCCATAACATGCTTGGCACTCAGCAGCACCTCTTGAGCGACCGCACCGTTATTCTGGAATTACAGCAGCCCCAAGTGCATAGTGCATCGTAGCTGCCGGGAGAGGCATTCTGACTTGGAGTTGGTGGGGAGACTTCCTGGAAGAGGAGGCATTTAAAGAATAGCTAGTATTTGATCAACAGATAAAGCATTCTTATTTGATTATTTCACGGAATCACTGAAGCTTTACCTCTGGAAGGGACCGCAGAGGCTTTCATTGGAAAATTGAGAGAACCAGAGCCCAGAGAGCCAGAGAAGGGTGTAACCTGCCCAGTGAGTGACTTGCCATGGAAGTGGGTCTTCTGACACTGGTGTCACCCCTGCACACACCTTCCTGCCCTCAGTATCCCAGCCCTACCTCTTCCACATGGCTATAGTAGCCTGGGGCACCATTTGGACAGGGGCCAGTTCTTAAAGGACCAGTTGCCAGGTCCCAGTGCCCCACTCTTTCAACATGCAAAAGCCTCACACAAATGCCCACTTGCAGCTGGGATGAAGCCAAGTGTCAAAACCCAGGCGAGGAAATATCATACTGATGCCATGTGCCTAAATCCACCACGTGAGTCTTATTCTTTTTATTTAAATCCACTTTCATTCTGCAAACATTTATTGAGTGCTTTTAGAAGCCAGGCATTGAGGACAGAGTTCCAAGTGGCGACAAACCCAAGTCAGTGACAATAACAACAAAGAAGTGTGATGACAAGACAAAGTGCTTTGGGAATGCAGACATGGGAGCAATGTGTGTGTCTGGTGGATAGAGACAGTGACAGCTTAGTTGGGTCTTGAAGGATGCATAGGAGTTGGGTAGGCCAAAGGAAAGGAGGTTGGAGAAAGACATTCTTGGTAGAAGAAACATCCAGAACAAAGAAGGGAACCACAGACTGTTCATGGAAGACAAAGAAGTTTGCAGTGGCCAAAGCAAAGGTAGAAGGGAAGAGCTTGAGACAAACCTGGAAAAGTGGGCAGAGAGCGAGCATAACAGTGGGTGTTGCCATGGCAACACTGGTTGTTTAAGGTCAGGGATCTGTCCTGACTGGTCAGTACATATGACTGTCCCAGTTGTTAAATAATTTGACTATCATCTCTGTTTGGACAGGGGTTGGGCAGAAAAGTACCAAAAAGACAGTGATAGAATCAGACTCATTTTTATAGAAAAATCCCTCTTTGAGCACAGGCAGGAGGGGACCAATGTTGCAGAGTGATGCAGGTGGGGGGCAAGAGCCAACCCTCAGCTCTCAGGGCTGACTGGCTTTCCCACTTGACCCTGCATTGCCTTGAGCTGGCCCCATGTCTAAAGAATCTACACACAGCTATAGTGTGAACCCAAGTCCCACACTGCTCTCTGTGGATTAGACTCATAGAGCATGAGCTCTGGATGGCTCCTGTGAGTCCACCCAGTTCATGACCCTCATTTCATAGGAGAGATACTCAGGGATGAAAGTAGAACTCGCAACACATTCTTTCATTCAACCAGAACGGCAAGGCCCGCTCTGCCAGGCACTGTCCTGGGCCCTGAGGACCCAGCAGAGAACAAAGCAAAACAAAGGTCTCTGCCTCACTGAGTTCACATTCTGGCAGGTTATACAGAAAGTAGGGAGCTTTGGTGGCATAGTGCCTAAAGCATTTGACTGCTAACCAGAAGGCTAGCGGTTCAAACCTACCAGCTACTCCTCGAAAGGAAGATTGGGCAATCTACTTTCGCAGTGATACCACCTCAGAAACCCAAGGAGGGGTCGCTATGAGTTGGATCTGACAGGACAGCAGTGAATTTGGGTTTTTTTGTAAACAGAAAGTAAACGAAATAAATCAGACTGTGAGGGGTCCTGTGAGAGAACTCAACAGTGATGTGACACAGTGGTTGGGAAACTACATCCTTGTCTTAGTTTCCTAAAGCTGCCATCAAAATACCACAAAAGGGGTGGATTTCAAGAAGAGACATTTATCTTCTCACAATTCTGGAGGTTAGAAGTCCAAATCAGGGTATCAGCCATGTTGATTTCTTCTGAGGCTTTGAGAGAACTGTTCTATGCCTCTCCTGGTTTCTGGTACTTCCAGCAATCCTTGGTGAACGTTTGCTGCTTATAGATGTATATGTCTCTGCTGCGACATGGCATCTATATCCACATACCTCATCTTCTGTGTCACCCTCTTTTTATAAAATACCACTCAGAAGAAATTAGCATTAGGACTCACCCTACCTGGTACAACTTCATTTGACTCAATTGATAAAAAGACCAAAATTCTATTTTCCCAAAGAAGATCACCATCCCAAGAACAAAAAAAGCAAACTCACTGCCGTCAAGCCGATTCTGGCTCATAGTCCAAGGCAGTATCTCTACGGAAGCAGACTGCCCAGTCTTCCTTCCAAGGAGTGGCTGG
>NW_006921625.1:13941597-13945939 GCF_000298275.1 Orycteropus afer afer | reverse complement strand
GGCAAGTCCAAGGGCCCCACCCTGCAGATATTTTTATTTAATTAGTGGGGGAAGGGGAGCAAGGCATCCTGGTATTTAAAGCTTCCCAAGTGATTGTAATAAGCAGCAAAGCTGAAAACCACTACAAGACTTCAAACTGGTTCAGTCCCTTGAGAATTTATTTCCACCCTAGATGTACTGAATCAGAATCTATATTTTAATGATTGTTATGTATAGATAAGAATCACCTGGAAAACTTTGTCACCTGAGGATCTTGTTAAAATGCAGATTCTGATTAGAAATATCTAGGGTGAAAGTACAGATTCTTAGCAGAGGGTCAAACTGGAATGAATCAATTAGCAACTCTGGTTGAAAAGCCCACCCATGCACGAGATCAGCTAAGCAGCAGTTTAGGGCCTACTCTTACATGTAACTAGACAGGAAGGATGACCTGTCTCTGGGTCATCAGCTACCTTGAGAAAAGCTAACATGGAAGACCAAAACAAATCTGTAAAAGCAACTTGGAGGAGACTGGAACAATGCAGGACACGGAAATCATGTGGAGAGAGAATTATTGATTTCTCAGAGCTTAAATTCTAAAATATACTGAATCTATGAAATCAGAGCAGGACACTATTAAAGCAATACTCAGTGAGAGAAAAAGAACCTAATGGCAGCAGAACTTTAAAAAATTAATACCAGGCTTGGAAGCTAAAGGTGAAGAACTAGTCCCAAAAGTAGAGCAAAAGGAATAAAAGTAGGACAGAAAATTAGAAGATAACTTCAAGAGGTCCAACATCAAAATAATGGGCATCCTAGAAAGATAGCAGAGAAAACAAGGGAAGAAAACATCAAAGAAATCAATCAAGATGAAGGCTTTGAATCTCAGATTGAAAAGGCTCACCAAGTACCAGCACAATGAATGAAAGTAGACTCACCCACATGAAGGCCCATGATTATTAAATTTCAGACAAACAGAGAATCCCACAAGCTTCCACAGAGAAAGGGAAGTAAGTAATCAAAAATTACAATGGTATTGAGTTTCTCCCTATTAGAACCTAGAAGATAACAGAAAAACTCATTCAGTTTTCTGAAGAAATGTTTTCAATCTAGAACCCTATACCTAGCTACACTTTAAAATAACTGAAAAATAGACATTTTCAAGAGGAGACTGTCATAGACTGAATTGTATCCCCCAAAATTAAGTGTCTACTTGGCTGAGCCACAATTCTCAGTGGTTTGGCAGTTATGTAATGATGTAATCTGGCAGTTATGCAATGATGTAGTCATCATTCATGGTGTGACCTGATGTGATGACCCAATCAGTTGTAATGGGCTTATGGTAGGATGCAACACCCTTGCTCAATCATAGCCTTGATGCAACGTAAGAGGAGTTTCCCTGGGGTATGGCCTGGGTTACCTTTTATCATACAAGAGATAAAAGGAGAGAGAAGTGAGCAGGGTGGAGGGGTCTGACTACCACCAAGAAAGAAGAGCCAGGAGTAGAGTGCATTCTTTGGATCCAGAGTCCCTGCAATGAGAAACTCCTAGATCCAAGGTAAGATTGATGACAAGGACATTTCCCTAGAGCTGAAAGATAAAGCCTTCTGCTGTAGCTGGCATCCTAAATTTGAACTTCTAGTCCCCTAATCTGTGAAAGAATAAATTTTTAATTATTAAAGCCATCCACTTATGGTATTTCTGTTATAATAGTACTAGACAACTAAGACAAGAGCTAAAATAGTGACCTAGTTAGATATTCTACATGATCCCTGTACAATAAAGACCCAAGAATCCAAATGAAACAGATACAGATGATAATCTTGGAACCCTGAGCATCAAAGGAAAGGATAAAGAATTAGCTCAACCAACGGGAAGAAGAGACTGAACAAAAGCAGCAAACACGGAGAAATAAGGAGCAGATGTGTCCAGCCAGCTGGTCTGACAGCTTGGCCATCTTAGGACACTGCAGGCAAGCATTCCCAGGTGAAGAGCATAGGGAGACAATTCACAGAATCCCCAGTAAGACAGAGACACAACGTAGACAAATCCAGAGTGAAGCAAGGTGAGCAGAACATGAGCTAGCTCTAAGGAAGGAAAGTGGGCAAGAATTACAGAGACTCAGACAACAACCAAGCAAGGAGGGAGCCAGTAAGTAGGGATCTAGAACCACCCACCTGGTCATTTGGGTTTGGCACCCATGTGGGAGGGAAGGCCTATGGGGTGGTAACTGGAAATGCTGAACTCTGTGTGGCCCCCTCCCTCGTATTGTCTTGAGGCAGGAACCAGATAACTGACTGCACTTGCCCAGGAGTAACACCAGTAGCCACAATAAGGAGTGTACCATCCCCTTCCCCAACACACACCCAGTGACCAATGATGTGCCCCCCTCATGTCTCTACTCACCTAGCAGCTGGTGACACCTGCCACTTTCTCTCCATCACCCAGTGATCTACCCAGCTCCCTTCCCCTAAACAGTCCTCAGCCACTCCACTCCACTCCCCTGGCAGCTTGCAGCATGCTCCCATGGATCCTGCACCATGCACTGGTCACCTCCATAGTTGGTGGCACATACCCTCATAGGTCACATGCTGTGCACCCACCACCTCTATAATCAGCAGCACACTATCCCCTGGATTGGATATCATATACCTCCTGTCTCCACAGTTGGAGGCATGTCCTTATGCCTGCTGCCATGCCACTTTAAAAAAATATTTTTTTCTTTGCCCCATCTGGCGGGAGGTGGTGACCATTTCCACATTAGAAAGCCATTCCCACTACACGTGCCATACCACCCACTGGGCAAGTGCCATCACCTACTCCTTTACTACTGGATTAACAACAGACATCAGCCACACTTACCCAGCCCACCCTCAGCTGCTCTACACAACCAGCAAACAAAGACCTGTGCCCACACTTCTACCCAGAGACATGGTGAACACCCGTTGTTGTTATGTGCTGTCAAGTTGGACCCAACTCATAGTGACCCCTCTTTGGGTTTCCAAGCCAGTATCACACTACAGAAGTAGCTTGCCCAACCTTCCTTCTGAGGAGTGGCTGCTGGGTTTGAACCACCAGCCTTCTGGTTAGCAGTCAAGTGCCTGAGGCACTATGCTACCAAAGCTCCCAGTGAACACCCAGTGCTGTCCAACTAGTGACCAAAGTAGCACGCACTCCCATTCGCCCAGATATATCAAAACAAAACAGAAAAATCAGTGTGAAACAAACCAACATATAACCAACAAATAAATATAATAGTACCACAATGTCTTGGAGACAACAGACAACTTCAAATAGAACCAGATAGCTCAAGCAAGTGACCAGAATAAAGAACTAGGAAACTTCCCTGAGGAACAAATGGTAATAGAACTACCTGATGAGGAATTCAAAAGATTTATAAATAGGGCCTTCCAAGACATCAAGGAAAACACAGATAAAACCCTAGAAAAAAATCAGGAAAACAATACAAGAATAAAATGACAAAACAATTAAAAACCATACAAAACAGCAACTAGAAATCCAAAAGATTAACACTAAAATCTAGGAAATAGATAGTATATTGGAAGGACAAAGGAGTAGAATTGAATCAGTGGAAGACAGAATTGATGAAATAGAAGAAAAATCCCTTGTTACCAATCTGTTAGAAGAACAAACCCCCCCATAAAAAAAAAGAAAAATGAAGTCTAAGAATTAAATGAGACACCATCAAGAGGAGTAAGATATGTGTAACCACAATTCAAAAACAAAAAGACACACACAAAAAGCAAGCATAGAGAAAATTGTCAATTTGTTGGCAGAAAAATTCCCTAATATCATGAAAGATGCAAAGATACCCATTCAAGAAACTCAACAAACCCCAAGTAGGATAGATGCCAAAAAGAAAATCACCAAGACATATCCTAATCTAATATTCTAAAACCAAAGACAAAGAAAGAATCCTGAGAGCAGCTCAGGAAAGACAAAATGCTACCTACAAAGAGGAACCAGTAAGACTAAGCTCTGATTTCTTGGCAGAAACCATGTAGGCAAAAAGGCAATAAGATGATATATATAAAACCCTGAAAGCAAACAATTCCCAACCAAGAATTACATATCCAGAAAAACTGTCCCTCAAATATGATAGTACAATTAGGATATTTCTAGACAAAAAGAAATTAAGAGAATCTGTAAAGTAGATCACCCTTACAAGAAATGCTAAAGGAACTCATTTGGATAGAGAACCAACAACAGTAGACAACAACGTGAGATGAAGATACAAAACAATATCATCTGGAAACTAACTCAGATAAAGTATTTCCAAAAATAAAATAAACCTTCAAGATTGGAAATAGGGAACCAGAGATATCAATCTGTAAAGGACAAC
>NW_006921625.1:13939291-13940877 GCF_000298275.1 Orycteropus afer afer | reverse complement strand
TAATATCCATATGCCTACAAGGAAGACCAGTTAATACTACTATTATTGAAAGTCATGTACCAAGTACTGAAATCAAAGATGAAGAAACTGAAGATTTTTACCAACTTGTGCAGTCTGAAATGGACCAAATATGCAGTCAAAATGTACTGATAATTACTAGAGATTGTAATGCAAAAGTTGGAAACAAAGCAGCAGCATCCATAGTTGGAAAATATGACCGTGGTGAAATAAATGATGCCAGAGATTATATGACAGAATTTTCCAAGACCTGCAACTTATTCATCTCAAATATGTTTTTCAACAACATAAGCAGCAACTATACACATGGACCTCACCAGATGGCATACACAGGAATCAAATCAACTACATCTGTGGAAAGACACAATGGAGCAGCTCAATATCATTAGTTAGAACGAGGCCATGGGGCTGACTGTGGAACAGATTAATTGCTCATATGCAAGTTCAAGTTGAAACTGAAGAAAATTAAAACTCCAGGAGATTCCAAATATGACCTTGAGTATATCCCACCTGAATTTAGAGACCATCTGAAGAACAGATTTGAAGCACTGAACACCAGTGACTGAAGACCAGATGAGTTGTGGAAGGACATCATACATGAAGAATGCAAAAGGTCATTAAAAAGATAGGAAATAAGAGAAGACCAAACTGGATATCAGAAGATACTTTAAAACTTGCTCCTGGACATAGAACAGCTAAAGCAAATGGAAGAAATGATGAAGTAAAAGAGCTAAACAGAAGATTTCAAAGAGCAGTTCAAGAAGACAAAGTACTATAATTAAATATGCAAACATACGGAGTTGCAAAATCAAAAGGGATGAACATACTCAACATTTCTTAAGTTGAAAGAACTGAAGAAAAAATTCAAGCCCCAAGTTGCAATATTGAGGGATTCTACAGGCAAAGTATTCAATGATGCAAGTAGCATCAAAAGATGATGAAAGGAATACAAAAATAATTGGTCAACATCCAACCATTTCAGGAGGTAGCATATGATAAGAACCAATGGTATCGAAGGAAGAAGTGCAAGCTGCACTGAAGACACTGGCAAAAAATAAGGCTCCATGAATTGATGGAATGCCCATTGAGATATTTCAACAAACAGATGCAGTGCTACAGGTGCTCACTTATCTATGCCAAGAGATTTGGAAGGCAGCTACCTGGTCAACCAATTGGAAAAGATCCATATTCGTGCCCATTTCAAAGAAAGGTGATCCAACAGAATGTAGAAACTATTGAAATTATTGAACAGCATCATTAATATCTGGAATGTCTTGGAAGAAGTACTGCTGGAATGCTCCTTAGAAGTGAGAATGGCCACACATTGTCTCACACACTTTGGTCATGTTGTTAGAAGGAACCAGTCCCTGGAGAAAGATATCATGCTTGGTAAAGTAGAGGGTCAGGGTCAGTGTCAAAGGGAAGACTCTCAACAAGATGGCCTGACATAATGGGTGCAACGAAGAGCTCAAGCACAGCAGACAGTGAGTGAGGACAGCACAGGACCAGGCAATGTTTCACTCCGTTGTACAGAGGGTCACTGAGTCGAAGCCAAATCAATGGCACCT
>NW_006921625.1:13935414-13936591 GCF_000298275.1 Orycteropus afer afer | reverse complement strand
TGATCTCATAGACAAATACGCAACACTCCACTCATCGAAAGCATGACAGACGTTCTTCCCAGTGCACATGGATCATTCTCCGGAATAGACCACGTTAGGCCACAAAGCAAGCCTCAATAAATGTTAAAACATCAAAATAGTACAGAGCATCTCCTCAAATCACTACACCACAAAAGCAGAAATGGAAAACCATTCTCTGGCTAAGATAGAAGTGGCGAAAGCACATCACCTTCAGGGACAGAAGGACTGAAGATACTGCCACCTAGGCATGTGGTCTGAGCACAGTCCTTGGCTGCACTACCCCCAGCCTGCCCGTTCTCCCTTCTCGAGGTCCTGGAGCTAGTGAACATTCTGTAATAAACTCCCCTTCCAGCTGTAGTGCGTTGCAACTAAGCACCTGAATTTGGCTAAATATTTAGGGCTTAATTTTTAAGGATACAGAAAACTAAGCAAACAAACAAAAATGGCAATTAATAAACCTAAGAAAAACAAAAACACACAATATACGAAAGAACTGTCATCCCAGTACATGGATGAGTTGGGAACAATATTTCTTTAACCTTACTAATGTAAATATCGCATGTGATTTAAACTTGAAACTCTACCAGAAGGAGACGAACAGGGAAAGTAGCAAGGTGCAGTATATTAGTTTTCTGTTGCTGCTGTAACAAATTACCACAACATTAGTGGCTTAAAACACCACTAATTTACTACCTTTCAGTTCTATAGGTCAGAAGCCCAACACACAGGTCTCACTGGGCTAATACCAAGTGTCAGAAGGACTGTGTTCCTTTCTGGAGGCTCTTGGGGAGAATCACGTGGTTGGCAGAGTTCAGTTCTCTGTGGTGAAGGTCCCAAGTCCTCGCTTCCTTGCTGATTGTCCAGCTTCTAGAAGCCACTCACATTTCTTGACTCATGGTCCCCTTCCTTCATCTTCAAAGACAACACGCACGGGTGCCCTAGGGCCAGCCACCCCCAGCCACTCAGGAACTGGGGTTGACCAGCAGGAAGATGAGGTGGTGGGATGGCCTTGGTCTGTCACCGGGGACCAGGCAGTTGAGAGCCAGACTTGAAGTAGGACTTAGACACCTTCTCCCTGGACCTAGGGGACGCGGGGTAGACCAGATACCTCTTCAGATCTCACCTCACTCCTGTTCCTAGGTTGCATTTCTCTGAA
>NW_006921625.1:13933617-13934644 GCF_000298275.1 Orycteropus afer afer | reverse complement strand
CTCTCTTCTAGGCATCCCCCTTAGCTGTCACTGAGCCCCTCCACCTGTGTGAGGGTTAGAGACTCCATTCTGTGCTCCCACAGCGCCTCATACATCTCCCATTATAAATCACCCCCTCCTGGTGGAATTGCACCCACTCATCTGGAGAGACCTTGTGTGTGGAATGAAAGCAAAGACAAGCTGACCAGACAGAGTGAGTACAAACAGGGGCTAATGGGATGTGGTGGGATACCAGCCGGGCATTCTGAGAGAGAACCTCGCCCTCTTTCCAGAAGGACTGAAGCTGAGGGTACGTGAAGCCTGGAACCGTTGCAGCCGTCTTGTGATGCTGAGGTTAGCACCTGTGATGGGTGCCAGTGTGCGGGAGAGCTGGCAGAAGGGACGAGAGAGATGCCATGTCCCCGTGATAACCCTGTAGCTGACTACTATTCCTGTCAGTGTCTATGGCCTCTGTGGGACTTACAGTCCTAGTGACAAGTATCCTCAAACAAAGATTCCCGACCCCAGCAGCCCTATAGAATCACCCGGCCCCCCTTTTCAAAATTTTTATTGTGATTTGGGTGAAAGTTTACAAAGTAAATTCATTTTCCATACAGCAGTTCATACATTTTATCTCATGACATTGACTGCAATTCCCTACAATTTAATAGCTCTCTTCCCACTTCCTCCCCATAGTTACCTCTTCCCTGCGTCCTTCCCTCTCATGCACTCCCACCTCCTGAGCTACCTCCCTGTGCAAACACTGCCCTTTTGTTCTCCCACAATTGATCACTTCAAGGAGTGATATAAATGCCTGATGTAAATGCTCACCCTATATGCCTGTCTCTTGACTGGAAGCCACAAGAGTTAATTCAATTCTAGACCTGAATGGTAACTAGGGGCCATAGTCTCAGAGGTCTCACCAGGCTCTGTCAGACCAGCAAACCTGGTCTTTTTTTATGATTTTGAGTTTTGTTCCATATTGTTCTCACACTCTATCCAGGATCTCCTGCACAATCCCCTGAGTGGTTGATCTGGGGCCCCTTTT
>NW_006921625.1:13922009-13930692 GCF_000298275.1 Orycteropus afer afer | reverse complement strand
GGGCTCCTGATTCCCAGAGCCAAAAATAGCCCTAAACCCAGACACTCCTGAGTATGCAACTGGAGAGCTGGGCTCATCTAGTGCCCTTCTGAATAACCACCTAATGGCTCCTATTAACAGCGCATCAAAAGTAATTACTCCTCTGAAGGAGCAAAGGCTCCCACAAGCTGGGTTTTCTCCATTTGTAGCAAACGCCCTGCTTCCACACCTGCACGCCCACCTGCAGGTGACCTCACAGATTCCTCATGTCTTCCTGTCTTCCTCCAGCGGCTTCTAAGCCCAGCAGGACAGGCTGGCCACATGGGGGAGTCTTTGTAGGCCTCTGTCCCACTTCTGTGGAGGCATTTGATGGGGGCCCAGGCAACCATCTAGAAGCATGCGATCTGTCCTGCAGCAATACTCAAGCGTACCTAGGTTCATGCCTGTTTATGCAGCATGGATTGGGGGGGAGGGAGCTAAAAAACAATGACCTAAATGAACTTCACTGTCAAAGGGAGCGGGTTAAGTGAGTTATGCTAATCAAGCAGAACGCCAGGTGGCCATGAAAACAATTGAGTGGCTCCAAACAGTAAGAACCTACCTTGAGTCTTTCTTACTACGTACCTGGCCCTGTTCTAAGCACTTTGCATGTACTTTTCACATCATCTAACATCACATCAGAGTCCCTGGGTGGTGCATACTGTTAAGTGCTTGGCTGCTACCTAAGGGTTGGAGGTTCAATCCCACCCAGAGGCCCCTCAGAAAACAGGCCTGGTGATGTACTTCTGATAAACCAGCCATTGGGAACCCTCAGGGCACAAGGCTACTCTCACACACATGGGGTTGCCATGAGTCAGAATGGACTCAGCTGCTTCTATGTCACAACCACCTTGCTAAACTCACTGCTGTCGACTCTTAGCAATCGCTCCTTGGATTTCCCAGGCCATATCATTACAGATAGTGATACAACAACAGGCTGTAATCTTTACAGGTTACAAAGGAGCAGTGGCCAGCTCTTTCTACTCCCATTTTACAGCCAAGGAAATCACAGTTCAGGTGTTATTAACTATTTCGGCCCCAAACTGAAGTTTACGCCACAGCAACCACAAACAGCTCTGGTGGTGCAGTGGTGAAAGTGCTTGGCTGTGAACTGAAAGGTAGGCCATTCAAACCCACCTGCCCCCTCCACAGAAGCCCTATTTCTAATGGTTTACAGCCTTGGAAGCCCTATGCAGCAGCTCTAGCCCGTCCTGTAGGGTTGATATGAGTCAGAATTGATTTGATGGCAGTGGGTCTGCGCCACAGCAATCAATCTTTAAACAATTGGTTTAGTTTTTATTTTTCTTTTAAGTATAGACCATGGGAAGGAAAACAAAAGCTTCTAGAATGTCATAGCTTTGTGACCTTAGGGTAGGCGAAGATTTCATGAACAGGACGCAAAGTCTAGTCTTCCCAGTTCAAGGACAGTGAGTGTTATTTGCCTATTTATTCCTGTGCCTCCTTCTCTACCCTGGTCAAATGTGTACATGAGAAAAGTGCTCTGAATTTGCTCAGTGTAGGGAAGACCTTGTATTTTGGCTGGAGCTCCATTTGGAGGCGAGAAGTTCATGACTCAGGGAAGGGACTAAACAAGGCCTGATTATCTGGATGGTGGCACCAGGGGGCGCCCTTCAGACAGTGCGTTCACCCCTCGGGACAACTCTGGCTGGAGTAAGCCTGTCCTTTGGTTCCTGCTGTCCCTCTCGTGCCCCCCACCCCACCCCCTCTTGCCAGCAGAGCTGCACAGGAGCAGAAACTTCTCCCAGAAAGGTCAGCAGCTAGGAGGAAAGTCCGGGCGGCTGCACACGGTGCATTTGCTCCAGTTTTCAAAATGCATTCACCTGCACGCTCACCTCACACCAGTGGGTCGGGAGCCACTGCCCCATTTTATTGATGATACTGCCAAGGTCTATAGAGACCTGCCTGAGGCCACCCAGGAAGTGAACAGCAAAGCGGCGCTCCCAGGTCCAGGGCCCTGGAGGCCTCCCCACGACCCCCTCACTGAGGCACCTCCCCTGCTCCCAGCTGGCTCTCTGGCGCATCATTCCATTGTCACTCAACACTTACTGCACCCCCTCCACACTGGGACGCATTGGTGCGGCCCCTGCTCCCCGCCACCAGTTCTCCTGCTCTGTCCTCTGCCGGGTCCCACCACTTTTCCTGAGCAGGCCTGATATTCCAGGGATCTCTCTGAGGATGAGGGTGGCTGATAGTGCAACACGGTGGCCCCAGAGGATCATCCAAGTGATGCAGCCACATGCACTCAAGAGAAACAAGTGGTGCCAGAGGGGCTCCCACGGGGTGGGGGACAAGCTGCACCACTGGGCTCTCCCGTCACCGTGCACAGCCTCACTGCCCAGCCGGGCTGCCTGCTCGGCGCATGGATCCCACAGGCCAAGCCCCCAGACTGCCTTCGCCTTTCCCCACACAGCACCACGCTGCCCCAGGTGTTCTGCATGACGGCTTGCCCCGTGGCTTCTGCCCTCTGCTCTTCACAGGTGCTTGGAGTTGCCTCTCTCCACTGCCTCTCAGGCATGGCAGGTGCACACTTCCATGACAGGTATACTCACGATGTCACTGTTCTTTCTTCAGATTCCTTCCTTAACTGAGGCCAGGTTTCTGAAAGGGCACACCAACCAGACCCAGCTGCTGACCCAGGTAGACCTCAGCCTCATCCGTCCTTAATGCCCATGGTCCCAGCTAGCCTGACAGTGCCCGGGCCTGTGACCTGCTTCACACTCATGAGCTCACCTAACTCCCAATCTGCATGTGCCCTAAAGACAGGAATCAGGTCAGTGACCCCTTCCACAGATGAGGAAACAGCCCTTCCAAGGGGCCACGGCCACAGTTAGCCATCAGAGGCAGGACACAGACACAGACCTAGGCCCAACTGATTGCAAGCCCATGTTGGTCCTCGCTGGACCCGAAAGACCTGTGCCATTGCTGAAGCCCACAGCCTGAGTATCTGTGCAGCTCTTCCCTCTGACCAATGACTTCTCAGTTTCCTCCTTGGTAAAGGAGGGATCGTAATAGTCTACTTTATGGGACCATCAGGAGAATTAAATGCAACTGGAGTTCATAAAGCATTTAGCGTGATTCCTGGCTCGTCATGAATCTTAGCAGCTATTGTGTTATTGTTGTTGCTTTGTGGCCTGGCTGCCCCCTGCCACAGGTTCTCCCTTCACCCTTCAGGGAGGGAGACCGACCACAGAATCCAACACTCTGGAGTCATCTTCCATAGGTGTATTTGAAACATACACTGAAAAGCAGACCAAAGACACAATTACTCCAACTTCACTACTGCATCCCAAAAGGCTGGGGAGCTGCGTCCTGAAGGAGAATGCCCTCATTGCATCACAGCCGCCCCGGAGCACAGAAGCCAAACAAGGAGCTATGTAGCAACTGACTCAATGAAATCCAAAAGTGTTTTTTGCCCTGGGCTTGGATTCATCCCTGCCCCCTTAGGCCTCCTGCTGAGAGTTTGCAGTTTTGCCCCAGACAGACTGAAGCAGAACGTGTATTTGTAATAAGACCACAGGTAATGCTAATAGATCCTCTTTTGTGTACCTAAGCATCACCTGGAGGGCTTGCTAAACTGGAGATTCAGTCTATCAGGAGTGGAAAAGTCAATTCTCAGCAGGGACTCAAACCACAATGAACTGGTTTGAACCCTCCTCAGGGAGAACTGTTTAAGGGCTGCAGCCACTCCTTGTTTCATTCACCCTTCATCTTTACACCTGTTCTCCTGGTCCCTGGGGGCTGGGAGGAGGCTTTTAAGATGACCAAGGACTTATTATTAACAACAATAACAAGGACTTATTCCAGCCCAAGTGCTCGGATAATTGAATCCTTTAGCTAATTATTTTTCCGTTTCCAGCTCTTCCTTTCCCACCCCATGGAAGAAAACTTTCCTGATATCCTTGGGGTTCATCCAATCACAAAAGGAAATGAGAGCCTTCCTGCACCTGTAAAGCCCCTGGTGAGGCCATTTCAGCTCTCATCCTCCTCCAAACCTGGGAGGGCACCCACTTCGCAAAGAGGAGAGGAAAGCCCAGGACGGTCCTGGGACTCTCCCTAGATTCCAGGTCCCCTGGCCAGCTCCCTGCCTACCCCACGCTGCCTTCCAGCCATAATGGTCCCACCCATTACTCCTTGGCGCTCCTTGACTTGCAGCTGCATCTGCCTCCATCACCAGATGGCCCTTCTCCTCTCTTATAAGACACCCCTGTACAGGATTAGGACCTACTCTAGTCCATATTATGGGACCCTGGTGGTGTAGTGCCTAAGGCATTTGACTGCTAACCAGAAGGCTGCCACTTCAAACGCACCAGCCACTCCTCAGAAGGAAGACTGGGTAATCTACTTCCATAGAGAATGTCACCTCGGAAACCTAAGGAAAGGTCGCTATGAGTTGGAAATGACTCAGCAACAGAGTTTGGCTGGTTTGGTCTAATTCATCTTAATAGACCCTATTTCCAAACAAGGTCACATTCACAGGGACCAGAGGTTAGGACTTCAACACACATTCTCGGTGACATAGTTCAATCCATGACAGGTTCCATTTTCTTCTATCACCAGATGAAGCCTGGCCTCAGTTTGGATCTCTTAGTACTTTGGTGGTCACAAATCCCTTTGCAAATTTGATGACAGCAGTGAATTCTGTCCTCAGAGCACACACACAAGCATGATTCTGCCTACAGTTTAGAAGCTTTCCCAGACCCCACGTGAACCCCCAGGGCCTCAATCACCTCTAAGGTCTTCACACTCTCACAGCCCATGATTCTAATAACAAGCCAACCAGGTGACAAAAAATTTGTTGTCACTTCAGACCTCCAAGCTCACAAACCAGTATTTTTTATGTCAGTTCCCTTACGTCTGGAAAATTGCAACCACCAGTCTCTCTGAAGTGCTACAGGCAGAGAGAGAGGGTTATCATGTGTGGTTATTAAATATTCATATTCAGGCATGTGAAGCCAAGTTCCTCAAGAGTCCTTAGAAGCCAGTCTGTTCCCAATAATCAGATCTGAGCTGCTGTGGTCGAGCAACCCATCCTCTCTCAAGTGGAGTGGAGGCTGAGGTCCTGCTATTCCCTGGCTGGGCCTCAGTCACCCACGGGCCCCAGCAACCCATGAGTGCTTTTGGATGGCAGAAAGTAAAGAAAAAAGACAGGCATAGACCAGTTCAGATGTCCTTGGCACAGTGAATTACTCCTCCTTTGGGCTCTGACAGAGCCTTCCAATTGGAAGCCTTCCAATCTGCTGGCCACAGTGATTGGTTCAGGCATGGGCACATGACCTAAGACAGGCCATGAGGTTCAATCCTAAGATTTGTGCTGAAACTGTCAGGAAAGAGCCATTATCTTTCCACTGAGGCTCAGATGATGGTTGCATGGGAGCCTAGGTCTGCAGGTGGCCATCTCTGCCACCGGTGAGGGGCACATGCCCGAGAATGAAGCCAACTCAGAGCACAGCAGCACCGAGAGGTGGAGAAAGAGGCAAAGTCCTAATGACTGTGTTTGAAGCTCTGGATTCAACCACATCTGCCATCAGTATCTCTTGAGGTTCCCAGTTGCACCAGCCAATTAAATCCCTTTTTTTAAGTCAGTCTGAGATGAGTTTCCATCACTGGCAACCAAGAGCCCTGAATAATGCTTCTGGGTCCCTAACCTCCTTCTGACTTACTGAGTATTTTAATAAAGGACACATACTGGGACGTGGGGACAGTGGTGACTTGCTTGAGGTCATGGAGCCGCTCAGAGAAAGGGCTGAGACCACAACTCAGGTTGCCTGTCAGACCATTCTCCACATGGCACACTGTCTTCCCTTGTCTAGCTGCGGGTCCAGCATTGCCAAGGCCACTATTAGGCTCCCCTAAGGCCACTGCTGCCTCCAAACCAAACCCAAAGCAAGCGATGCTCACTTCGTAACACCCTATCACTCCCTCCAGGCCACAGACAAGTGAAGGCAGAAGAGCCATCCACTCATGACGGAAGTTGCTTCCAGCACTTTCCATTCTCACAGTGGCCCAACGAGGCGGGTATGCAAGGTATCTGCCTACAGTGATAACTATAGGCCCAGGTTCCTTGCTCTGTGGTCATGATGTTATGAGTGTGGCTGAGAATTATCCTTTCTTGGCTAACTTTTTGCTACTGATTTGTAATCTTACTGAATTGTGGTTTGAGAATGTGGTATTGCACAAAGGGCACGGGGGTGGCATCCTGTGACCTCCTCCAACCTCAACAGGGGGAGACAGAATCAACATCAACAGCCCAAGGCCGATTACTTGCAGAAGTTAGATTTACCAATTTGACACCTACCATCACTCCCACAGCACTCACTACTTCTCTGCTGGGTTCAATAATTCACTGCAATGGCCATACAGAAATCACAGATGGTACTCATAACTATGGGGTTCATTAGGGAAGTAACTGGTTACACTTGGGGTTCAGGAATGCTCAGGATACAATTCTTCAATCAGGGCAGCCTCCCCTTGGCCATGCCCAAAGGCATGCCTCTCTTTGGCCTTCAGCCTCTCGGCCTGCCCTCTGCCCTGCTCAGGCAAGTGTTACAAAGCTCTTTTAACTCTGCCAATAGGTACACCTAAGTGCAACCCATTCCACCGGCAAGCCTCCTGCCCAAAGGCACTCAGCTTCCTCACTCCATGGGCTGGTAAACCCACTGCTCTGTCTTGTGCCTGTCTCAGTTCTGCTGCCTCTGCTGCTACCATCTCTCAGCCAGTCTCTCTGCCAAGGAGGACCAGCCAGGGTCTCAGGTCCAAGAACGTGCTCCCCTCCATCTCTGGCTCTTCTCTCTTAAGAGCAACGAGATTCGCCACTTCCGCTTCTAAAAAACCCAAACCAAACTCATTGCTGTCGAGTCGGATCTGACTCATGGTGACCCCTCCTTAGGTTTCTGAGGCGGTATCACTATGGATGGTTGTCCAATCTGCTTTTGGAGGAGTGGTTGGTGCCACCAGAGCTCCCTTCTAGGAGGGCTCATTTTAAGCCTGGTGGAATGAGAAAACTGACCAATCCCATTAGGGTTCCATATACCTTATTTCCATGGTCCCACCCCCACAGGGGTGCCAGGTACCTTATTTACATTACTAACAAGCTATCCAATCCCCTTGGTGGGCCACAAGCACCTCACATTGCATAGTTCCACCTAGTCGTCTGGTGGGAACCACTAGAAGAGCCATACTAAGCAATCCACTGCTTCGCAGGTGTGACACAGTTCTTTGGTATTTGTTGAGGCTTGTTTGGGACTAGTAAGTGATCACATTTTGTAAATGCTCCACATATGCTTGAATTTTTTTAAAATTTAAATTCTATATACAAATAATTTTTTCATAAAAAAATCAATGCTACATACAGTGTTCTGTATATATCCCTCCAATTGAGGTTGATATATTATTCAAAGCTTCTATAAAAATCAAACCAAACCCACTGCCACCAAGTCGATTCTGACTCATAGCAACCCCCACTGGGTTTCCAAGGTGGTAAATCATTACGGGAGTAGACTGCCCGGTCTTCCTTCCGCAGAGTGGCTGGCAGGTTTGAACTGCCAACCTTCTGGTTAGCAGTCAAATGCAGCCTTACTAATTTGTCTATTAGATCTCTCATTTTCCAGAAAGTTCTGTTAAAAACTCCCACGTAAGATAGTAAATGTTTCCATTTCTTCTTATAATTCTATTTTTCTGTATGCATTTGAAATAATGTTGGTAGGGGATCCAAGTCCAGATCTACCTTCCTGGGGAACTGTTCCTTCCTCGTGATGTAAGGCCCTCGTCATCATTAATCTTGTCTGATAACAGCATTGCTCCACCGGCTTTTCGGTTAGGAGGTGCCGAGGGTGTCTTCTTCCTTTAGGAACCTTTTCAGAAAGGGTCTGTGAGTGATAGAGTCTCTTAGTCTTACTTGTCTGAGGGTGTTTTGTTCCACCCTCATTCTTAGGCAGCTATATAATTTTTGAATAGCAATTTATTTATTTTGGTCAATGACATGAGACAAAGTATATGTGAACTGCTGTATGAAAAGTGAATTTACTCTGTAAATCTTCACCCAAATCCTAATAAATAAATAAATAAATATAGCAATTTATTTAGAATGGCACATTTATTACAGTAAAACCTGTGAAAGCTGAAACATGTGTAAGGTGGAAACCTGTTAGAGAAGGAAAACACAAATATTTTCCACTAAAAGGAACAGAAGAAAAGTAGTAAGACTGCACCCTGTCAAAGGCAGAAAACTTGTGAGACCTGGGAAAACAAGGCTGTCCTGTCAAGTTCCTGTTCTCACGGGTTTCAACGTGTATAGTTGCATTGTCTTCTCTCCTCTGTTATCACTGAGTCCGCTGTCAGCCTGATCATCGTTCTTTTGTAGGTAATTTGTTCACATCTGGTTGCTTTTAAAGATTTCTCTTTGTTTTTGGCTTTCTGAAATTTTACCCATTATCTAGACAGTTCCTGGGTTACAAACATCTGACTTATGGACAACTTGCCTTTCAAAGCTTCAAACTTGTTCTGTCAAGGATGAACAAGCAAAAAGGAACAGACAGGAATTTTTACAATTTGGGTGTCAAGGTAATCAGAACAGGAAAAATTACAGGTTGAAGCCCTGCAATGGGAGACTCAGAAGAGGCAGAGTGAGTCCTTCAGGAGCCTGATG
>NW_006921625.1:13920139-13921589 GCF_000298275.1 Orycteropus afer afer | reverse complement strand
GGAAACCCAATGGGGCTCACGATGAGTCAGAATCAACTTGATGGTAGTTTTGTTTGTTTGTTTGTTTCAATGTTTGTAAATTTGCCCTTACTTTGAAATGACTGAACCAACCCCTACTCCCAACAAGTCTTTCATCACAATCACCTTCACTCGCTATACATTCAGATTTCACATCATTGAAAAGGAAGCCTTTTCTTGCACTAAAGAAAAGCTAAATAAGAACCATATGCACCCATTCCAAGTGACCTACAAATTCTTAAAGATGTATTTAGGAACAGTTCTCATTCACAACCCCGGGACTGCCTGCATATAAACAGAGATTTACTTGCTTTTATCCTTCAGAGGACTCCTTGTCCATTTTCAGTCTGAAGCTCCATGTCTTTCAACAAGTCTAGAAGAATTATTTCTTTGAATATTACCTCTCCTTTATTCTCCCCCATGCTATGCTTTCTAGAATGTCTATTAAATGTTACGTTGGACTTTCTCATTCTGTCTTCCACATCTCTTAACCTCTCTTTCATATCTTCCATCTCTTTACCATTATGTATTGCGTTTAAGATAATCGCCATCACTACTCTTCCCTTTGTCTGTTTCTAACATTCTGTTTAATCTATCCATTGAGTATCTTTATTCCAAAAGTTGTTCTCTTTCCAGTCTATAAGTTCAGTGTAGTTCTTTTTCAAATCTTATTCTTTCTTGTTTCCTTTCTTTTTCCAATTTCCTCAGATTCTTATAGTATTAATCCTGTATACCATCTCTTCTTCATGATGTTTCTTTATGTCCTTTGTGATTTTGGATTGTAAATTCATCTTCAGCCATCCCTGAAATGTGGAGAGATTACTATTAAAGTTTTCTATTTTCTTCTTCATGGTTCTCAATCAAACAAAGTGATCACGGTGGCATGGAGGAAGGTCTATTTGGGCTCAGGAACACAGATGGGCTTCCCCTCAAGGTTCTTCTCCCTACAGATATGTCAGCCAGTGATCTGGAAGTTGACTCACTAGATCATTTCCATCATGGCAAGAGTATCACTTTTTTCTCACTGGAATAGACTCTCTAAATATGGATTTGCCTTCCCTGTTGTCTACGCTTCTGCTAAAGCCACCATACCTGGACTTAAAAAAAAAAGTTGCCTTCAAGTTAACTCTGATTCACCGGGGCCTCATGTGTTTCAGAGCAGAACTCTCAGGGCTCCATAAGGTTTTCAGTGGTTGTGACCTTTCGGAAGCAAATTCCCAGACCCTTCTTTCCAGACACCTCTATATGGATTTGAACTGGCAATCTTTCAGTTAGTAGCTGTCTTAGGCTGGGTTCTCTAAAGAAGCCAAAGTAGTGAAGCTTATAAAGAGAGAGACATTTATCTCAAGAAAATGATGGCTCATGCAGTTGTAGAGGCTGGCAAGCCCATGACCAGGGGCCAAAGGTCAAGCTGGAGGCTTCTCCTGACTCA
>NW_006921625.1:13918569-13919989 GCF_000298275.1 Orycteropus afer afer | reverse complement strand
CAAGATCAGCAGGCAATATGACAGGCCACTGCTTCAAGTCCAGGAACCAGAGATAATACAGGATCCAGATCCAGCAAAAAGCCACAGATTTTTGCCAGGATGTCCATACATATATTGGAAGCAGGCCACACCCCTGCTCTGAGGAAACTCCCTTTCAACTGACTGGTTACTCACAGCAGATCTCATCATGGAGGTGATTGCATTATATCTGATCTCATCATATCATATATCATGTCCATGATAGCTGCTAAACTACTGAGAATCATGGCCCAACCAAGTTGACAAACAACCTTAACTATCACAGTCTACCCTTTGTCAATTTGGCACTTGTATACATCTCCTTAAACCACACATAATCTCTAAGTAAACACAATTACAAAGTGATACTTCTCACTAACATGACCCAACTAACACACATACAACGAAAAATGCACTAGCCCCATTTGTATCTTATATTTAATAAATGAAGGAAACAAAAATATTTGATTCACACATACAAGGCAGAAATACTCATATGCAAAGTCCCACCATGGGCCAGGCACCAGGGAGGACATCCAGTGAGGGGAGCCAATGAGGAACAGTGGTCATTCCTACTATGGCCAGTCCTCATTTCTGCTACTGGTCCTGTGGTCACAGCCGCTATTTATTTTGTTATTGATATTATGTGCCGTCAAGTTGGACCCGACTCATAGCAACCCCTCCTTGGGTTTCCAAGGCAGTATCACTAGGGAAGTAGATTGCCCAACCTTCCTTCCAAGGAGTAGCTGGTGGGTTTGAACTGCCAGCCTTAGCTACCTTCTTCCACTACCCATTCCATATTCCCTTTGCCCTCAGCAAGTACCTCAGCTGGTCGAGGTTCTTTGCTTGGTGGGGTGACCTCAAACCTTCATTCCTTAAGGGTCTGGGCCATTAGCAGTCATATTAGAATTGAGTTGCTGTACTTTACCATTGACTTTAATCACAGGGCCTGATAGTACTAATAGATATCCTAAAGAATACCCTGTATTCCAAACATACTCTTGTTTACCTCCATTATTTAGTATCAATCTGATTTCCTCTTAATAATCCAGATCAATAACACCAGACAATAAAGTAAAACACCCTTCTTTGCCTGTTAATGCACCGGCATAAGGAGCTCAAAATGGCTGGATGCACTCTTAATTTCCAGTTCAATTAAATCAGTATGGTGTCTCCAGATGAAAACATTCCTCCCTTTGGTACTAAGGCCTCCAGACCCACAGAGTGTAGGGTCACAGGGATTGGAATCAAAAAATTTTTCAGGGCATCACTAGGGGTAATAGTGCATAGTGCCACTCCCACTTCCACCACTTGGTTCCCGGACCTGTGAATCCTGGATATTGGGGAAGCAGCACCATATACTAGATGTTGGTTTAGAGCATATACAACCTCCCAGAGAACA
>NW_006921625.1:13911746-13918469 GCF_000298275.1 Orycteropus afer afer | reverse complement strand
TGCCCCAACCCTGCAAGGTACTGCCACCTAGCTGGCATAACTGTGTCTTTAGGAGGCCATTCCATCATTCTTTCAAGCCAGCTGTTTCAAGATGACAGGGAACACGTAGGACCAGTGAATTCCATGAGCATGGGCCCACTACCACAGCATTTGCTGTGAAGTGAGAGCTTTATCCAAAGTGGTGCTGTGTGGGATACCAGGACAGTGGATTAGGCGTTCTGTAAGTCCATGGATGGTAGTTTTGGCAGAAGCATTGTGTACAAGGAAGGCAAATCCATATCCAGGGTGTCTATTCCAAGAAGAACAAACTGCTGCCCTTTCCATGATGGAAGTGGTCCAGTGTAATCAACCTGCCACCAGGTCACTGGCTGATTGCCCCGAGGCATGGTTCCATACCATGGAATCAGTGTTGGTCTCTGCTGCTGGCAGACTGGGCACTGAGCAATGGCTATAGCCAAGTCAGCCTTGGTAAGGGAAGTCCATGTTGCTTAGCCCATGTATAACTTCCATCCTTTCCATCATGGCCACTTTGTTCATGAGTCCATTGGGCAATGACAGGAGTAGCTGGGGGAAAAGGATGACTGGTTTCCACAGAACGTGTCATCCTGTCCACTTGATTGTTAAAGTCCTCCTTCACTGAGATCATCCTTTGTTGAGCATTCACATGAGACACAAATAGCTTCACTTCTCTGACCCGTTCAGAGAGGTCTAGCCACATACCTCTTCCTCATATTTCTTTGTCACCAATTTTACAATTGTGTTCCTTCTAAGTCCCTGACCATCCAGGCAGATCATTGGCCACAGCCCATGAACCAGTATACAATTGCACATTTGGCTATTTCTCCTTCCAAGCCAATTGAACAACCAGATACACTGCTTGAAATCCTGCCCTTCACCACTGTCCTTCAAAGAGGTCCCAGAAAGGGACTGCAGTCTTGCTGCCACTGTCCACTTTCAAGAGGTGCCTGCATATCATGCAGAACCATCTGTAAACCAGGCACGAGTTTTGTCTTCCTTAGTCAACTAATCACAAGGAACTCCCCATTAGGCCACAAGTGCCATCTAGGATAGAGAAGGTAATGTGACTAGAGTGGAGACCATGGATATTTTGGCCACTTCCTCATACAACTTACTTGTGTCTTTAGGGCCTGCTCAAGTCTGATCTTTTATACACCACTTCTATTTAATGATGGGGTGCTTTACTCAAAATTCCTTAGGTTCTGCACTGTGATTCACCAATAGGGGCCTGCCAAAGACTCCAAACAGTATCTCTATCTGCCATTGATATTTCAAGGCACCACTGGGTCACCTGGATCATGTGGCCCAAGTGGCAGAGCAGCTTACATGGCAGCCTGAACCTGTGGGAGAACCTTCTCTTGTTCTGGGTCATACTCAAAACTAGCAGCTTTTTGAGTCACTTCATAAACAGACTGGAGTAGCACACACAAATGAGGGGTATGTTGTCTCCAAAATCCAAAGAGTCCCACCAGGCAGGACACCTCCTTTTCAGTTGTGGTAGGGGCCCAATGCAGTAACTTATCCCTCATGTTAGAGGGAATATCTCAACATGCCCCACACCACTGGACTCCAGAAATTTCACTGAGGGGGAAGGCACCTGAATTTTTGTCAAGTTAATTCAGCCCCCCTCTATCCACTAAGATCAGCAGGTAAAATGGCAGACTGCTGGCTCACAGGCTGTGAAGGCAACAATCCCAAGACACAGTAGAAAGCCACAGATCTTCCCCAACTTGTCCATATATATACTGAAAGGAGCCCACAGCCATAAAGAAACTCCCTTTTAACTAATTGACTGCTCACAGATATCATCATGGAAGTGATTACATTATATCAGATCTCATCATGGAAGGTGACTACATCATAACTTCTGAACTACTGAGAATCATGGCCCAGCCAAGGTGACACACAACCTTAACCATCTGAACTGCCTAAGGATGTGATTGGAAGACAGCTACCTGGCCAACTGACTGAAAGAGATCCATATTTGTACCCATTCCAAAGAAAGGTGATCCCACAGAATGTGAAAATTAT
The DNA here is from genome assembly GCF_000298275.1 of Orycteropus afer afer. Lineage (NCBI taxonomy): Eukaryota > Metazoa > Chordata > Mammalia > Tubulidentata > Orycteropodidae > Orycteropus > Orycteropus afer. Next base: position 13,916,420 of record NW_006921625.1, on the reverse strand, counting down.
CAAACAATATCATTAATATCACATGCAAATAAAATCTTACTGAAGATGATTCAAAAATGGATGCAGCAATATATTGACAGAGAACTTCCAGAAACACAAGCTGGATTCAGAAGAGGATGCGGAATGAGGGATATCATTGCTGATGTCAAATGGATCTTAGCTGAAAGCATAGAATACCAGAAAGATGTTTACTTATGTTTTATTGACTATGCAAAAGCATTCTATTGTGTGTATCGTAACAAATTATGGATAACATTGAGAAGAATGGGAATTCCAGAACACTTGATTATACTCATGAGGAACCCGCATATAGATCAGGAAGCTGTCATTTGAACAGAACAAGGGGATATTGCATGGTTTAAAATCAAGAAGGGAGTATGTAGGCTGTATCTTTTCACATACTTTTTCGATTTGTATGCTGAGCAAATAATCTGAGAAGCTGGATTATATGAAGAACATAGTATCAGGATTGGAGGAAGGCTCATTAACAACCTGCGATACACAGATGACACAACTTTGCTTGCTGAAAGTGAGGATCACTTGAAGCACTTACTGATGAAGATTAAAGACTACAGTCTGCAGTATGGATTACACCTCAAAATAAAGAAAACAAAAATCTTCAAAACTGGTCCAATAAACAGCTTCACAGTGGATGGAGAAAAGATTGAAGTTGTCAAGGACTTCGTATTACTTGGTTCTACAATCAACACCAATGGAAGCAGCAGTCAAGACATCAGACGACATATTGCATTGGGCAAATCTGCTGCAAAAGACCTCTTTCAAGTGCTGAAGAGCAAAGATGTCTCCTTGAAGACTAAGGTGCACCTAACCCAAGCCATGGTATTTTCAATCGCCTCTTATGCACATGAGAGCTGGGCAATGAATAAGGTAGACCAAAGAAGAGGTGACGCTTTTGAGTTGTGGTGTTAGAGAAGAATGCTAAGAGTGCCATGGACTGCTGAAAGGACTAACAGATCTGTTCTGGAAGAAGTGCAGCCAGAATGCTCCTTGGAAGAGGGAATGGGCAGACTTCATCTCACCTAGTTTGGTCATGTTGTCAGAAGGAACCATTCCCTGGAGAAGGATATCATGCCTGGTAGAGGGTCAACAAAGAGGGAAAAGCCCCTCAGTGAGATGGACTGACATAGTGGCTGCAACGATGGGCTCAGGTATATAGCAAGGATTGTGAGACTGGCACAGCACTGGGCAGTGTTTCATTCTGCTGTACACAGGGTCACTGTGAGTCAGAGATGACTCGACAGCACATAACAACAACAACAACAGGGACTCAATTACCTAGACTTACTGACAGCCTTATACAAAATCACGGTATTCACTTGAGGGACACTGTAAGGAGGAGAGAATGATTTCCATAAATCAAAATAAAATATTGACAAATTGTAGATTCATGTTTTATCTTCATTAATTTCTGATTTAGCAGGGCTTCTTTCTGCCCAACTGAAACTAGCAGATGTTATGTTTCAGAGAAGAATTATTTACAAGGATTCTATCCCACCACAACTGAATTACAAAAGATTAGCTGGGAGGGAACACTTTCTAATTTATTAAAGGAAAACATTTCTTCAGCTGTCTGCCAAGCTTTCTACAGTTGCAAACCTGGAAACATGTTGATGATGTGATTCCCTTTCTTAACAATTCCTCACAACCTTTACCCTTACAGTCACACTGAAAAAGTACCAATGTCCCAGAATTGCATCACACTACAATAAATCTGAACTTTTCCCCCAGGGGCTTAAGTTGTGTATCCTCGAGAATCCTGAAGGAAATCAGCTTTCCATTCATTCCAAAAGGCTTCATCCAGGCTGGTGCCCCACGACCCCACAGGGACTGCACCTCTGACCTCCCGGCTGGCTCCTGGCTGTCCTCCCAGGGGCCAAGATGTACTCAGAATGCCAACTCTGTCCCTGGCAGGTGCCAGTGCTATGGCTTTGGGCCTTCTTTTTCCTCTGGAAATGATTCTGTCCATTCCCTCAGCCTGTGACAGGTCAGAACTAGATCATCCAGGCACTGCCCAAGCCCAGCCTCGTTCCTGAAATTGGAATGAGGGGCAAGACCTGCTGGTTTTCTTTAAAAGCTTTTTTGCAAAATGAGTTCAGACCCAGCTATCCTTGAGCAAAAGTAGCCTTAGCAACTACAGAAAAGGTCTCAAAGTGGCCAGTCAGTCATCCCTTGCTTGGTTTGCTCAATCACCTGTTACTAAACACTGCCTGTGGTCTCAGAAAAGGGAGGTCCTGCTGAGGAAGACAGAAGCAAGTAGCAACCATGTAGCATGGATGTATAAACATGAGTTATGAGTTAGTAACTCCAAGGAGGTGCAAGGGAGGGGACACTGGGTTTGGGGGAGGGGAGCCTGGGAAGTATACTAGTCAGGTCCCCTTAAGATGTAAGTAACAGAATCTCATATCAAACCAGCTCAAATAAAAAGGGATTTCTCAGCTCTCTTACCCAGGGAATACAGAAATGTTCTCCTTCAGGCAAGCTGGACCCAGGGACTCAAGTGATGATGTCATTAGGGCCCTGTCTATATAGTTTTCTTCTGCAGGGAGGTGCTCTTCTTGTGGCTGGCAAGGTGGCCACCAGCACCCCCAGATGCACAACCTCCCAAGTTCGCAGTGACAGTGAAAACAGCACGTTTCTCTTCCAACATTTTCACATCAATCTCAGGGAAGACTCTGATTGGTCCTGTGTGTGTCACATGACCATCCCTGAACCAATCTTTGTGGCCAGGGGAATAGAATCCTCTGATTGGTCAGCCTGTGTTATATGCCCACCCCCATGGCAAGACAGAGCCCATGACTGACAGCCCTTGCAGTACCACAGGAAGTGAGGGAGGAGTTCTTCAGAGGCAATGGAAACTAAAGAGTTTGGGAAAGCATGCTGGGTAGATAAAACTCATTTCCAGCATTATCCAAGGCCTTTCACTTACTTCCCACTTCTCAACTGCATCCAAGATGGCTCAGGTTTGGTGACTGGTGACTGTGCTCATGTAAGTAACTTCCAACATGGAGAGTGCTTTGGGATGCTTTGTTTTTGCAATCCATGTCTAATCTTGGATTATCATGGAAAAGTCTGCCATCTTCCTTTAGTGTTTTTCTAGAAGATGGAGATAAGGTTCGACTGGGCTGAATTAAAGTCGCTGGTCTCTGGGTTTCTTGCTCCAGCCTATAAGGGTCATTCCGCAGACAACGGAGGAGTCATTCTGGGAAGGGCCAACTATGGTGGCCTCTTTAAAACAGCCCACGTTCCAAACCATGGGATTTCTCAGCACCTTCTCCATGAGGCACCCACCATTCAGTTCATCTGTGTCTTTCTAAGCTCCTTTTATCTGCAGTCACTGCTCTTCCCCCCAGGAGACATATGCAAAGTCCCACCATGGGCCAGGCACCAGGGAGGACATCCAGTGAGGGGAGCCGACGGGGAACAGTGGTCATTGCTACTATGGCCAGGAAATGCAGGTAGGCCTCAGAGGAAGAAATGACCAGTTTGGCCTGGGTAGGAAAGGGGGGAGCATCGATAAAGAGGGACATATGACCTGAGCCCTGAAGGCCAAAAGAGAGGAAGAGAAACCGAGAGCACAAAGCACAGCAGTGGAACACCAGCGGTGGGACACTCACAGCTTGTGAACTGTGCTGTGAGGAAGGGCTACGGGAGAGGCTGCGGCCAGAGTGGAAAGGCCATCAGCATCCACCCACCATTGGAGAGACGGTCAGAGTCAATCAGGAAAGGACCCAGGAAGCCCTCTCAAGTCCCCTACCTGTTGGCTGGAGCCGACCCCTGGAGACCCTCGGTCCCTCTTAAGATCCAGGAGCTCAAGGTTGCACATCAACTTCCAAGGCAGGTCCACCCAGGCCCAGTATATTCTAAAGGCTTTCTGATCTGCTGGAGGCAGAACCTGCAGACAGGCTCCTGGCCCCAAGACCACGATGTTTCCATCGAGCAGTTGATCCTCTGGCCAAACAGGCTAAAAATAGTCTCTGGGTAGGTTTACAGACAAGACTCGGAGGCATTCAAACCAAAAAGACTCCATAATCTGCCCAGTGGACGAAAACTAAACTATCAATAGGTTCCTTAGCTTGCAGTGCACCCTGCCAGACCAGCCACTGATTCAGAGAGATCTGTTCACTGGTCCTGCCTGGAGAGGAGGCCAGGAAGCTTGGCACCAATCCTTCAATAAACTATGCTGCATCCTGACAGCAGCAGAAAAGAAGGAGGTGGAGAGAAAGAGAGGGAGGGAGGGAGGGAGGGAGGAAGAGAGGGTGGGAGGGGAAAGAGAGGGGGAGGGAGGAAGAGAGAGAGAGAGGGAGGAAGAGAGAGACTTATATTTTCTTAGTTTTTTAAAATCTGTTGTTGTTGTTGAGACAAACACAGAACATACACCAATTCAAGTTTCTACATGTACTATTCAATGACACTGATCACATTCAAGTTGTGTAACCATTTTCACCCTTCTTTTCCAAACTGTTCCTCCCCAATTAACAGAAACTCATTGCCCACTACGGTCCTACATATATTGATAGGACAGATTCTAAGACGTTCGATGAAAAGGTAAATTTTGACTGTAAAATGGTACAACCATTGTGGAAAGCAGTATGGCGATTCCTTCAAAAGTTGGAAATACAAATACCATTTGACCCAGCCATCCCATTACTAGGT
>NW_006921625.1:13892209-13910271 GCF_000298275.1 Orycteropus afer afer | reverse complement strand
TAAAAAAAAAAAAAAGAAAAGGTAAATTTTAAGTTCTGACGCAGACCACAGCAGGGATGAACCTAGAAATATTATGCTGAGCAAAATGAGCCAGTCACAAAAGGACAACTGCTGCATGATCTCACTTATATGAAATAAGTGAGAATACAGAAACGAGATGTTGTTAGTGGTTACCAAGGGTGGGAAGGAGTGGAAAGAGGGAGTTTTTGCTTAGGGTGCGCTGAGTATCTGTTGATGGCGGTGGGATGATTTACAACAGTGCGAGGCTGCACACTCGAATGTCATCAGTGTTGTTGAGTTGCACACATAGACATTGCTGGGTTGCTGTGTGTTCTGTTGCGTATATTTTCGCCACAGTTAAAAAGAAAATCAAACTGCGGAATAATATGTAGGATCTCATATATACTTTTAAAAAGATCTGTGTGTGTGTGTGTGTGTGTGTGAATGCATAGCAAAAGAACTCAATGATCCACACTAAGCTCATTCAATAACCATTAATGGAGGGTCTACTATGTCCCAGGCACCACTCTGGCCTCTGGAGATAAAATGATGACAATTACAAATGAAGTGTCTACTCCTGTGGCACTTACATTCCAAGGGTTACCCCTGGGGGAGAAATGGCACAGGGTGGGGGCTGGCCAGATGGAGGACAGTATTAGCCTTGTCTTGACGGTGTGAATTTTTGTAATATGAATTAACTCATTATTTGAATAATTAAAATTTTTACTATTTTAATACAACTTAGGCTTTGGGGGTGCTCAAATCTTCAACCCCATTGCCCAACTGCTAAGAGTTTGTTCTGAATTACTGTAAAAGTAACATGCGTTCAGAAAAGTAAAATATGGCAAGGTGTCCTTCAGAGGGCGCTTGTCCATACCCATACGCAAACGACTCAACGGCAATGGGTTTGGTTTTGGGTTTTGTACACAACCAGCTACTCTGCCAAACCTTTCACACTGTCTTGTCTCACCCTCGTAATTACACCATGAGGTAAGAACCATACTTATTTCACAGATTTGTGGTTTTCAACTCAAGTTGATTTTGCTCCCCAGAGGACATGTGGAAATTTCTGGAGACATTTTTTATTGCTACCCTGGGAAGGGAGGTGCCTACTTGCATCTAATGGCTAGAGACCAGGAAAGCTGCTCAACACCCTACAGTGCACAGGACGGCTCCTCACAACAAGAATCATCTGGCCCCAAATGTGAATACACCCACTCCTCACTTAGCGACATGGTGAGGTTCCAAAGACCAGGGTATTATGCCAAATCAGTATTATGCAAGGAGGAGGACTACACAGAAGTGGCCCCTCAGGACTGTGTGTCCCCTGTGTCACCCCTGTGCTTTGCACCCCAAGGCCCTGCTGTTGAGATTGGCACTCGAGTGACTGGGGCCTGGCAGCTGGACTTGAGGCACGGTTGGATGCTCTGGGGCTCAGGCAACTGGCAGGAGCAGGGTCAAGACATTCAGTGGGGGTTGCTGCCCAGGTCCATGTCCACCTCAGCCACCCCCTCCACAGCCTCAGCCACCTGCTGCCACCCCACAGACCAAGGAGGACCCCACGGACATGAGTGACATGCTGTTGGTCTTGGTAGGCCTGGAAACTGAGGCCAAGAGCCTAGAGTAACAGCTGCCTAGAAAAGGAGCCCAGCAGCCTGGGCTGCAGAGGAGGGGCGGTCAGCTTCTGCAGTAGCCCCCTGGCCCTGAATTACCCTAGTCCCCTTGCTGCTGCAGGACCCAGTCCCTCCAGGACACTCGAGTAGAGGGGAGTAGCAGCAGCAACCTCCCCCGACCCCATCTCCTCCTGGGCACCTCCCAGACGCTTGCAGGCCTTTCTGAGAAGGGCTCCCCCTCAGTTGACTCTTTCCTAGGAAGAGCTGCAGCAGTGGCCCCGAGGGAGGTCTTCCAGAGAGCTGGCTGCTTCAGCTGTGAGCCTGACGGACAGGGTGGTATGTGATGGTTGGAGTTGTGTGTCAACTTGGCTGGACCACAATTCTGAGTGGTTTAAGCAGCTGTGATGTGTATTCCCATGATGAGATCGGATGTATATGTTTTGAGCAGCCAATCCACTGAAAGGGAGTTTCTCTAGGGGTGTGGTCTGCTTCCAATATATTTATGGACATCCTGGGAAAAGAGACACTCTTCTGTGGATCCGGATCCTGTTGTGCTGCCTATAACTGTCTGTGAGCAAACAATCTGCCATTCGGCCTGGTGATCTTGGATTTGTCATTTGTTGGAGTCAACAGCTGGTATACTGCCTGCCAACTTGAGCTCATCAGCCCCTGCAGCTGCGTGAGTCAGGAAAAGCCTCCAGCTTGACATTTGATCCAAGAATTTGGGACTTGCCAGCTTCCATTAGTGTGTGAGCCATCTTCCTAAGATAAATTTCTCTCTTTCTCTCTCTCTCTCTCTCTTTTTCTCTCTCTCACTCTATATATATAAGCTTTACTGGTTTTACTTCTCTAGAGAACCTGGCCTAACACATTTGGTACCGAGAGCAGGGTGCTGCTCTGACAGATACCTAAAATGTGGAAACAGGAATGGAGTGCGTCCTTGACCCGAGACCCTGGCAGAGAGACCCCGGCACATGGCATGAGAGATTGCAGCAGCAAAGCCAAGAGACTGGCAGAGAGATACCAGCAGACATGAGAGATGGCAATAGCAGAGCCCAGAGACCGGCATTAAACCAGCCCACAGAGGAGAAAGGCAGGTGCCACTGGCTAGGTGGCTTCCTGGCAGAGTGGGTTGCCTTCAGGCATTAATTGGTAGAAGAGACCGGCATGAGATGGAGTAGCAGGTTAGCCAGTCCACAGAGCAAGAAAGCTAAGTGTCCTTTGGGCAGGAAGATTTCTGGCAGAGTGGGTTGCCCTTGGACGTTAATTGGCAGAAGTGGAAAGACCAAGGAAATGGGAAGCAGAGTTGCCTCAGCCTCTAGGGTAGGACCATGGCCTTTGGGGGTGGAACCACCACAGCCCCTAAGTTTCAAAGAGCCAGACCTTCACCAACTTGGTTCTGGAATGTGGGGCTGCTCATTCATATGAGCTAGTGGGATGGAGTTATAGCCACCAAGAGTGAGAGAGCAGGGCTGCCATGCCCAAGAGGGAGAGGAACAGGGCCCACCAGGACAAAGGGGTGAAGTCACCACTCAGGAACTAGGGGACTGGAGTCACCCAGTGAAGGAGATCTGTAAGATAATACCCATTGAAGAGCTGTACAGGTGCCAAATTGACAAGGGGTGGAATTGTGGTGGTTAAGTTTGTGTGTCAACTTGGCTGGGCCTGGTTAAATGGCTGGGCAGCTGAATGCAGTTATTCCCCATGGTGAGACTGGTAATTAACTCCATGGTGGAATCTGTTGGAGCAGCTGAGTAACTGCTTTGGGCATGTGGTCTGCTTCCACTATGTAAGAAACAGCATTGGGAATGGTCTCTAGCTTATGGCATGCTTGAACCCTGCATGTAACCAACTTGTTCAGCAGTCTGCCATGTTCTGCCGATCCTGGGACTTTTAATGGACTTGAATTAATGGCCTGCCTGTGCCTTTTCACTTGTCAGTCTTGGGCTTATCAGCCTCAGCAGCCAGCAGCTGTCTGAGTGAAGAGGTGCCTCTAGCTTCAATGGGCCCAGAGCAGGAGGCAGAGCTGCAACCCAAGGTTAAGGTGCTTTCACCCAGCCCCTAGAGCCTGGCACTTTGAATTTGGACTTTAAGCCTCCAAACTGTAAGAGAATAAACTCCTGTTTGTTAAGACCATCCCATCTGTGGTATATTTCTGTCAGAGTGGCACTAGGTAACCACAACAGTCCCCCAAAAACTATGTGCTGTAAATCCCTGTACCTGCATGTGGTTATAATCTCATCTGGACATGGTTTTACTGTTATGTTAATGAAGTAGCACTAATGAGGTAGATTCAAGGGTGTGTCTGACTCAATCTCTTTTAAGATACAAAGAGAAGACTGAGCCAGCAACTGAGCGCAAGCAGAGACGGGAGAAGGCCGAGGCCATGCCACATGCAGATCACCAAGAAGCACAAACCTTCCCCCAGAGCCCATAGACACAGAAAGCCTTCCCCGCGGGTCGGCACCCTGAATACAGACTTGTAGCCCCTAATCTGCGAGGAAATAAAATTGTGTTTGTTAAAGTCATCACCCGTATTTGTTACAGCAGCACTGGATGGCAAAGACACCGCTGTAAGTCAACTATCGATTGACATGGCTGGGTGACCATCACCACATTCGAGTTTACAACACTTCCATCAAACCACAAAGTCCTCTTGTGACCGTGTGGTCAATGCCAGCCCCAAAGTTCTAGCTAACCACTGATCGTCCTTGTCTGGACATCTCATAGAAATGGCCTCACACACCATGTCGTGCCTGGCCTAGTTCACTTAGCATCATGTTTCTGAGGTTCATCCATCATGTTGCCTGCATCAGTCCTTCACTCTTTTTAGAAAGTGGCAGAACATTTGAGTCTGCCAAGCTGGTGGTGTGAAGGGGCAGCTCGTCTGGTTTTAATTTGTTTTTCTCTGATTATAATGAGAGTGGGCACATGTGCCCTCATTTTCTGGCCACTCACATTGCCTCTGCTTTGAAGTACCTTCTCACAGCTGCCACCACTGTGCCTATTAGGATGGATGCCTCCTGTCAATCTTTAGGAGTTCTTTTATACACTCTGAGGAGCTCTGGTGGCGCAATGGTTAAGGCATTTGCTGCTAACCAAAAAGTCAGTGTTACGAACCCACCAGCTGCTCAGCACAAGATGAGGCAGTGAGCTCCCGTAAAGATTTACAGACTTGGAGACCCTATGGGGTCACTATGAGTTGGAATGAACTCAGTGGCAGTGGCAGTTAGTTTGCTTCTGGTTTATTTGGTCTCGGTGCTTAGACCTTTGTCAATCACATGTGTTCCTCCCAGTTTGTGACTCCTTTTACTTACTATATGGTGACTTTTAAGAAACAGAAGTTCTCGGTTTTAATACAGTAAAACGTATGAATTCTTCATAGTTCATATTCGTGTGTGCATGTGTGTGTTGTCTTAAGAAAGCCTTTCCTCCTGAGGTCACAGAGAGATTCCCTTATATTATCTTCTAAGCTAGTTTTCCCTTTCACATTGAAGTCTATGCTGTTGATGTTGGTTGGCACCAAGTCACTTTCAACTCGTGATGACGCCGCGGGTTACAGAGTAGAACGCGCCATACAGGTCTCTTGGCTGTAAGTTAATGGAGGCAGATCACTAGGACTCTTCTCCACTGGTGGGTTCGAACCTGTCAAACCTTAGGTTAGCAGTCAAGCACATACTGTTTTCTTTTTTTCTCCCATATGATTCTCAACTTTCCAGACATTGGTTATTATAAGGTCTTCCACAGAGCAAGTTTTTGTTTTTTTTACATGAGAGGGTCTGGTTCTGAGCTTTCAATTCTGTTCCATAGTCAATCAATCTATTGCTGTCAATGACTATAAGAATTACTAAAGCTCTGTGTGTGCGCGCACTGGGTGCAAATTTACAGAGAATTTGCTTTACATTCAATAGTTTGTGCACATTTGGTTCCAGTGCCTGATCACCATCCCCAACCGGAAGCCCCTCTCCTCCTCTCCTTTCCCTCTGCCCCACCCCCATCCCTATGCCCTTCTTAGTTACTCCTGTCTGCCCAGCTTTCCCTCCATGTGAATGCTGCCCCTCTGGTGCCCCAAGGCCAACGGCTCCAAGGAGCAGCTCTCCATAGAGTAGGTGGGTGCACCGCCCTGGGTGAAAGCTTTGTAACAATTTTTATCATTAACAAGGCAAAACCTTTCTTCCCCTAGTTCCTTTCCTTCAGAAGTGTATTGGCTTAGTTAGCCTTTGTTTTTCCATATAAATATTAACATCATCCATCAAGTTCAATGCACACACAAAACATTAGGATTTTTATTGGAATTACGTTGAATCTGTAGATCAACTTGGGAGATCTGGCAACTTTATAATAGTGAGTCTTTTAATCACAAGCATGCCACATCTCTCCTACTTATGTTTCCTTTAGCATCTTTCAATAAAGGTTTATAATTATCTCCATAAAGGTCTTTTATATCTTTCAGTAACTACAAACTTTTTATTTCTTAATGCTGTTACACTTTAACTATACTTTGTTAGTTGTTGGGATAGTGAAATACAATTAATTTTGTCTCCTGAATGTGCTGAACTCATTCATTATAACTATTTATTGCAGCTTCTTTTACATTTTCCACATAGACAAGTCATATGATCTATAGACAGTAAGTTGTATTTCTTCCTTCCTGATCCTTGTAACATTAATTCTAATTTTCTAGCTGCACTGCACTGGCTAGGCCCTCTAAGACCGCCAGGAAAATGTTGAACAGAAGTGCTAAGTATGACATTTGCTATAGGGCTTTGATGGGGCAGTGGCGGAAGTCTCCCCTTGCATGTGGGAGACCCGGGTTCAGTTCCCAGCCTGCACCTCACAGACAGTCACCACCTCACAGTGGAGGCCGGTCTGCTGCTCTGATGCTGACCAGGTTTCAGTGGAGCTTCCACACTCAGACAGACTAGGAAGAAAGGCCTGGCAAACGACTTCTGAGAGTCAGCCAATGAGAATCCCGTAGATCACAACGGTCTGATTCTGTTGTGCGTGGGGCCAACCTGACAGCCATGACAACATAAGGTTTACAGCAAGCTTTATCTGTTAAGGAAATCCCTTCTTTTTCTAGTTTTCCAAGTTTTGATCGTAACTGTATGCTGAACTTTATCACGGGCTTTTTCTACATCTATTGAATGATCGTATTTTTTCTTTCTTTTAATGTGGTAAGGAGTGCTGGCGGCACAGTGGGCAAGGCATTTAGCTGCTAGAAGTTTGATGGTTCAAACCCACCAGGTACTCTGTAGGATGAAGATGAAGCAATCTATTTCTGTAAAGTTTCCGCCTTGGAAACTCTACGGGGTTGCTATGAGTTAAGAATTGACTCAGTGGCAGTGGGTTTAATGTGTTGATATGGTAAATTATATTAACCAACTTCTAACGTTAGACCAACAGTTCATTCCTGAGACAAACCTATCTTGGCTAATAAGTTTTTTTTTCCCTCTCTCTCATTGCTGGATTTGTTTGCTGGTATTTTGCATGTACCCTCCTGAGTGAGCTTGGCTTGTGTTTTATGAGTTGTGCTCCCCAAAAACACGGGCTCTGAGCCCTAATCTCTATGCCTGTGGTTATAATTCCATTGGAGTCACTCTCTTGAGATCTGAGACTAAATAAGCCAGGAGCTGAGATGGGGGAAGACTGACGCCAAGTTGCACAAAGATGGTCTAGGAACAGAAGCCCAGGAGAGATAAGGACCCCTAGAGCTGACAGAGGAAACCTTCCCCTGGGGCTGGCACCCCGAATTTGGACATCGAACCTCCTGAACTGTGAGAAAACAGTTTGTTAAAGCCACCCAGCAGCACCAGACAACTAAGACAGCTTGTGATATTACTTTTTTATACTCATTATGTTTTATATCAAGGTTATATCATTGTTACATGCATCGAGTCGGACCTGACTCCTAGCAACCCCTACCTGGTTTTCAGAGGTGGTATCACTTCGGAAGTAAATTGCCCAACCTTCCTTCCGAGGAGTGGCTGGTGGGTTTGAACTGCCAGCCTTCTGGCTAGCAGTCAAATGCCTTAGGCACTATGCTACCAGAGCTCCTAAAGTTATACTAAACAACAACAACCAAAAAATCAAACTCACTACCGCAGAGTCGATCCTGACTTATAGTGACCACTCCTTGGGTTTCTAAGGAGGTATCACTATGCAAGTAGATTGCCCAGTCTTCCTTCCGCGGAGTGGCTGGTGGATTTGAACGGCCAGCTTTCTGGTTAGCAGTCAAGTGCCTTAAGCATTACACTACCAGAGGTCCTAAGGTTATACTAAACAAAAAAAAAAAAATCAAACTCACTGCCCTAAAGTCAATCCCAACTCACAGTGACCCCTCCTTGGGTTTCCAAGGCAGTACTTTATGGAAGTAGATTGTCCAGTCTTCCTTCCACAGAGTGACTGGTGGATTTGAACCCCCAGCCTTCTGGTTAGCACTTAAATGCTTTAAGGTGCTATGCCACCAGAGCTCCTAAGGTTATCATAGCCTCATAAAGTGTATTAGACAATGTCACCTCTTTTTCTAGACTCTAATTTGTGTGGGGTTGAGATTATTGTTTCCCTCAACAGTAGAACTTGTCTGTGGAGTCATCTGATTGGCTCAATCAAGAAGACCCTTTCACATGGAGCTTTAGGGTAGAAAGGACCCAGGAACACCCAGCTAATGCCAAGCTGAAGAACGGCCTTCAAGAAGCTTAATACATACATGAATATTTCTTCTAAAAATTTTATTTAAAAAACAGCAGCTTAGCGTTAATGCTTTTAGCCAGTGCCACGGCTAGCCCATGGGCCACCTGTGGGCACATTAGGAAAAGATTCCTTTTTCCATCTGTCAGAAAATTGTCATAATACACTGATTTTGTTAAAAGAAGGCACTTTCCTCAAGCTCTTCAGAAAACTCTGTACAGTCACCTGCATGTGCATTACCAGGTGTGTGAAGCGAAGGGTGTCTCCCAGACGAGAAGCACCGCAGCCCTGCTTGACAGTCTGGGCCCCTCGCCTTCACTGCCCTCAGCTCCCCCACTGCTGCCTGGAGCTCTCGGAGCCACCAGGGAACAAGCTTGAGCTTTTATCTTATTGTTTGATATACAACCCCACAGGGATCCCAGCCTTTACTCCTTTTCTTCCTCCAGAGAGAACGGGGTTGAAGATGAGCAAGTAATAGCCCGTTTTGGTTCCTTGTGCCGCTCGAACAGAAATACCACAAACAGGTGGTCTTAACAAACAGGGAATTATTCTCTTACAGTCTAGGAGGCTAGAAGTCTAAGTTTAAAGTGCCAAGTTCTAGGGACTCCGTGAAGGGCCCTCACCTTTGGGCTTTACTTCCACCTCTTGCTCCTGCCCACTGGAGCTGAAGGCATCTCTTCACTGAAGGCAACTGCTGGCTGCTGAGGCTGACCAACATGATGGCACAATTCCAAGATTACCAAACAACATGGGAGGCCACTAGTTCAAGTCCAGAGACAGTCCCAACATCGGCAGGAAACACAGCAAATTGTGGAATGAAGACTTAGCTACACGCAGGATCCAAGCATGCCAGAAAGCTCAGAGACCATGCCCAAAGCTTCTCCTTATATAATGGAAGTAAACCACATCCCTAAGGCAGCTACACAGCTGTTCCAGTAGATTTCACCAAGAAGCTGATGACCAGTCTCATCATGGGGAATAATTATATCCAGCTGTCCAGCCACTCAGAACCAGGCCCAGCCAACTTGACACATAACCTCAACTACCACAGTCCCACTTACAGAACCTCATAAGGAGGTGGGGAGGCAGGAGGTACTGAACTCTGGGTGAAAGAGTATCTGTGGACCAGGTGATGATCAAGGAGGCATGACAGTGGGAAGTACAGGCCCTGGACAAGTCCACCGTGTTGGTTTCCTGAAGCTGCCAAAGCAGCACCAACTGGAAGGCTTAGAGCTCAAGAACTTAGGAAGGACACAGGGAAGAGGTAACTATGGGGAGGAAGTGGGAAGAGTGGCTACATTGTGGGGAATTGCAGTCAACGTCGAGAAACTAAATGTATATGACCTGCTGTGTGGAAAATGAATTTGCTCTGTAAACTTTCACCCAAATCACAATAAAAATTAAACAAATAAACAGTCTGTCACCGTCCTGGAGGCCAGTAGTCTGCAAGCAAGAACCAGCAGGGCCTGTTCTCTCTGAAGGCTCTAGGGGATGACTCTTGCCTCCTTCTGCTCCTGGCGGCTCCTGACATTCCCGGGCTTGTAGCAGCAGCACTCTAATCTCTGCTCTGTCTTCATGTGGCCATCTTCCCTGGGTCTCTCTGTGTCCTCTCCCCTTAAAGAGCACTAGTTATTGGATTTAGAGCCCACTTTAATCCAGAAGAGGCACTCTGGTGCCACAGTGGTTAAGGCATTGGGCTGCTAACCAAAAGTTCAGCAGTTGGAACCCACCAGCTGCTCCATGGGAGAAAAATGAGGCAGTGTGTTTCTGTAAAGATTTGCAGCCTTGGAAACCCTATGGGGGCAGTTCTACTCTGTCCTATAGGGTTGCTATGAGTCAGAATCAACTCGATGGCAGTGGGTTTAGCAATGGGAACTACATCTGAAAGCTTCTATTTCTGAGTAAAGTAGCAATCAGAGCTACTGGGGGTTAGGACTTGACCATATCTTTTTGAAAGACACACTTCAACTCTGTACCAAACCAAAAAGCCAAACTCACTGCCGTGGAGTCGGATCCACCTCACAGTGACCCCTCCTTGGGTTTCTGAGGCGGTATCACTACGAGAGTAGATCGCCCAACCCTCTTTCCGAGGAGTGGCTGGTGGGAATGAACCACCAGCCTTCTGGTCAGCAGTCAAGTGCCTTGGGCACTACACAATTTAAAAAAAGAAAAGTTGCTGTTGAATCGTCTGTGATGCATGGAAACCTCGTGTGTCAGAGCAGAACTGTGTGCTACAGGGCTTTCAAATGAGTTTTCAAAAATAGGTCAGCAGGAATGCTGTTAGATAGATAGAGATAAATATTGATTTGGTTGAAGAGAATGGCAATGTACCAAATGTGAGTGACCAATATGGCAGCATTGAGGATGAGAAAGACAGAGAGAGTTACATGGGCAGTACAAACAACAAATATGAACCCCTTTGTAAATACAATACTGAGTTGTTAATGAAAGCAAATATGGGTATAGGGACGGATAGATGGGTGAACAAGCTAAACAATTATGTATGTCTAAATGGAGAGTGTATCCAAGATCATATACAGGGTTGGCAGAAAATGGGCCTCTCGAAGAGTATGAAGGGATGGACACTGGGAGGAGGTAACTATGGGGAGGAAGTGGGAGGGGAGCTGCTGCATTGTAAATTTTGGTCAATGACATGAGACAAAGTATATGTGAACTGTTGTATGAAAAGTGAATTTACTCTGTAAATCTTCACCCAAATCCTAATAAAAAAAAAAAGAAAAAAATAGGTCAGCAGGCCTTTCTCCAAGGTACCTCTGGATGGACTCAAACTTCCAAACTTTGAGTTAACAGCCAAGTGTGTTAACCACTGGCACCTCCCAGGGACTCTCCAACCCTCCACAGTCACCTGTGAACGAGCTGTGCCTCCCAAAAGTACACTTTCCTTTGTGTGAAATGAGTATAACCTCAGGGCTGCTGAGAGGGCGTCAGAGACTTGAGGAAACGCTCAGCGCACTGGGAGCCATTGGGACAACTGTTACTCCCACCACCAACCCGAGGACCTCTGCCCTCACTCACGCTGCTGGGCTCCAGGGTGTCCTGCTCTAAACAAACCTGGGACGATCCAGATTTCTACAAGAAAACCGCATGGCTGTGAAGACGGGGTGTTGCAGAGAGAAAGGATTATTCACTTTACCAAATGCCCACTGTTGGATAAACAGAAAAATCCAAACTGCCTTTTACAGGAGACTGGCTTGGTTAGGGGGACCATCTCCAACAATTAAAATGTGCCCAGTTTTGCTCCTGGCACTGGCCCCAGCCCTGCAGCTCCATGTTCTCGGCCTCCCCCCATCCAGGTCCCAGGAGCCCTCATGCCCAGAAGATGACTGGGTGCTTCAGAACAGGTACAAACTCCACTCCAGGGTGAGAGGACACAGTTCAAATCTCAGTTCTGCTACTTCTCAGCCCTGCAGCCTTGGGCAGGGTGCTGCACAGCTGAGCCTCTTCCTCATCTGTAAAAAGAAGGTAATCATAACACCTGCCTCACAGGGTGGCCACAGGGAGGGGTGCTAAGAAAGACGCTGCAAGATAGACACTTGGCGCAGGAGGCAGCGCTCCTACCGTCACGGCTCTCAGCTGGGCGACTCGAGCCCAGGCAGGGTGTGTTAGAGAAGACACTGACGAAGCAACTGTTCTTAATTCTCCGTATTTCCTTCCAGCTCTCGTCCATACGCACAGCCCTGGCAGCACAGTGGTTACCGTGCTCAGCTATTCAACATAAGGTTGGTGGTTTGAACCCACTGGCCGCTCTGCAGGAGAAAGAGGACACAGTCTGCTTCCGTAAGGATTCACAGCCTCGGAAACCCTATGGAGGTCACTGTGGGTCAGAACTGACTTGATGGCAACGGGGTTTCTGTGTGCACGTGGTCATTACCTCCATATAGCCCGAATATTGTTTGCTACTTTTTAACAGAGTTACTAAATGTGTATCAAAAGACAAAAACCAAACCAGACTCCAATTCATGTTGACGCAACGTGTGCAGCGTGGAACTGGGCATCAGAGAGTTCTCTTGGCTGTAATCTTTGTGGAAGAGGTTCATCGGGCTTTTGTTCTATGGAGTCAGCGGGTGGGTCCGAACCACCAACCTTTCAGTTAGCTAGCAGCTGACTGCAAACCACTTGCATGTCCCAGGCTCCTCCTGGTGCAGTTTCCCTATGATTAATAGCTTGCAGTCTGTTGCATTTGTTACAATTGATGAGCCAAGACTGACACGTTACCAAACATCCAGGCTCCCATTAGGGTTCACCTTTGTGCTGTACAGTCCTATGGGTTTTGATAAATGCACAATGTCCTGTCCCTTGTTACAGTGTCACACAGAACAGTTTCACTGCCCTAAATATCCTCTGTGCTCCATCTATTCATCCATCCGTCCTCCCACTGAGTTCCTGACAACCACTGATCTTTTCACTGTCTCTATAGTTCTGCCTTTTCCAGAATGTCAGCTAGTTGGAAGGAGACAGTACATGGCTTTTTCAGACTGGCTTCTTTGACTTAGCAATATACACCAAACACTTTTTTTGTGTATTTGTTCTATGACTACATGTTTCGACTAGAAGGAATTCAGCTGCAAGAAAAACACTCAACTGCAGTGGCTGAAACAAGACAGACATTCAATTGTGCAACAAGAAGTCATCAAGTCATCACAAAAGTGTCACCAGACGATGGCTAAATATAATGAACATGTTTAAGGTCACTGGAGTTTACCTGTGAAGACTACTGAAATGGCAAATGGTTTGTTACCTATATATTGATCACAATTTTTTTTAAACATCACTAAAACTTTTTTTTTTTTTTTTTTAACTTTTCCAGTCAGTCAGCAGCAAGCAGTGTGCCAGGTTTCTGTCCTTCACACACGTCTCTTCAGAGCCACACAGCTTCATACACTGCTCATGGCCAGAAGGTGAAGGCACCCTGGTCCTCCACTTTTTTTTTTTTTAAAATAAAGGCACAAACACTTACCCAGAATCCCCCTAACAGACATCCCCTTATATTTTATTGACCAGACTGGCTTGCCAATCCTCAAATAACCCAATCAGGACCAGGGGAAGTGGGATGATCTGGCTTGGCTTAGCCCCAGGGCTGAGGAAGGTGCTTATCTGGAAGTAAAAAGGGGAAACAAAACCAAGCCCACTGCCATCAAGTCAACTCTGACTCATAACGACCCCCATTGGGTTTCTGAGGCAGTAAATCTTTATGGAAATTAGATTGCCCAGTCTTCCTTCCATGGAGTGGCTGATGGTTTTGAACCACCAACCTTCTGGTTAGCAGTCAAATGCCTTAGGCACTATGCCACCAGAGCTCTTCAGTAAGAAGAGGAGGGCATGCCAAACGTTTTGTCACTTTACATGATGAGCCCCCTTCTCTGATGAAGGAACTAGGGCCCAGAGCAGGGAAGCACCTCACCCAAAGTCACAGGTGACTTTGCAGAAGGACCAGGATGCAAACTCAGGCCACTGGCCCCATGTGGTCCCTCCACTTCTCCACCAGCTTCCCCACCACTGCAGGCTCTAAGCTCCCAGAGGGCAGGTGCCCCAAGTGCTGGACTCTCCGAGGTTGGCATGCCAAGGACAAAGCAGATACCTTTACAGAAGAGAGCCCCCAGCTGCCCAAACATGCCACCCACCTCCAGGCCTCAAGACAGGAGGAGAAAGTATGTCCTGCCCCTTGTGAGATTTGGCAGGTGGGTCCACGAGAACCCAGGGCCTGACAAACAGCATCTCTGTAGCTGCCTGGACACCGGCCAGGCTGCCTCATTCCCCAGGGCTGACCTCATGTTTCTGAAGAGCCTCAAGACGCTGGAGGCCTGTGTGTTCCTCTCACGGTTCAGTTCTGCTGCCAACAGAGGAAATGGCCCGGCTGGGGGCTGGGACTGTGTGGAGAGGTGGGAGCGTGGATCCCTAGCAGCCTCACCACCCTCTGCCCTTACCACCCGGGCCCCACTGCAGAAGAGATGGAGTCACCTTCTAACTTGTGAGATGAATTCCATGCTGCTGTCTCCCTGCCTCTGGTGGCTTGAGGGGGTCCCCGCAGAAACGTTTACGCTGTGGCTATTTCCGTCTGCTCCGTTCCAGGCTCCTGGAAAGGGAACAGAAGGCAGGCAGACTTCACCCGAGGTGCTGAGAACATCTCTGGAGTTAGTTCCCCCACGTCAAGGAGAGCTGGAGAGCTCCGGGGGGCTCAGGCCCGCACTCGGTGACACAAGTGGTTTCATTTAGCCCCAGAGCAGGACCAGGCACCCACCCCGGCCTTTCGATCGTGGCTAACAGCAAAGGCTCCCATTGTGCTTAGGCCCAGCACAAGAGTGAAAACAACAGGCTTCCTCCACGTTGCCCCACTCCCAGACATTCCTTCTGGGTCAAACATCTACTCAGGTTTGGAGCGGGCCAGGCAAGCCGCCGGGGGAGGCCACGCCACACAAGGCTGGCCCTCTTCCTTCCAGAGCATCTCCATGCCGCCACAGCTACCCACTCACGGCTGCAGCACCAAGTCAAGGCTTTTCTTATTCACACCGCACTTGAGGCCTGGGTGGTGCAAAGTTTGAACTACCATTCTAAAGGTTGGCGGTTCGAACCCATCCAGAGGCACCATGGAAGAAAGGCAATCTGCTTCTGTAAAGATTAAACCAAACCAAAAAACTTGTTGCTGTGGAGTTGACGCTCACTCCTAGTGACCTTATAGGACAGAGCAGAACTGTCCATAGGGTTTCCAAGGCTATCATCTTTACAGAAGCAGACTGCCTCATCTTTCTCCCATGGAGTGGCAGGTGGGTTTGAACTGCCGACCTTTTGGTTAGCAGCTGAATCAAGTCAACAGCACCCAGCAACAACATACATACATACAGATTGTGAACAAATTATTTTTCAAACACCACATTGCACTTAAAAGTTCTGATTCTCACCTGGACACTAACGCTCACTGCAGCATTATGCACAACAGCCAAAAAGTGGAAACCACCAAGTTGTCCATCAACTAACGCCTGGCTAAACAAAATGTGGTCTATACACACAACGGAATATTCTGCAGCCATAAACAGACATAAAGAGAACCTTGAGCCTTGAAGACACCGTACTGAGCAAAAATAAGTCAGTCACAAAAAGACAAATAGGATATGACCTCATTTCTATGAAACAAGCAAGTACATAGAAAGCAAAGATCATTAGGGGTTACCAGGAGTCGGGGGGTAGTTTTTGTACGGGGGGTTCTGCATTTATATCCATGGTGGCAGAATACTTTGGGAAGGATAATGATGGCACCCAGAAAACGTCATCAACATTCTTGAATTGTGAACGTGGAAGGTGTTGAGTTGGCAGATGTTTCTGTTGTGTACTTTCACCAGAATGTAAAAAATTATAGTTTCGTTTTCCTTGAAAAAGCCACTGGGCTGAAAACTCTAGTGGGGGGAAAGAAGGCCTGGACTTCCTCCCCACCCCATCCCACCCCCAGACAGAGCAGCTGGCAGCGTTAAACTTTCCTTGCAGTTTTTCTCAGAATAGTGGCACCCACTCTCCAGCTTACCTTCAAAGTATGCTGGCTCCAAGGCTGTGTGAACCGAGTGGAATTTTCCACTTATAACTCTATAATCCTCATACCATTCTGGGGGCTGCTTCTCGTGGTGAGAGCTCAGGGTTCAGTGTCAGCCAACTCGCCAGGCTTCCGCAGGAGCCCTGGCTTTCGGGCACTTTTATTTATTTTTGGTGGGAGAGGGGGAGGAAATAAAGGAATGGCTTTTCAGCTCAAGTGCCAACATAAACTTGAAAAAGGAACTGGGTTGGCAAGTGCAGAATATCAATGCCTGGCTTCAGGACTTCAGGCAACTGTTAGGGGTAAGACGTAAGGCAGAGACTGAGAAATGTGCCGTCAACTCCTAGCACAGACAGGTGGCCAGGACTGACATCACTTCACCGCCACAAGCCCTTTCCTGTCCCGCCCACTGCTCCCTGGATGGCTCCCAAAGGGCAGGACCCCAAGCCCAGCTCAACCCATCTCACTCCTGCTCCCCTTCTTCTGGCTTCCCTGTCTTCAACATGTGACTCCTGCTGATGCAGGCACAGAGTCATGGTCTAAAACACCTTCAGGGTCCTTGAGGTACTGAGAAGGCCACCACGCCAGGAGAAATGGGGTCTGTCACCTAATCGCCATCTGACTTTAAAGAAGTCACTTCTCTTCCCGGGTCTCAGTTTCCTCATGGGGAAAGTGAGACTGGACTGAATATTCCCAACGATTCCTTCCACAACTGACATCTGTTTCACTCATTCATTCATTCAAATATTAACCAGTGTCCACTCTTTGCCAGATGAGCTCTGATAGCACAGAGTCTAAGGCATCCAACTCCTAACCAGAAGGTTGGTGGTTCAAAACCACCAGCCACTTCTTGGAAGCAAGACTAGGCAATCTACTTCCATAAAGATTTACCGCCTCAAAACCAAGTTCCCACCTGGAAAACAAGAGTTTTTAGTAAACGTATGTAGAGAATTTTACGGACCAAAAAAAAAAGATTTATTGCCTCGGAAACCCAACGTAGGTTGCTATGAGTTGGAATCGACTCCACGGCAGTGGGTTTGGTTTGGCTTTTACTCTTTACCAAGGCCGGCCCAGGTCCTGGCCATCCCCGGGTGGCCAGTCAAACCCTGAGGCAGACCCTGAGCCCCAGCCACACCTGTCTCCTTGTCTCAATAGCCACCGGTGGGTAAGGGAAGCCCTGCCCTGTCCCATGGAGCCTAACCTGCAGCCAGCAGGCCCAGCTACAGGGGGTGCCTTTTCTCTATTCCCCAGAACCCTAGAGGACCCAAGACCCACAGCCTTTCCCACTGCCAATTAAGAAAACTGATGCTGCTTCTGCTCCTGGGAGGGGCATGATCACCTCCCACCATCCCAAACAAAACCCTTCTTCTGACCTTGATTCTCCATTGTTTTTACCATACACACACACACACACACACACACACACAAAACTTCACTTCCGAGTATTAAATAGTAACGCTGAATGTGGTTGTTTGTGTTTTCATGATTGCACACACTCCCCAGATTTCCATACGGGCCCTAGGTGTGTGGGGCTACACACACCACAATTACTGGCTGAGGCTCTCAGGCTGCTGATTTTCTGGCCCAGCCCCCACCCGTACCCAGGTCACCAACTCGAGGCCACCCAGCCTCAGTTTGCACACCTGTTGGAAGGCCGCTGCCAGCTGTGGGAAGTCCTGCGTCCAGACCCTCTGAGCCTCAGCGGGCTGTGTGAGAATTTCACCCCGGGTGAAGCGCTCCAATGCGCTGGGCAAACGGAAATTACTTGAAGGTTGGGAGGCCTGATGTGAAACCTGCATCCAGTACCACCAGGAGCCCGCCTCCCCACAGCTTTTCTTACTGATGTAGCTAAGACCGAATGAGAGGGCTGCTCAGAAGGCTGGCCCGGGACCATTACAGGCTGGGAGGCGGTGCGTGAGTTCTTGGCCACCCCCTTCGCCATCCCCGCCTCGCACTTGGCAAGCCTCCTCACAGGCCCAGTCACCTGCTCCAAACCCCCGGCCCAGCGCTCAGGCGAAGGCAGCCCCCGCAGCCGCCCCTCCCTTCCCTTCTCCCTTCTCTTCCCTTCCCAGCTGCAAGGGCTGGGCACGCCCCCTCCCGAGAGTCACCAATCAGCGTCCGGAGCGGCGCCCGCGGCGCAGGGGGCCTCTGGTCGGCAACCAATTAGCGCCGGGACCCGAGGCGGCGCCTCCCCCGCCCCCTCCCGGAATGAAAGCCGC
>NW_006921625.1:13859344-13891174 GCF_000298275.1 Orycteropus afer afer | reverse complement strand
GCCGCCCCGCGGCGCCCGGGACGGCCTAGCCGGCAAGAAGCTGCGTTGAGGGCCCAGGCTGGCCGCCGCCGGGCCGCTCAGCGCGCCCGCCCCCTGGCTGCCGGGGCTCCAGCAGTTGGCTCTACTCGGCGATGTCGTCTCGGTCGTTTTTCAGAGGAAGCCGGCGTGTGGAGTACTCTACTGCCGACGAGCGATGGAGACTAGACACTAAAACCTTAACACTGTCTCTTCACAGTTGCTAGTCTGTGCACACCCGGAAGGGCAAAGGCTGCGCGTGACTCCGTTTGCTGAACGATGGAAACTTAGAGGCGCTGTTTGTTTACTGTATGCATCGGCCTGTTTTAGATGTGCATCAGTATGAAGTTGTCTCTAATCGTGGATGTTTCACTTAGCAATGGACGCACTTTACGAGGTCTAGAATATTTTTTTAAGCCTCTGAACTGAGCATAGGACTGGCGATTTTACGGGATGTCGGCAAAATGATTTTTATTGTTTCAAGCCAGTAGTATTTCTCAGTTGTCCTTAATCACTTATTCTAAATCCAGGTGGAGCCAAGCCCCTGTAGCATCACCGTGAGGAGAAGCGGTTTACTGAAGTTCTCAGTATTCATTTGGGTGGGTGGCCATCCATGCCCTGTGGCTTGGTGCCATTCCTAGGTGAAGGTGGTAAAAGGCGCAACTTGTAGAGGTAGAATACAGCTCCCTGCGCTTCTCTGTACCAGATCTTTTATTACTGAAGTAGCCACTAGCCTTTTCCCACCTTTAAATTGTGCCAAGTTATCATATTGTGTATACACTTGGAAATGGTGCTGTTTAAGATTTTGTGTATTTATACAGTAACAGTATATGAATTCATTAATCTTATTTACAATTTTTCCACTTGGCCTTTTCTCACCCTCCCATGTCATTATTTAAGAAACATCTGTCATGTTGTTATCTATGAGGAGGAAGGCAAGAGTATTAATTTACCGTAAGTTGCTCCATTTCAAGATTCCTTAGTGGAGGAAAGCCCATTCCAGCTGATGCCTCTCAAAACTAAATGAAGATGGAATCACTTGGGCTCTAGGAGGTCAGTGTTAATAACCCATTCACCGTTTCCCTTTGGCTGTCTGACTTTAGGCATGGGCAGTCCTCAAACCAGAATAAGCACTAATTTTAGCAACTAAATGCAAAGGCTGGAGACAGACAAACCTCCCTCACATTCCCATCCTCACTGGACAGACCCTAGTGGTCTCTGGAAGCCCACTAGCTATCCCCAAGTGAGATTACACAATCCTCAGACAAAGCCTCTTCCCTCGTGTCCCCTCCTCAATGCTGAAAGCCAAAGCATGGCATGTGGCAGTATTGGCACTTAAGTCCACATATACCGAACGTACACTTTTCACTACCTGAAAATACCAACAAAAAGTACATGAAGCTTCCAGTAGGAGGGCCGGGCCGGGGCCTTATGGGTTAAGACTACTTCCATATAAAACACGTCTCCAAGAGCACCCTTGGCTTAATCTGGATACACCTGAAGGTGCAATACAAGGTAGGGTGGCTAACAGGCTAGCTGTGGGCCTTTCTGGTTAAAGGAAAAGATATGTTAGAACTAAGGGGGTACAGATGAGCACCCCACTTCTTAGCCCTAACAAGTCTAATCCCAGGTCAGAATACTTCTGATTTGACTGGGCCTGACCTTTTTAAGTAGCTTGATACCACCAGGCAATTGCTTATTCTCTAATCTTTTACTAGAAAATAAACCAGTTTGTTTTTGCTTTTTGGGTAGTTTTCAGGCCAACCTGAATTCCCATCACCTTACAGGGCTCTGTCTTTCCCACAGGGTCACCATACACAGACTGCTGCATTTCATAGGCCAGAGGCCTCGACAAGCAGCAGGACCAGCCTGATTAGGTCTTCAGTACTTGTAGAAGGGCCGAGTCTTAGACACCAAGGGAATCCAGGCCTCAGGTGTCCCTTTGATGTATGAGAATCGCCATGATGGGCTGTGTTGAAAACCCTCCTCAATCAAGTAGTCAGGCAGCCATGTCAATCCCTTTCAGAAGGCACCCCATTCCAGCCCCACCCCCCAAAAAAAATCTGCTTCCACTTTCCAGCTAACACTGAAATACTGGAGTTAAAGCATGAAAAGGGGTAACTCTTTTGGTAGTGTTATCATTTCTAAGATCTCATAAAAAGTATATTAACCCATATCCTGATACATTTAGAGCTTCATCTGAAACTTTAACACTTCCCAAAATTGTTTAGGATAAGAGAAATCTAATGTTTCAAAGTAATGTTATCTTAAGAACCCCCTGCACCCCTGGCTAAGTAACAGAATGGTACCCAGACCCCCCGTTTACCAACCATGGAGGTAAAGATGGCCTCCACCTGCCCTTTCTTGCAGAGACTTCTTCCCAGTGGCTTCTCATTTTCCTACCAAGTTCTTTGTGGAAGTTGAGCAATGGTTAGTTTTGAGTAGAACGACTTTTGCCATAAATGTGTTGTTCGGTGCTGTCAAGTAAGCCTGACTCACCGTGACCTGTGAACACAGAATGGGCCTCTGCCCTTCCTGAGCCCTCCTCACGACTGTCGCTGAACGCGATCCCACTGCTGTAGCCACTGGGCCCATCCATCTTTTTTCTCTACCAAGCACGCGGTCCTTCTGCAGGGACTGGGTCCTCCTGATAACATCAATTTATTAAGCTGAAATTACACATTTTAAAACCAATGCTGCAGATCTGTTCACTTCAAGCAGAAGTTTCAAGTCCATTCTCAGCCACGTGAGAAAGAGTCCTTCTTTTTCAGTTGGTCTTACAAAATTTTCAGTTGCTCAATCCAAAGTCTCAATCTCTTTGATAGAAACCACAGGTGGCTCCTGACATACAAGCATCCCACAGAGATGCCAATGGCACTCCCAGTGGTCACTGGTGCTTGAAACTGCTGGGTCAGGAGCAGCCTTCTGGATGGCCGGCTCCACCCTCAGATCCAGCTGCATCAACAGCCATCTTATTCCTGTGTAAAAACACAGAACTACTGGGAACTCTGAAGACCTGTGAGCACAGCAGTCCATGGTCTGGCTGCTCTGCCTTCCTCTGCCACCTTGAGGTCAAGGTGGGAGAGCGCCAAGATGGGGGGGCTTTGATAAGCACCACAGTGGGAACCTGAAAGCAGAGCATGAAGCAGCAACAGACTGGAAGAAACACTTCCACCTGGGCTGTGGCTTCTGACGCCCAGGACACAGGACTTGGAGGAGCAGTATGTCTACGAACCGTCAGGGAGCGGGCCGCACTGACATACATACGTGTGTAGCTCATTGCCTTAGATGAGCTGTCCGTGGGGACCCACCTGTGACATTACACACATAGTTCAGCTCTAATAGTAGCTTAAAACTCAGCAGGTTACTGCCCAGGATACAACTCCTGGTCTTAAGTTCTTTAGCTCATGAAAGAAAAGCCCTCTCCCCCGCAGAAGACCTTTTAAGACTTCCACTCATATGAAATACCAGCTATTATAAAAGTGAAATATGTTTAGAGAGCAGTTTCATCCTCCGTAACCACAGTGAAAGCTGCGGATTACTTAAGCTTTAACGTGCCCTCTTCTGGCCACAGGGTTGCAACAGCAGGAGTTCTCACTGCTGTTCAATTAAATTTAAGTGCCTACAGCTGCTATGTACCACCCGACATTTTCTGAAACCATGATTTTTCTAATTTCAGGGAAAAATCCAAGATGGTACATATACCGTACACACAAAATCCACAGAAGTTCACAGAGAAGACAGCATTAACAGAAAACTACCAGGTCCCCAATGAATGCGCAGAGACACTTTCAGGGGCTTATCATTGCTGCATCTGCTTTCTGTATAGTAAGTTATTTTGATCGAGACATTTAATGGCACTGGTTACGAAACTCAAGTAACGCAAACTCAACTAAATATGCAAACTCACCATTATAAACAAAATACTGACCATAAATCAACTAAAACAAATTCTGTAAGTATTTTATTTATCACTGAGGAAAAAACACAGCAGCAAGTTCTGTGTTGGCTTCAATAAGACCAAACAGTTAATCTTTAACATAGCTTCTACACTCCAAAATTGAAGTCAACACAGTCATTACTACAAATTACTTACTGAAAGAATCTAACCTGAAAAGAAAATTAGAAAAAAGAATTTAAACAATTCCTCCAAACCACACATTTTATAAATATTGTCTTTTTTAAAATGCTTGGAAGGCATGAAATCTCCATTAATGGAAAAGCAGTTTGCTATTGGCAAAAGAAAAAACCCAGTAATAGTTGACCCAATGCTTTATAATGTAAAAGCTCTACTGTTTAGAATTCACACTTCAGCAATATTCTTGTCATTACAATAATGACTGCAAATTGCTTTATACTTACCTTAAGTAAACTCTACAGAAAACCCCACTGGATCCAATTGTAATGTTTACTGCACTTAAAGTGAAACTAAAAATTTTTAAATTTTAGTTAATAGTAAATACCTCCAAATACCTAAAGAGGTATATTTCAACAGCTAATGCTGTGGAAATTGTTCAGCTCCACCACTTTAGAGTCTTCAAATACATTTTCTGTAATAGAATCTTACCTCATTCCAAATTAATATTAGATTATTTCAAAAATCAAAAGGAAAAAAAGCAGCCCTATACCAAGATATAGGTGTTACTCGATACCTGAAGGGTTCACATTTTCAATTTATTTTTTAGTTTTTCTTTTTTGTAAACAAATGATTGGTGAAATAATGCAACACCTTAAATTTCAGAAAATGGCATGGTTTTCCAACCTTCTGCAGATACGGTGCATGATCAATCTATTATATAGGATTAATACAAGTTCATGCTTTTTGTATTATGGTGAGACATTAGTTATAGAATCCAATTTAGACTGGTTGAAGCACAAGTATAATAATCCTCAAATGTGATCAAACCTACGTGAGACACTAGTTTGCATCCGTCCTCGTGAGACTTAACGTCGTACTGTGGTCCATCCGTCTTCATCAGTCTCATTTTTAGTACGACGGAGAGAGTCTTTCTCTTTCTCAGCCTTCCAGGTGCCCTTTTCTTTGTCACCTTCTCTTTCTCGATCTCTTGAAAGAGCCGGGGGAGGAACACGACGAGGGGTGTCCCGTTCTTCAGCCCGGTCATCTTTTCTGTCATCAGCACGCCTCCAAGAACTGGCTAAAAGGTGACAAAGATTTAATTTTGCACTGTTTTCTCTTGGCTCAGACTACATAGAACTTAAGCAAATTAAGTTCTCTCAAATAATTCAGAAATCCAATAACGAATGCATAATAACAGAACTGAAAACAATAAAAGCTAATTACATGTTAATGATTTCAATACAATTTATAACCAAACCTTTAAAATGGCACATAGACTTCAATAAATTTTAACAGCAAATTAACCACAGAACATGGAAGTTTTTAATTACAACTATTACAGAAAAAATATCCTTATGATCCAACTATGCAAATAAAATCTTAAAAGCCTGCAAGACAGCTCCTTAAGTACTATGGGCATTTTATACACAACCAATTTTCAGTGAACTGTCAACTGCTGAATTTCAGAAAAAGAACATTTAAACTCTGTGCTTATCTACCAGGTCCTCACTTTAGAATGTTTCTTCAATTTTCATAAACTTTCTTATCAACAGACACTGTTTACCATCCAATTTAATCAGTTTACCGTTGCTGAATGCTGTCAAGTCAATTTCAGCTCATAGCGACCCTATGTGACAGGGCACAATTACCACCTATCAGGTTTTCTAGGCTGTAATCTTTACAGGAAGACACCATCAGGTGTTTCTCCTATGAACCACCAACCTTCTGGTTAGCAGATAAGCGCTTAAATCACTGCACCACCAGGGTGCCTTACAATTAGTCTACTTCTGTACTTGTAATTCAGCAGTGAGCTTCAAAACCACTGAGTAGTTTATGAGAACCATGAGTTCTAAACTGAATTCAGTATCTGTTAAAATCTTACTTGTGGTATACATACGACGTCCCAGATAATTCCCTTGGAAGTGAGTGTTCTATGCTCAGAATTGTGTGTAAAGCTTTACCTTCTTCGCGTTCTGATCTGAGAGGAGGGCCTCTTCGGTCTCTGTCATCCCGCCTCTCTCTCAAATCACGGCGATCATCTCTCTCACGACGACGGTCATCCCTGTCCCAGTCATCCCGGCGATTTGAGTCTCTCCAGCTTGAAGATTCCTCAGCCGGTCCTCTTCTCCAGCCACCCTCATCCCTGCAGCCATTTAAAATGGTAAGTTACATTCTGTTGTTAGACCACATGGGTAATTGTAACTGACTATATTACATCCAAGTTGGTGCTCTGAGAATTTACCAACAGGGTGATGCTAAAACTCCTAACGTGACCTCAATTTGATGCCTCATGGCAGAGATCTAATGAGATCAGGATCTGTGCTGTCCAACATGGCAGCCACCGCCCACACATGGCTGCTGAAGTGTCGATGAATGGAAATTAAGAAAGTCAAGGCATTCCTTCAGTAGCACTAACCACATGTCAAGTATTCAAAAGCCAAAACTACTGGCCACCATACTGGACAGTATAGACAGAACCTCAGAGAAAATTGTGTTGGACTGTACTAGTCTAGATTAGTTAGTACAAGGCCACTTTGGTCACAAAGGAAACAAGCTAGAATTTCTATCACTAATAAAGAGAAAGGACTTTCCATAATTTAAGTGCAATACAACTGATTTACTTAAACTACAGGGAAAAGCAATGGACAGGTGGAAAGACCTCAACAGGTTCTATTAACGGTGGTGCAGCCACTAGACAATTACAGAGCATAAACCCTCATTCCTGAAGGAACGTCCAATCGGAGGACCTCTAGGATTCTTCCAAAAATTTTCTGACAGAAAAATAGGGCATGAGAAGCACCCTTTCTCAAAAACAGTTTGGAATGCCCAGCAGGGTGTCGAGAGAGCCCATATCAGAGCCCTACAAAGGCTTTCATTACAACACCGACCTGGGTCGTCGGAAACGGTCCTCTCGGTCCACGTCGCGCTCTCTCTCCCTTTCTCTCTCCACACCCTTGTCACTCTCGTCCCGATCTTGATGATCTCGATCCCTTTCTTTTTCTCGATCCCATTCAGGGTCTTCTGATGGTCTTGATTCTTGGCGTGGACCCCAACTGTTTTCTCTGGCTTTTTCTCTATCTCTCCATCCACCTATTGTTTAAGAAGCAAAATATTTTTTTTACTCAACAAACAGAGACTGGCCATCATCAACAGAGAGCCTAGTGTTGGCATTCGTCTATCAGTACTGTGAAGGCTAATCCGACTCTTGCCTCATCGAGCAGAAAACACTATTTATGTCCTTCTAAAGTCACTGGATCCTGTCCCTGACTCCCTATGAGCAGTTTCTCTACCTTCTGTATTATTTTTAAAAAATCCACTGCCATCGAGTCAATTCCTACCCACAGTGACCTCCATCACATTTCCAAGGCTACAAATCTTTACAGAAGCAGGCTGCCTCATCTTTGTCCCACAGAGCAGCTGCTGGGTTCTAACTGCCTCTTGTTTAGGTTAGCAGCCAAATCCCTCAAATACAGTGCTATAAGAACTCCTCTATATTTTAGAAAATTCAAACAGTCTGAGTTGAATATTTCATAAATGAAACTATCAGTGATAAACTGATAGTTAATTTTTCCTGTTGCAATGCAGAGATTTGGGGTGTAAACATCTGTTCTGATGGTAAGAAGATCACTCATTTAAGTAGAAAACTTTATGGATAAGGGGTAAATCTTGACCTCTGAGACAGACAGAGGCCCAATTTAGGAGTTCACTTAGACCATGCCAACATTTTCAGTCTTCATAACCTAGAAAGTCTCTTTCCTGTCGTATCCAGGCCCTCTGCAATTTATTACCTGTCTAGTCATAAAGAAGCTCCAGTGGTGCAGTGCCTAAGGCACCTGGCTGGTAACCAAACCCACCAGATGCTCTGAGAAAGGAAGATGGGGCAATCTACTTCCAAGATTTACAGCCTTGGAAATCCAATGGGGAGTCACTATGAATTGGAACTGACTCAATGGCAGTGAGTTGATTCATAAAACAAGGATAACACACTTACCCATAGGATGTCCAAAACTATATATATGGGTATGTACACACACACACACAGATACATATATACATTCTCTCTCTCTCTTTCTCTCTGTCAAGGCACCCAAAGAACCACAGCTTTCCATAAAAACTTTACACCTGTAAAGCAGCATTATAGCTACCATTTCTATCACTATGTGACAAAGTGCTAGTTTAAAACCCTCCGCACCAGTTAACTCCAAAACTCATCAGCTGCATTTCACCTGATGGACAGGAAAGCGGCCCACAGCCAAGGCAAGGAGAACAAAGTGAGACTGAAGTTAGCCACAGAAGTATGCAACAGAAATCAGTAAGAGTAAATGCAGAAAAGCTGGTCCCTTAAGTTTGTATTTTAGAAAGATCACTCTGGTTACTGCACTAAGAATGGAACTGGAGGTGAGAGGGGCCAACAAAGAGCAAGCAAACAGAGGGAAAGGAAGGAGGAGCTGGGTTTAAGGAACATTCAAAATATATAAACAAACCAAAGGAAGGATTTAGCATAAAGGATGAAAGAATGAAGGAGAAAGCCCAGATTTCTAGCTTATACAAGTAGGTGGGCAGTGGTGCCCCTTACTGAGACACAAAACACCAAGAGGGCGGGTGGATTCTGTTTTGGAGAGGCTACGTTTCAATTGCCTGCGAGACTGTCATGTGGAAATGAGCACTGTGTAAGTAGAAATACACATCTGAAGGAAAGACAGTCACCTGGAGAAGCCACAGACACACAGTGGCGATCCCAGGTGATGAACATCTCCCTTATGAATAACTACTTGCCCTTTGAACAGGCTCTATCATAGCTGACTAAGCTAAACAGACTGTGATTCGTCACAGCGCCCAGACTGGGAAAAGATACAGGCTGAAGCCCTGGAATGAAGACTGAGAAGTGTGGAGAGCCCTTTCCAGGAGTCTGGCGCTGGGGACTAGTTCAGCAGGACTATGGAGAGCCACACAAAGCAGCACAGCCATCCACCACCTCTGAGCAAGGCACGGCAATCTCTGAGGCCCTGCTTCATCACAATTGCCTTCACCTGCTGCACGTGCAGCTTTGAAATCACTGAAAAGGCCTCAAGCCCTTTCTTACACTGAAGTCAGCCTAATTAAGAACCGTAGGCACCTGTTTCAACTGACCTACAAATTCTTAAGAGACACAGGAACTTACCTTGTTTGTATACAACTCGAGAATAATAAAGTGTGAAAAGATGGGGAGGCCTAGAATCAAGACAACGGCTCTCCCCTGTGCAGTCACGTTCCACGGTCAGCAGATGTTTAAGAGTGTATTTTCTATTTGGTTATTTATCTTTAAGAGGAGGCTGGTCCAGGATAGAACCTACAAAGCACTTAAGGGACGGGCACAGGAAAAGGAGCTGCGAAGCAGCAAGCAAGAAGGCAGAAGGAAAACAAAGACCGTCACCATCACATGAGGAGAGCAGGCGGGGGGAGGGGGTTATCCGATTTGTTTGGTGTGCGGGACACCAAAGGCAAGCTTTTAACATAAAAGCCGCTGCACACAGGCATTCAAAGTATTTGTTTACCTAGAATGCAACAGCAAACAGCAGTCCAATCTCTATTATAATTACTTATCCATTACAATTTCACTTTCTACATGAAACACATCAAGCAGATCTATGAAGCAGCCAATCTGTTTTTCAGAATTCTACCTGGCTTGCCAAACGGCCTCCAAGGACCAGGTCTGGAGTCATCGCCCCGCCTGGGAATCCGATCCTCCTCAGTGCGTCTCGAGAGCCGATCGTCATCCATGTTTCGCCAGGGCCCCCGATCATCATCTGCACCACGCCTGGAAATTCTATCATCATCGGGATTCCTCCAAGGTCCTCGATCATCATCCAACCCACGCCGGGGAGCCCGGTCCTCATCCATGCCCCGCCGGGGAGCCCGGTCCTCATCCATGCCCCGCCTAGGAGGCCGGTCCTCATCCAACCCACGCCTGGGAGCCCGGTCCTCATCCATGCCCCGCCTAGGAGGCCGGTCCTCATCCATGCCCCGCCGGGAAGCCCGGTCCTCATCCATGGCCCGCCGAGGAGCCCGGTCCTCATCCATGGCCCGCCGGGGAGCCCGGTCCTCATCCATGGCCCGCCGGGGAGCCCGGTCCTCATCAGTGCTGCGCCAGGATGATCGCTCATCATCAGCACCTCCTCGTCGTGGCCCCCGGTCCTCATCCATCCGTCTTGGTCCTCTGTCCTCGTCAGCCGTTCGCCAGGTTCCTCGGTCCTCATCCAGTCCTCGTCTGGGTGGTCGGTCCTCATCAGCGTGACGCCAGCTTGCCCGGTCTTCATCACCAATTCGCCTGTGAGGCCTGTCGTCATCTGCATTGCGCCAGGAAGGCCGGTCGTCATCTGCCCCACGGCGGGAGAACCTGTCTTCATCGGGAACACGCCTAAGGCCTCTCTCTTCATCCAAACCTCGTCGGGGAAGCCGATCGTCCTCTGGTCGGACAGAAGACTCTCTATCTTCATCGTCCCCCAAGCGTCTTGGTCGATCTTCATCTCTTCTAAGAGGCCTTTCCTCATCCCGCCCTTCACGTCTCCACTCCCTGTAGACCGGAGTCACACATTTTTAAAAGTAAATAATAAGAAATATGATCCTTTCAGGAATTATTTTTTTATTTAACTCATTTTTTTAAAAATTATTTCACATCTGGCTAGTATTTCAAGATCACTAAGTCCATCCAATGTGGAAAGACAATAAAAGGTACACAGACCAGTTTTCCACATGCAAAAACAATGAAGCTGGACCCACATATAAAAATTAACTCAAAATGGGGCAAAGACTTACATATAAGAAGTAAAACCAGGAAAATCTTACAATGATCCCATTTAAATAAATAAAATATCTAGGATAAAATATTAACAGGTCCTATGATAAATCACGGAGCTCTGGTAGCATAGTGCCTAAGGTACTTGACTGCTAACCAGAAGGCTGGCGGTTCAAACCCACCAGCCACTCCTCGGGAGTAAGGTTGGGCAATCCAGTTCCGCAGTGATACTGCCTCAGCAACCCAAGGAGGGGACACTATGAGTCAGGGCCAACTCAACAGCACATAACAACATAACAACATGATAAATCGACATTATTTTCCTCGACTCCACTTACTTTTCTGGTGGGCCTCTTCTCCATTCAGATTCTACTTCAGGTCCTTTCCTCCATGTGCTTTCTGATTCTCCCCAACGAGAATCCTACATTGACCAAAGTTAACAAGAAGCAATGCATTGGCAACACTTTCCTAACACAATGACTGGTATACCAAGCAAACATTTTTGTACTCAACATTAAATGATCTCAAGACCTTAAATAAATAAAAGTTTTAGAATTTTATTTCTTTTTAACCTGAAGAACAGATTGACAGTAAAGTGAAGCTGGTATCTTAAGGTCCACAAATTTTCTTTGACTTAGAAATTCCCTTCACAGACTGCAAAAAAACCCCAAGTGTCCCAAAATGCCCAACACAATGCCTACTAAGCAAAAAAGGAGGAATAAGAAGTATCCAAGAGGAAATGAGTAATTGTATTTCCCTCTTCAAAATATCAGACTGCCATTAAAATTTATGGAATGGGTATGGGGAAGTACTCAATACCCCAGGTACAACCTTCGCAGAGGGGAATGCACACGCTTTTAACACATCCACCCGAGGACACAACTTTCAGTGATGCTCAAAGGTAAACTAAGGGTAAATAATTAAGAACACTGATTGTGAACTATTAACTGTGAGAGAAAAACAAAAATTCATGAGACATACACAAGGACATTTTTCTTTAAATGGTATTTAAAAAATTCATCTGAAAAGAGAGGTATGTGATACAGCATTAAAAAAATCAGACAATTTTTTTCTCATATGGCTGTAAACTTAAAACCAAAAACAAACCAAACTCACTGCCACTGAGTTGATTCTGACTCACAGCAACCCCCAATGGATTTCCAAAGCTGTAAAGTCTTTACAGAAATAGATTACCTCATCTCCCTCCCGCAGAGCAGCTGGTAGGTTTGAACCACTGACCTTGTGGTTAACAGCCAAATACTTTACCCACTGTGCCACCAGAGCTCCTTATATAAAACTTAAAGCAACTGTTAAATGACTCCAGAGAAGAGGACACCATTAGTTCATAACATGGAGGCAAAAACAGCCAGGTGATTGCAATAAAACTAAGAACTAGAGGCAAGCTTAAAATTGTGCTTTATTCTGAAGAGGAAAGGAAGAGTTCTCAATTTATAGAAAAAGTTCAGGTAGACTTTGGGGGAAAATTAATAATCAGTTTAAAAAAAAAAAAAAAAAACCCAGAGAATATGAAAGCGTACTGAGAAAAGTTTACAAATTTAGCTAAAGACAAGAAGGGTGGCAGGACATGAAAACAAGTAAGTTCCAAACCAAATGTGAAGAGTAAGACCAAATCTAGTTACCATGCTCAACATGAACAGATCAGGGAGACTAGTTAGGTGAGCCATAAGCAACACAGGCAAAAGAAAAAGATCCGAATCAGTAGCTGGGGGGACACAGAATAAAGGGCAGGGTACCTTCCCAACTCAACAAGGAAGTGGGTAACAGTGCCACCCACCAGGAGAGGGAACTCAAGAGATGAAGACAGGGAAAGACAGTTCAGTGTTGGACATGAGCATGTATTAGGAATAATCAGATAATTTCAACAACAAAGTACTTAGAGCTGTGTTTGTATCACCCAGGAACGCAAATGATGAATCTTCTTTAGGGTTGGGCTGGAGACTCAGCATTTCTACAAAACCATCACACTACTTGGTCCACCAACTGCAACTCTGAGTACCAAGGACTCAGAGGACACTCCACAGCCGCCTGGGAACTCACAGCAGCTTCCTGCAGGCAGCACAACACAGCACAGAGCCCCATCCACACACACTAAGGCGCTTTTGACAAACAGTTTCAAGAGGTTCATTCTCACTGACAAATCATCTAAGCTAAAGCCTGCAAAGCCTCATCTCTGCCAGATGGGGTCTAGTGCTTTTCACCTTAGGAACCCTCATCCTTGAAACTTTAAAACTGTCCCACACGAGACAACCAGCTGCTACACTCACAACCCACAAAGTCACTGCAATGGTTTTACCCTCACCTTTCTAGAAAGCGGATCCTCGCCCAGTCTCCTCTCCTCTTCCCTACGGCGTTCTCGCTCTTCAATTTCCAACTCTCTCTGGCGTTTCTTCCGCTCTACTTCTTCTAATTTCTTGACGTGCTCCTGATATTCTCGCAGCTCTTCCTCACGTTTTGCTCGCTCAGCTCGCTCTCGTTCTTCGCGCTCTGAAAAATTTATCAGGTTGTAACGTGTGCCCAGCACCCACATCTTTCCCCTAGTGCTCACCTACTTTGCTGGTACCAAACAGCCAGCTCTGTAGAAGGAAGTTCTTTTTAAAAAATTTAAAAGTGCGAAATGGCAAAAAATATTCGATGTGACAAATACACCACTCAACACAAATTAACGTTAATTCATACAATGATAATAAAAAGCCAGTCTTCACTCTTAAAGAACACTTAAAAGTGGAAACAAGCTGGAGGACGTAACAAACAAGACAACTCAGTTAGGTTCCCACGTTCTGAGAGGCAGGTAGGAGCAGTGAGGCACGCCCCCCCGAGCCCCGTACTTTCTAACCAGAGCCAGCGCTGAGCCGGGTCTGACACGGCTCCACCTCCCTACCCCCAGCTGTCCACAGGTACCTTTGAGCATCTGCGCCTCCGCCCTCCTCTGCTCCTCCTCCTCTCTCTGTCTGTAGTAAGTGACTCTGCGTTCCTCTTTACGCTGCCTTTTACGTTCTTCCAAGCGACTTCGTCTTTCTTCTGCTAATCGCTCTTCAAACTGTTTAAGTTTTTCCTGCAATTGAATGATAAGCCCCAAAAAGCATTTTTTCCAGAGCTAGAAACCAGAAGTAACCTTTCAACTGACAAGAGTCATGTTTCTTGAGACTCTCAGAAAACCACCTTCAAGTATAAAAAACAAAATTTCTAAATGACTGTTGAAGTTTTTCTAGAATCCAAATATTTCTTTTTAAATTGCTGACAATACTATCTATAGCCAATGGGTTCATTCTTATACAAAATGTATACATTTTATACAAAATAACTGTGGTAGTTAAGTTTGTGTATCAACTTGGCTGGGCCTGGTTGAGTGGCTGGGCAGCTGGATGTAGTTATTCCCCATGGTGATACTGATAATTAATTCCACGGTGGAATCTATTGGAGCAGCTAAGTAGCTGTTTCAGGGGTGTGGTCTGCTTCCAGTACATAAGAAACAGCCTTGGGAATGGTCTCTAGCTTATGGCACACTTGAACCCTACATGTACCAAGTCATTGTTCAGCATCCTACCATGCTCTGCTGACCTTGGGACTTTGAATGCACTTGAATTAATGGCCTGCCATGTGGTCTGGTAATATCAGAACTATGCCTTGTTACTTGTTGACTTTGGGTTTGTCAGCCTCAGCAGCCAGCAGCTCAGTGAAGAAAAGCCTCAGCTTCAGTGGGCTAGGAGCAGGAGGCAGAGTTGATGCCCAAGGTTGAGGGGCTTTCACCCAGCCCCTAGAGCCTGGCACTTTGAACTCAGACTTAAAGCATCCAAACTCTAAGAATAAACTCGTTTGTTAAAGCCATTCCATTTGTAATATATATTCCTGTCAGAGCAGCACTAGGTGTCTTTCTGAATCAAATAGCAAATTTGTTTTCAGGAACAGACTTTCTGCAGTCCACCTTCACCTTCAGAAAAACACTTGAGATGGTTGACTATTTAGCCTTTAAAATATTGTTACGAAAATTTCTATTAAAATATTATTTGAATGACCATTATAAACGTTAACTCAGAATGTATCAATGTGTTAAATTAAATCTTTAAGGCAAACTATATAAAATTTCCCTGAAGCCAGTATGTTCACCTCATAAACGGATTGCCGGGCATCCTTGAGTCGCATTACAAATAAATCTCTGTCTTCAAGCATCCGTGACATTCGGTTCTTATGTTCAAGAGCTTTTTCACGTTCTAGCTGCATGGTTGTTATCTACAAAAACATAATACATTCATCGTGCGATTGCCGATTGAACCTGAACAAAGTACTGTTAAGTACTGAAAGTTAGAAGCAGCTCCTTAGCCCCTTCCATCTTGCCATCAAATGAAAAGGAAACTATGTGCCAACAGGTCCCCAGAAGATAATCAAGGACAAAGAGCAGATAAAGGAGTTTTAGGGCAAGGCGGCACAGAGTTTTTATTTGGCCCCCCAGCACCAGAAATTACAAAGAAAAAACTGTAACACATATGGTAAAACTAAATACTGCATGGTTTGCTGTTGTTAGTTACCAGAGTTGATGTGAACTCATAGCAACCCCACGTATTACAATGTAAGACCTGCTCCACTGGGTTTTCTTGGCTGTAATCTCAATGAATAGATCACCAGGCCATTTCTTCTGTAGCACCACTGGGTGGTTTCCAGCTACCAACCTTGAGGCTCACAGTCAAGCACAACCCATTTGTGCCATCCGTGGGACTTCCCCACATGGCAATCATGTGGTCTAATGAAATCCATTTCTTCTTTCTTAAAAACTACCAGAGGCCGAGACAGGCTTCGCAGTACCCAGGTGAAAACACCGAGACCTGTGGGCAGGGACTGCAGATCACCCCAGATGCTATCCACATGCTGTAACTGATCAGCAGCCCTTTGCTCTAATCATCTTCAATCCAAGAGAGCCATCACGAAACACTCAACTTTTTTAGAATGAGGGAACAGGTGACACTTCCTGTTCGATTCCTCAAATGACAACCATCAGGGTAACCACACAGAGGCAGCACACTCTCCACGCCACATCCCCACAGACTGGTGCCACATCCTGTGCGTGGCTGCCTTTACTTTTTTAAAACAAGATCCACTCACTCGTTTTTCTTACATAGTTGGCACGCAGGCATTTGCAAATGCTGCTTTTATTATCACCAGGTAAACGTAATACAGAAAAGCAAAACTACAAAATGAGCTATATGGTCAAAAAAAGGCCACATCCCACAGGATTCCTTCAATGGAAGGTCCAGAACTGGTTAAGTTGAGGGATCGTAAACAGCGATAAACCGCCAATGCTGAGAGGAGGAAGGTGGGAAGAGGGAAGAGACTGTTAACTGATATGAAGTTTCTTTTGGGGTGAAAATAATGTTCTAAACTTCGCCTGGGGTGAGAGCTGCACAACATTGTGAATATTCTAAAAGTCATGAATTTACACTGTAAGTGGGTGAGCTGTATATGGTGTGAGTATCTCAATAAACTGCTTTAAAATGAGCTATCTGGCCGTCACTGCTTACTCCCTATATGAGAATGTGCCCCTTCCACCAAGCCATTAGCTCGCAGTCGCTACCTCTAGCAGAAGGCCACAAAGTTACGTTTTGAAAACCCAAGTCCCATTCCTAGCAGAAAAATCTACTATTACATACAATCTAGAAAAGCCACAATTAACTAAACCACTTACTCTTTCTTCTTCCTGTTGCTCCCACAGGTCCATGTCTTTAATCCTCTGTTCCTCATAAGCACTCTTTATCAAAGGAATCTCTTCCAACCGTTTAGCTCTTTCAAAATAGTCAATCTGAGTGGTATGAAAACAAACGCCATCTTTTAAAAACACTTTAAATTTGGCACACTGTAAGCTCACCAGTCTTCAGAAGATAAATAGGCAAACTACAGGCTGGGAGAAAGTATTTGTAAAACACTTACCTGACAAAGGACCTTTATCTAAGATACAGTGAGAACTCTTAAAACTCAACAATTACAAACAATACAATTAAAAATGGGTAAACACCAATGATACACAGATGGCATATAAGCATATGAAAATATGTCACTGTGGAACTCAAATAAAACAATGCGCTACCACCACACACTTATTTATGGGTAAAACCCCAGACACCGACAAAACCCAATGCCGGCGAGAATGTGGAAGAACAGAAGCGCTCATTTCACTGCAGGTGAAAATGTGGAAATGGTACAGTCACTGGGAAGAGCCTGCAGGTCCTTACAAAGCGCA
The DNA here is from genome assembly GCF_000298275.1 of Orycteropus afer afer. NCBI lineage: Eukaryota > Metazoa > Chordata > Mammalia > Tubulidentata > Orycteropodidae > Orycteropus > Orycteropus afer. Next base: position 13,874,059 of record NW_006921625.1, on the reverse strand, counting down.
CCACACAAGCTGACTGTCCATGATCCAGCAGTCATAGTAGATATTACCCAAATGAGCTGAAAACTATGCCCACACATAAACCTGCCTGTGAATGTTTATATTTACAGCAGCTTTATTCATAACCGCCAAAAATGGAAAGCTACCCAGACGACCTTCAACAGATGAATATGTACACGGTGGTATTTCCATACAATAGAGTATTATTCAGAAATACAAGAAATGGACTATTAAGCTACAGAAAGACAGAAGAACCTTAAATACATATTGCAAAGTAAAAGAAGCTAGTCTGAAAAAGCTACGTGCTATGATTTCAACTATATGACATTCTGGAAAAGAAAATCAAAACTACAGAGACAATAAAAAGATCAGCAGCTGCAGGTGTTCAAAGGAGGGGAGGGATAAATAGTGAAGCATAGGACATTGTCAGGACTGTGAAACTATTCTGCATGGTAGTGTGATGGTGGGTACAGGACATTATGACTGCAGAAGAGTGAACTGTAATGTAAACTAAGGACTTCAGTTCATAGTAACAATGCATCGATACTGGTTCGTCAACTGTAACAAATGTTCTACACTCAAGAAACAACAGAACAGGTATGTGGGAGCCTTGTACTTTCTGTGCCATTTTTCTGTAAACCTAAAACTGCTAACAATTAAAGTGTATTACCTTTATTCTTATAGTTCACTAGCCCATTTACCTTCTTTTCTTGATTCTTTAGACGTTCCTGAAGTTCTTTCTTTTCTTTCTCCAATTGTTCAACCTGTTTAGCCATAATGAAATCTGGATCCAATTCTTCAAGATCCTGGGATAAAAAATGGCACAGACCTTAATGAGCATATAAGAAAAACGCGTAAAAGACAACAATAGCTGCTTCAAGAATCAAATCTAAAATCATTGTTTAAAAATGAGTTATTTCAGACATGTGGAGGAAAAATATGTAATCTTAACATCTATTTCTCACTCCTCCAATCTGGAAAACATAGTATCTACCTAAACTCAATTGCCATAAAGAATATAGTGATTAAAAAGTACAAAGAATATAGTGATTAAAAAGAACACAGAGCAATTGAAAACAAATGCTTCCTCAAAGAGTTAATGAACCAGCTAGCTGTCCATGGCTAAAATAATCAAACAGTCCACAATACATCAGTACATGGTACAGAAGTATAGTTCTAAGATAACTGAAGACACAGGTCAAACTAACAATTCAATGATTTACATGCTACATACTTCAATATCAATATCTTTGAATGCTTTGGCACCCAGTTCCGTTTTCTTGATCTGCTCCAAACGCTCTCGAACCGTTTTCTTTTTGATTTGTTCATGTTCCTGTAAAATACGCTCCTTCTCTCTCTCCTTGGCCTCCTGCCGCAGTCTCTCTTCTTCAGCTTTCCGTACTTTCTGCAGTTCAGCCTCCCTCTGCTCCAACTCTTCTTTCTCACGCTGAATATTCAGACTCTCAAGCCGTTCCTTCCTCTCCTCGATTGTCTGGCGGCGAGCCAGGATACGCTGATGTTCTTTTCGTGAATTTTTCAGGTATGCAGTAACAGCTAACTGATGCTGTTCTTCTTTCTCTTGCTTTAAAAACACAGTAACAAAAATGCATCGAAAGTTACATAGCATTGTAATAAGCATCACAAAAGTTAACAAAATCATCTTAATGCAAAAATGAGCATTGCCTTCACGTGTGTTTGCATTTGATACTGGAAGACGACATAAGTCAACTATTTAGTTCCTACTACCAAATACTTGTAAGTCAATCTTTTAACAGCAATGAAGCTAAAGAATCTTTATTTGGTAAGTCAACTTTTCTCTACCCCCAATCTACCTTAAAGTGTTCAAGCCAAGTAGGACTAGAGCCCACAAAGAAGAAATTAATTTTAGCACAAAAATGGGCTCTTGCATCTTAATTCAGTTATTCTGGGGGGTCATGACACATGCAGTTTTATACAACACTGTCCATGATTTTATTACATCATCTGTGATTTAGTTCATGGAAGACAGCTCAACACTGTATCTCTGATAAAGAAATTTGATAAAATAACAAAACTACCAAGCACAACTGAGCAGGAAATGTATAAACACCTTCTCTCACACAGCACTTCAAACCTACTTTGTGAAAAGACATGACCCAGGAAAGTCCCACAAAAACTCCCCTAGTTCATTTACTCCCTACATACATACCAATATATGGGCTGGCTTAATGACTTCCAGTGCTTTTGCAAGTACAGAGGACATGGCTGTCAGCTGATTCCTTATCTGCTCTGAAGGCATGCTTTGCAAATGAGGACCAAGGGGAGCATCTTCTCGAGTCGCATAATTCAAATCAGATCCAAAACTAAGGGTTCGAGAAGTGTGGTCAATACGAACCTTTGAAAGTAAATGAAATTATCATCAGTAGATAAACCCATAGGCAAATAGGAAGTCATTCCACAAAATAACTTTTGTTTAAGAAAAAAGCTGACCAATCTTCTACAAGATCCACTCAGCAAAGGTTAAAACAGTGCCACTGTACCTAAAGCTAGAAGCAAAGTATACTTGAGTCCTCAAAAGCCTCCCACCTCAGTGTCCCTCATAGCACATACCTGCAGGTCACAGTGCCTGGCTGCATCTACTATGGCACGTTCCAGTTGGAAAGCATCAACAAAAGGAACCAGAGAAGTCAAACGAGAAAACTCAATGCTCTGATAAATTTGTGCCACCTGCATAAAAAACACAAGGTGAACAGTAATAGTAGCTGCCACTTCAGCACTTTCTGTGTGCAGCTTCAGGACAACCCTGAGAAGCAGAAATTACACTCATTTTTCAAGGGAAAAAGCAGTTCAGAGAATTTGTTACCAGTGTATTGTTGGAACTGGAATTCTAATTCAAGGTACCAATTCAAATCTCTGCTTTGAAACATCACATTACGCTATTCCTCAATCATCTTTTCTCACCCTAGTTCAGTGAAGCAGAAAATCTCAATGATAAACATACACGTAGATAAAGACCTGATGCTTAACTGATTCGTCAGAGCACTTTTTATCACATTTATTTGTCTGAAGGAGACTTGCAGCCTTAGTACTCAGTTACACTGCTATTTAACCTTCAACTACTCGTATAGCACATAAACAGTAACACTGCTCACATACAGAAAGGAAAGGAGGTCAATGAAATGTGCACGAATTCAACACAGAAACAAACCCAAACCAAAACCTACTGCCATCAAGCCAACCCCATCTCGCAGCAACACTATCAGACAGAGCAGAGCTGCCCCACAGGGTTTCTGAGTCTTTTCAGAAGCAGACTGCCACATCCTGCTCCCACAGAGTGGCTGGTGGATTCGAACTGCCAACCTTTCGGTTAGCAGCTGAGCACTTCAACCACTGCATCACAGGGCCCTACACCCAAAAAAAAAGCCTCCAACTGGTGGAACCACTGAGACTATGGCCCCTAGGTGCCCTTTAGGTTTAGAACTGAACCCATACCTGTGATTTCCAGCCAAGCAAAAGACAGGCATAGCAGTTCAACATTTACCTGAGGCAGATACCTTGGAGAGAACAAAAATGGGAGAAAGAAGGCCTGTGTATGCACAGGGAGACAGCCCAGGGGTGCATGGAGGGATGGACATAGGGAAGAGAGGACCGGTGGGAGGAAGTGGGAAGTGGGAAGGGAGCTGTTGTATTGTGGTGAACTGTGGTCAATGTCATGAGACAAAGTGTATGTGAACTGCTCTATGGAAAGTGAATTTGCTCTGTAAATTTTCACCCAAATCACAATAATATAAATAAATAAATAAATAAATAAAAGAAAAAAGCCCTCAAAAATGAAACAAAGAGAAACCAAAAAGGAAACATTTAAGCCATACTATAAATCATAATATTCAAACTTAAAAGTTAGAATAAAACACATTAAAAGAGTGGTATCACCTGTTGTTAGTATTAGCAGAAGGCTCTCATTCACTACTGATGGGAGGGTCCAATAACTGACTCTTCAATGGCTATGTGTATTTAAATACTCTGGCTAACTGCACATCTCATGATATAAAATGTCACAGAAGCAAGCAAAGATCCATGTAGGGAAAATGGTCACTGCAATTTTTTATATAGCAAAAAAACACAGAAACACAGACGTCCGTCAGTAGGGTCTGAACAGACAAATCACAGTACATTGAGACAATGAAAACCATTTAGCTATTAGAAAGAAGAGGTAGACCTATATTACTAACAAGAGAAGACATACTAAGAAAGTGAAAAGCAGTTACAAGTTAGGTAAAATAATTGGTTTTCAAATCAAACATACATAAATAAGACTAGCTTTGGCTGGGGGTGGAATTTGGGCAGGCTTTCCTATTCTTTCAGTTTTTAGTTTTGTGATCCAAGCAAAGCAAGGGGGGTTCCAGCTCTGACATGAAACCGAGGGTGCACTTTTACCTGCTGCAGAAGGCGGAGTATGGTATTGCTCTGCAGTTGTGGGACATACTGCTGTAACTCGGGCTCCTTTTCAGGTTGCTCCCTAACCCAGTTCAGAACCTATAAAATCCATTAAATTCAAAGAGTTATATTTTCTGTAACAGACACTAGAACATCTGTGAAAGTTTTCCAAGTTTATATACGAAAGCATTGTGAAAGAAATAGACTGTCACATGACGCCGCTGACACTTGTCTGAAGGTGACTGACAGCAATGGCCACATTAGCCACACTGCTAATTTACCTCCAAAGGTTTATCTAGCACACAAGAAATATCCTCTTTCTTGACATGAAGAAAAAGGACAATGAAATGTGCATGGAATTTAAACACAGAGGACAATACTTTTAGCAAAGACAGACACAACCCGTAACTACAAGAGTGTCGGCTGACACTCAGCTAGTGACGTGGTTAACACACCCAAATGTGAATACAGGGCCTTACCTTTGTGACTCTCTCACAGAGTTTTAGTGGGTTAAATTCTACTTCCAGCCAATTGTAAAGATCCTTCACTTCTGGAACAACATACTGTAATACATTGAATCTGACCTACAATAAACAAAACAAAAGGCAGAATTATTGGGAAACATTTTCAAACTGGGATAATGACTTAAGTATAAATTAAAACTTAAGGTTGAAATCTGGAAAACAACTGAAAGATTGTCAAATCTCAAGCCTCTTTAAATTTACAAAAGAGAAATCCAAAGTACTGTGTTCAATCTCTTGCCCTAAATTACTCACCTACCTCTAGTGAAAAATCTCGCAAGAACTTAAAACTCTAACACAATAAAATACTTAAGACAACAACTGTAGCCTTTGTAAACTAATTAATTACCAATGACAAGTAAAACACCAGAAATTACAAGTGATTTTTTGTGTGTATTAAAACAAATAGCAGCATTACTTCTAATAGTCCCAAACTGGAAACTCCAAATGCTAATGAATGGGATTAATAGTGGTTCATTCATACAATATACAATGTCAAAGAACAGTTACATGAAACACAAGGGTAAATTTCACAAACACAATGGTAAGTAAACGAAATTCACATATTACACCATCTATAATCAGATCTGTTTTTGGGAGTTGAAACATTATCTATAAACTTACAGTTTTGATAACATCAGCAAATTGTGTACTATGACACTGTATGTACTACATATTAATAACAATAACATGCAATAATAATAATAATAAAAAGATGGTCTTAACTACTGTCTGTCGTCACTCAGAACACCGTTAAGTCAGGGACTACCACCCATATAGCAAGAACCTATTAGTTCTCACTTTAAATGACTGATTCTGCAAGCAAAGTAATGCCTCTCCTCGTGTTTTACCGGAGCGACTGAAGGTGCTGTCTCAGAGTCCATGCTCACACTACTCAAGGGAGCTGTACTTCCTATTATCACTTCCTATTATCTCTCAGGTTTCCCTAAGCGCTCTCTTCACAAATTAGGGAAGTGCTGTGTAAACTTCCTTTTTGTACCCATTCAGCCAGGGTGACTCTTTCTTAGTACTTTACTCTGGCACGTGCCCCTTTTACTCTCTCACTCTGGTTTAACTGGCTGGAGGTGATTACTGTAATAACCACTAAGTCAATGATTATGAATTGAAATCCCTGAATCTAAACTTCAAGGACTTGTTAGAATACAAATCCACATAAGCACTTGATAAATTTCTGAAAGAAAGATCCCAAAGACATGAAACACAATCAGATATATAAATGCAAGTTCCCACAAACTGATTCCATAGGTCTGGTGGGTGACACCCAGAAGTGTGCCTTTTCAGTACTCCACACACTACACTGCAAAGCCCCAATAAGAACCACTGCTTTAAGAACATAACTACAGAGAAAAAATTTACAAATATTTTAGCTGTCCAGACAAGACCTACACCCACCTCACTCTCTCCACACCTCATGAGCCATCATTTCCCAACCATTTCAGCTGGTTTAGTTTTTGTACAACCCAAAACTATGACACTTCTTGCCCACCATTACTTCTCTGAGTTACCTGTATTATTCATTCTCCAGGGCCAGTCTAAGACTCCTCCACTGAATCATCAAAGCCAAAACCAAACTAAACCCACTGCCATCAAGTCAATTCCAACTCATAGCAACCCCGTAGGACAAAGCAGAAGCATCCTATATAGGATTTCTAAGGCTGTAAATCTTTCCAGAAAACTGTTCCATCTTACTCCACAGAGCGGCTGGTGGATTCAAACCACTGACATTTTGGTTAGCAGTCAAATCCTTAACCATTGCACCACCAGAGCTCCATCATCAAAGTCCCCAATAACTCAGCCTCAACTTACCTACCGGAGAGAAACCGCCTTACTGGAACATGGCTAGTTTACACCAGTGGTTTCCAATACTGTGTATGCATCTGAATCCCTTGGCTACGAATCAGAATTCCTAGCCTTTAACCCAAAATTACTCAACCTGAGCATGAACGTTGTCTGTCCAAATCTATAAAAATGCTCAAACTGATACCAACCATATCATTAATCAGGCCGATTCGTGTTGGTGGGGCCTGAAGACCTAGAAGGGTTGCAAGGCGACGTTGTTTTTCAACTATAATGCCATCCATATCCAGAAGGCGAGCAATATCCGTGCGCTCAGGGGTGATAGGGATGGAGAGAGTGGCCAGAAGGACTCTAGTAGACATTCTGTGGAGAACAAGGTTACACGCGTTAAATCTGTAAATGTCACCTGACAGGCAGAAAAGCAACTCCCTTTACTCATGTGGTAAGAGATGTCATGTCAGTGACAGAATGGATACATCACCACGGTGAACTCTTTTTGTAAATATACCACCACAGCAAACACTGATTAGAAGGGAAATGGACCACACTAAAATGAATACATGGAAACCCACCGACTCATATGTTTCTAGCTATAGCATGAGACTGTTTACATGGGAGTAAAAGCGTATTTGTGTACTCCACACTTCCTTACAAAACGTAAGAAAAGCAAGTATTTGAGGCAGCTAAAAAAACTCAGGGGAAATGACAAGAAGGGAGGAAAATCACAAAGGTCCTAAGTCAACAATTATGGGAGTGGGTACTGTGGTATAGTAAATTACTTTGTGTGGCTTTTCTACCCATAAGTCTTTGTAAACTCCAAGGTGGGATTTGCTATGAGCAACTGAGAAGCTCCTGATTGCTGAAGGTGTCCACCTGGAGTATTTCTGTTGGGAGTGGCACAAAACAATGTTCTGGGAGGTGCCCACTCTCTCTCAGGTGCTTAGAGTTCTGATGCTATAATTGGCTAGTTTGACCACCCTGCGGGCTCTAAAGGAGACCTCCTGGAGGCAGAACTCTCTGACTGCTGGTTGAGGAAGACGTGCTGCCGAAAGAGACACGCACCCCTGAAAGAGACACGTGCTGCTGGGAAAGAGACACAAGAGACACACATGGCTGAGTGAGACACCGGGGAACCAGCACTGCTGGGAAAGAGACTGAGAGAGACTGTTGGCCGAGGGACGGTGGGCTGGGAGAGAGACTGAGTGTTCTTCCTGAACTTGAGTTGTAGCCTGGTGCTTCCCTAATAAACCCCATAATCTGTGAGTTTCTGTGTGGCCACTGCAGTGAATTATCGAACCCAGGAAAGAGGTGGTGGGTGCTTTGGGAGGAATGGTTGGAGCAAGGGCTGGAGGGAGGCAGCACGTCTGGCCTTGCAGTAATAGGCCTTGGTTTACTGCTGGTAATCCTGCCTTCCCCTCATAGGGTTAGAGGAGGTCAGAACATGTGGCCTCCTTGCCGTTTTTGCAGGTACAAAAAATAACTTTTAGCCTCCTTGAAACTGAAGAAGAAAAGTCACATTCAGAGGACTGGAAGACACTAAGTACATGGGTTCTGAAGCCTAGGAGTCAGGGGTTTGAAACTCAGCCTCACCATTTCCAAGACTGTGCCTGAATCAAGATAATTCATTTCTTAGGCTACTATGAATAAGTAAAGTAATACACACAGAGCTAAAAAGCTTAATGTTTCTTATAATATTCTCTGAAGGGAGAGCCTATCTGTACCTTAGAGCAGACCAACTAGACAAGAGTAATATATGGGACAGTGAAGGACATAATGGAGATGGTTCTCAAGAACCTCAAAGAAAATACACTAGCAGAACCCATTAGTTGATTCTGTGTACTGCTGTAAAGCTGTAAGCTGCCTAAGTACAACTGAAATATATAAAAACAGAAACACATGACTGAATCAAAATAGATTATAATGTCAAAAATAAAAGTCTTAACTTGTTAAGTGTATTATCAACACTGCTCTGTTTAAACACACAAACACACCCATCCAAATGTTCTAGTTAGTATTTTTTTTTATAACCACAAAAAGTGAGCAGATCAGAGTAAATAACTTTGGGGACAGAAAGCTTACACCGTAACAGGACCTTTCCTAAAATACAATTAATTTCATTTTCTCAATTGGGCTTTCAGTAGTATTGGTCATCGGTCAAAGACAGCTACTGAAAGCAGAGTGCTACCCAAAAAAAGCAACGTTTGGAGACATTTTTGGCTGTCACAACTAGGGGATGCTACTGGCATCTATGGGTACAAGCCAGGGATGCTGTGAAACATCCACAGCGCACAGGACAGCCTTCTCGTCACACCATCCCACTCAAAGTGTCCATGGTGCTAAATTCAAGACACCCTGACCCAGGACATACCACCATGTCATTTGGCGAAAGCTATATGGTAAGTTTACCTCTATCCAACTGTAACATTCTTACCTCTGCATCTCTTCCTGTGTAAGATTCTTTCTCATTTCTCTGGATAGGTGATAAAGCCGGTGGAGTGTGGATGCATGAAAGAGAGCATTTCCAGATTTCCAAAACACAGTTGAGACTTTGTTATAGTAATTTGCCATCAACTGGGGTTTAGGTGGTTTTTTAGACAAGGAGAACAGTCCATGAATATCTTCCACAGCTTTGAATGCTTCCTGAAATCAGCATAAATTACAGTCAGTGTCTTCTAAGCAAATAAAAGAATCTAATTCAAATCTCTGTATGAAGCCTAAATAGGAAAATTAAGAAAATTTACAATAAAATGTTTTCTCGTGCAGTTCTTCTTATTCATCTACAGGTATTACCTGATGCATCTCAGAAACTGCCATTATTATAAAAACACTAAGGTTTCAAACTTCTGACTTTTTTAGGGAAATTATAATATAGATGAACATATTTTAAAAGTGCGTATAATTACAGCACTTGGGGAAAATACACACAATAAAAATCTGGGTGGATGTACAACAGAATTTATACTGGTTACTTCTAATGAGGGAGTGAATAACAATTTTCTTCTTACTCATCCATTTTTTTCTATAATGAGCACATTTACTTTTCTTCTACAGTTTTTTTCCTCTTTTAGTTCACCATGTAGTATTTTACGATTGGTGTCCCTGCACAAAAGGAAAATATTATGGGAACGATGGGAAAATGAAATCACGTTTTCACTTGCCTTAAGACTATCAATTTTCAGTTTCATCTGCAATTTTAGTTTTTTTTTTATCCAGTATGTAAAAGCTTTAGGTTTTATGACTACTGAATCACAAGAATCCCTTCTTGTGGGATTCTTAGGAAAACAACCAAGTAGAGGACAAGAATCCCAGAAGCAAGGTGGAGCACTCGCCATACACACACACCATGCCAAGCAAGGCTGAGACAGCCAGGTTGCCTAGTGCAGCACTTCTCAAACTACGTATAGTAAAGGGCAAATTTTGTTTTTGTTTCTAATTTCCAACATATAGCCAACCAATCCTTAAACAGAAAAAAATTGGAGACAAGCTCAACCGGTTATAAGAGCAAACGGACATAAAATCCCTAGAAAACTTACTAAGTGGTTACTCACATCTGTACGTATTTCATCATGAACTAGCAACCAATAGTCTCCAGGCTGGCACCAGTCCACGGATGACACCTGTGGCCATCCTGTCGATGTATGGATTTAGACAGGAAGAAACTAGGTCCATAAGAGGTTCCATTAGTTAGCCTAGAGCTCACATTAGGGAACCAGAACTACAGCAGTCTGTGATTTCCTGACCAGAACTCTTCTTATTCCCATCAAACAACTTAAAATTCCTCACTTCTCTATTGGAAGTAATCAACACATACCAAGATGAAGATACTCATAAGAGAACAACAATAACACAGATGCTAGTACTAGACAGAAAAGATAACAGCTCACAACGTACCTGCCACAATTCCATGCTTATAGCACTGTCCAACTGAACGAGCCTGGTTTCCAAATGCATGGACTGACTCTCTGGATTATTAAGGTTGATGGCCGTACTTTGGTTATGGTGGCGTTGAATCTGTGACAAGTGCATTCTCAAATTGTCACACAGCTTGCGGAACTCAGCCTTACGAGTGTACTGGAGGCAGAACTTGAAAGCTGTAAGCATAATTGTAAAGCGTATCAGGTCCTTCCCATATCATGAATTTACATATTTGAAAGATTTTCTGTATTAAGATGAGTTATTTTAACAAGATTCACCAAACTCAACACAAGCCTTCAGAGGTGGTCAGAGCCACTCGCTTCACGTGCCCTATCTTTTGGACTGAACCCTGACAAAACAAAGAAAGACAAAGTAGTCTTGGGTGCTGACCTAGTACTAAAACCTGGTTCTTGGAAAATTTACAAATGAGAAACTATTAGAATTTAGGTATAGGAAAGACTCATCTTTCAAGACCTTACATTTCAAATCCTGAAAGAGTAAAAAACTCTAGTCTCAAAATACAATGACATTTTGTACCTAGGTTTCAAACCAGCTCGAACCAGTTCAGTCACGGCCAATGAAGAGAAAACAGAACCCTCCTAATTTCTGAAATTTCAGGTGTAGCTTAACTACAATCAGAACAGGAAAAATGACAGGTCTAAGGCCTGAAATGGAAGACCTGGAAAAGGCATGTGAGCCCTTTTAGGAGGCTGACTGATGTAGGAGATTGGGTTATTGTCAGGACTGTGGAGAGGGACATGTCTGAAGTGGCATGGACGGTCACCATCTTTGAGCAGTACACTGCTGTTCCCGACTGCGCCATTCGAGAGATCTGGCTGCTACACAACACACACACTGCCCTTGTTTTCTAAGAGGAAGATTCTGTTTCTAACAAGGCATTAACCTGTAATTTTTCCCATTTGGTTACTGTTCCAGTACACCTGCATTTGCAAATTTGGGTCTATTTCAGTCTTCCTTCATTAGCCATGACTGAATTGGGAAGAACCAGTTCAAATCCCAGCTCTGTACTAACTAAAACTCTGTAACACAAATTGAGAGCTTATGGTGACCTAATTTCAATCATGTGCATAGATGTGTATATAAACTACTTGCTCAGTCATTAAAATTCACTGTAATTTTCTAGAGCTGTCAAATGTGTCATACTAGCTTTTTTCCTTTGTTCCTCTCTTTTAAAAGAGGTACTTTCATATTGACAGGCTTAAAACAAAAGAATGCTGTTTAACTTCAAGTTAATATACATATAGTTATCAAAAAACCCAAGTTTAACTGTTAAGTGAAAAATTCACATACTGGCCATGCAAGCAAAACAGAACACAGATTCTAATATTCCTAGTAAGACAGTCTTAGTTACTAACAGTCATTTAAAACTGTAATGAATAATGGCAATCATGTCTCTATTAGAGAAGGCTGGCCCCACAAGCCTATGCTAGGCCACAGGAGGAAAAAGCAGAGCACCACCCTCAAATAGTGACCTAGTCACACACAAGTTAAAAAGCTGCACTGACAACAGCAGAGTATCAAGTAACAGCAAAGGAAAGAGATAGTTAGAAAAACAGATTTTCAATGCAGCCCTTCACAGATCCCAAGTGCTGAACTCAGTAACCTAACTGGGTATTTATGAGACACAAAGGGTTAGATCTATATTCAGTAATACTGCTGAAGAAACAGAAAATACACACTTTTCACAGAATCTTGTCAGAGACCTTAGAGACAGAGAGTGCGCAGGAAGTAGCATGCCTAAGAATATGCAGTAGAGTTAAAACTAGAACTGACGTTCACCAAAGAGGACCAGAAGGTAAAGTTTCACTTTACACTCACCTGGAAATTCTGAAGAATTTAAAAAGGCCCTTCAAACATTACTGGAATAAATTGTACATGAAACCATCTTAAACCACTTCTTATTCAGTCATTTATGATGATATTTATAAAGACCAAACCCATTGAAGGGCAATGTACCAAATGTGAGTGATCAACATGGTGGCACCAAGGAAGAGGAAGACAGAGAGAGGTATATGGGAGGTACAGACAACAAAAATGAACCCTTTTGCACATACAGTACTGCGTTGTCAGTGAAGGCAAACGTGAGTATATGGGTGGATAGATGGGTGGACAGGCTGAACTATTAGGTATGTCTATGAAGTGGAGAGTGTGTCCAAGAACATGTGTAGGGTTGGCAGACAACGGTCCTATAAGTTTATTTGAATGATCAGAATTCCCAGGTGTATAGTAAAGCTGACAAGGGGCAAGGCTGTGGTCACTGCTTGGTCACAGCCAGCTACCCAGAAAGATTGAGCAGTTGAACCTGTGAGCTTTGGACCATAGTCACAGGGGACACCAAGCTCAATTGGCATAACATACTATACAAAACATTGTTGCATCTCCTACTTTGGTGAGTAGCGACTGGGATCTTAAAAGCTAGCAAGCTGCCATCTAGATGCAACGATGGGTCTCTCCTTGTCCAGGGCAAAGAAGAATGAAGAAAACCAAAATTCATGGAAATAATTAGTCCCATCCGATCTGCAGCCTATATGACTATGAGACCAGAAGAACTAGATGGTGCCCGGCTACCACTGTCATCTACTTGGACGGGGATCTATGTAGGAGATCCTTGATAGAGAGGTAGAACAATGTGGAACAAACTCAAAATCATTTGGAGAAAAAAGGGGGACCAGGTTTGCTGGTCTGATAGAGCCTGGTGGAACCACTGAGACTATGGCCCCTAGCTGCCCTTCAGGTCTGGAATTGAACCCACACCTGTGGCTTCCAGCCAAACAAAAGATAGGCATAAGAGTTGAGCATTTACCCGAGGGAGATACACTCCTTGGAGAGAACAATCATGGGAGAAAGAAGGACTGTTTATGCACAGGGAGACAGCTCAGGGGGCTAGACTGCATGGAGGGATGGACACAGAGAAGAGGTAACTATCCGGAGGAAGTGGGAGAGGAGCTGTTGCACTGGGGTGAACTGTAGTCAATGTCATGAGACAAAGTATGTGTGAACTGCTGTATGGAAAGTGAATTTGCTCTGTAAATTTTCACCCAAATCACAATAATTAATTAATTGATTGATTGATTAATTAACTGATTAATGAAGAAAGGTTGTATATTCACAGGGAGACAGCTGGGGGGGGCAGGAGTGCATGGGACAGGAGGACATAGGGAAGAATTAACTATGGGGAAAAAGAGGGAGGGGAGCTGTCGCATCGTTGGAAACTGTAGACAATGTCATGAGACGAAGTGTATGTGAGCCACAGTGTGGAAAGTGAATTTGCTCTGTAAATTTTCACCCAAATCATAATTTTAAAAAAAAAAAAAACACTATCCATATGGGATCAAATTGACAACAGCAACTCAAAAGATTAGATAGGACACTTAGGGGGGACTGAAATATGCATATATCATGTTAATGGGAACAGAACTCAGAAAAGGAGGTGAGAATGGTCACACAACTCAAAGACTGTAATCCGTTTCACTGAATGATACATGTTTCAACAGTGGAAACTGTTGAACTGGTGTATTTTCTGTTATGCACATTCTCAGAACAAAAATAATTTGAAAAAAAGAAGAAAAAAAAAAAAACCAAACCCACTGCCATCAAGTCAATTCCAACTGGTAACAATCCCCCTTTGGTTTCGAAGGCTATCAATTTTTATGGAAATAGATTGCCTCATTTTCCTCCCACGGAGCAACTGGTGGGTTGAACCACCAACTTTCTACTTGGCAGCCAAATGCCTTATCCACTATGCCACCAGGGCTCCATTACCATATTTACACAAATTTATACGTACATTTTAATAAAATGACGTTTATTTATAAATGCAAATAAGAAATTCTTTCACTAGTTAAGAAAACTATTTACTTATTAAGTAGAATTTTTTAGTAGTTAAACTAAAACAAATCTTTCAAAACAAGGTTAAAAAATTAGCTCATTTTTTGATTGCTGAAAAGAAATAAGAAAATCAATACCGTTCTCAATAGCTACCAAAAAAATAAAATACTTGGGAATAAATCTTACCAGAGGCACAAAA
>NW_006921625.1:13838310-13856286 GCF_000298275.1 Orycteropus afer afer | reverse complement strand
AGTACTTTGGAGAAAAACTTTTACTCAACCTTAATTGATTTTCTGCAAAATCTATTTCTAAATTAGCTTTTCAAATCCATTTTCTCGAAGGTCATGCTCTTGGCTTTACCTTGTTGGGCGATATCATGGTAGAGACGCTCTACTCTAGAATTGTTTCGAAGAAGGTCCAAACACTGCCTGTAGGATTCCCATAGGAATTTAACCCATGGAGTTAAAAGTAATCTGTCGGTACGATCCTGAGTGTCTTCCCCACTTACAGCACTCAGGAGAACACTATAAAAACAGAAGCAGACATTAAAAACATTACTTTCTACTTTACCATGTGATTAAAAAACTTATGTCAACAATGATGACCACGAACTTCCTGTACCTTTGTGCATACTGTAAAGTTGTTGCTTACTATCCAAATACTTGAATTTCCCAATCTGCATTACAACTGTTTAAATTAATATATAACTCTCACTGTTACAAATTTTGATGAGTAATTATGTGACTTTTTGGTTACATTTAAAACTTCAAAGATACACAATCTTTCTGATAAATATCTACTTCCAATAGGAATGATGGCGGCACATACAAAGAAAAACAATGGATTAACCATGAAAATCATCATTAGAGGTTTATCCCCAATACCTCTCAGGAGTCTGAATATTATCCAGATCTTCTATATCTAAGACCATCTGCTGGGATTCTTCCTTTGCAGCTTCAGTTTTCTCTTCTGCCAATTTCAAATAAGCCCTAACAACATCCTCCAGAGACTTGATGTTTACCTAAGGAAACAAACAAAAACCATCAAAACTGGAAAATATTTTTTCAATTAACAATAAAATGGTTAAAAAGCAAACTATATGAAGTTCAAGACACATTCATTCTGAAAGGTAAATTCCACTGAGAATCACTTAAAGCACTTACTAAAAATGTAAAGCCCAATCCCCCTCTTTTTACCTGTTGACAAATATTCTTATACTGGTACAATCCTTCCTTTGCCAAGTGGCTCTTGCGAAGATCCACACAAAGCTCCAAATATTTCAACATAATTGGCTCGTGTATCTTTTGCCATGTTCGGTGTTTCTTACTTTTCATAACGTCATAAAGAACGTCTAAAGCAGGCTGTTTTTTGCCAACTTCAAGAAACTCTGGAAAAATAATTCCAGCAAATTAGAATTAATTACATAATACCCAAAAGCCTAAACTTTCCTTTTTATAACTGGCTGCATTAATTTCTAAGCTCATGACATCACGTTAATTTTTGGTCACATTTATTTTTAACTTCTAAAGCTATGCCACAATGGTTCAAGGTAAAAAGTGGTGGTCTCTCAAATATGCTCTATGGGTTACACTGGATTTCACCCAACTCCACTGTATCAACCCTATCTTTCTAAGCAATTTAAAAATTCCAGAAATTGAACATCAAGTTCAACTGGCATAACATAGTATACAAAAAACACTGTTCCACATCCTACTTTATAGAGTAGGGACTTGCAAGCGGCCATCTAGATGCAATGATGGGTCTCCCCTCATCCAGAACAAAGAATAATGAAGAAAACCAATGACGCATGGAAACAATTAGTCCAAGGGACTGGTACACCATGCGATCCTCAGCCTATACCACTATGAGACCAGACTAGATGGTGCCCAGCTACCACCATCAGCCGCTTGGAGGGAGAGTTATGCAGGAGATCCTGGATAGAGTGGGAGAACAATGTGGAAAAACTCAAAATCATTAAAAAAAAAAAAAAAAAAAAAGACCAGGTTTGCTCATCTGAGAGCCTGGTGGAACCCCTTAGATTATGGCCCCTAGCTGCCCTTCAGCTCTGGAATTAAGCCCACTCCTGTGGCTTCCAGCCAAACAAAGGAGAGGCATGAGCTGAACATTTACATTAGGTAGATACACTCCTTGGGGAGATCAATAATGGGAGAATAGAAGGGCTGCATATGGACAGGGAGACAGCTCAGGGGGCAGGAGAGCATGGAGGGAAAGACACAGGGAAGAGGTAACTATGGGGAGGAAGTGGGAAAGGAGTTGTTGCGTTTTCGGAAATTGCAGTCAATGTCATGAGACAAAGTGTATGTGAGCTCTATGGAAAATTAATTTGCTCTGTAAACTTTCACCCAAATCAGAATAAAAATTCTAAAAAAAAAAAAGATTACAGAAATTGAAGTCACTAGAAAAAATTTCCCCTTGTAAACCTAGAAAGGCTCTATTATGACTTCACAGTCACACTGATCTAGTTGATATTTTTGGTAGCTCATGCTATATACCTTGAGGCAAAAAAAAAGAGATTAGCTTGCCTTTGCTCCTTTGTCAAAGATCAGTTGGCCATATTTGTGTGGGTCTATCTGTGGCCTCTCTATACTGATCCATTGATCTTTCCCCAATATCATGCTGTCTTGATTACTGCAGCCTTATAATAAAAGTCTTGAAACAAAGTAGTGTGAGTCCTCCAATTCTGTTGTTCTTCTTCAGTCTTGGCTGATTCTAGGTACTTTCCCTTTCAATGTAACTTTAGAATCAGTCTGTCAACATCTACAAAATAACTCACTGGAACTTTGACTAGGATTGCCATGGACCTATAGACTACTGGTATATATAGGTCTAATTTGGCTGTTCTAGGTCCTTTCCCTTTCATTGTAACTTTAGAATCAGTCTGTCAACATCTACAAAATAGCTCACTGGAACTTTGACTAGGATTGCCATTGACCTACAGATAACTGGTATCTTAACAATATTGAGTCTTCCAGTCCATGAATACAGAACTTCTTACCCTAGCCTAATCATGAGAAAAATAAGACAAATTCCACTTGAGGGACATTCTACAAGATACATGACTAGTACTCTTCAAAACCATCAAAAGTCACCAAAAACAAGCAGAGTCCTGTCACAACCAAAAGGAGACTAACGTGTATGTAATGTGGCTTCCTGGATAAGAACTATGGAACAGAAGGTCATGAGGAACAACTCAAAACATCTGTATCAGCGGTGGGCTTCAGTCAGAGCAAAGAAACAGCTGTTCTTTTGAGGCGAGGCAACACGTCTAAATCCAACGCAATCTGTCGGTTCCTGCATAGTACTTGTTTCAAAATCCAGTCTGATGCAGAGAGTCCTCTGTCACATTATTTTTGACCAAGGTGAAAAATGTCCTTTTCTCATCTTTCATTTCATTTTCTCATAAACAAATATTTTATAAACTAAAAAAAGTTATTTAACCTAAGTCATTTAGTTAATTAAGTCCAACCTGAAATTCAATGACTGTCAAAATTCCACACAAAAATCTTTCTAGTACAAACGAAAAATCATGTGAAGGAACTACAGTATTATAGTATAAATGTCTAAAAAACCAAATCTGTTTTTTAAAATCATGTTTTATTTTCTTCCTAAGAAAAAGAATCTTGAATCAACTATTTTACTTTGAAGTTAACCTACTACTGTTTAACTATTATGTAACCACTAGACAGAAACAGCCCTCATTTGAGGATTTTACTAGATCTACAGAGTGAGTAATTCTTTCTACCATTTCTTCTTTTAACTATCACATCTTCCAAGAATGCTGCTTCCCAACATTCCTTCCTCTAGGAAAACCAAGCACAGTATCTCAACCCTCCCGTGTATCAAACAATTTGCAACAAGACAAATGACAACATACTGAATGTAAGTATCATCACTTAATAAGGTCACCCCCTTAGAATATCAAATTGTATCTTTCACACAAAAATGAAAATCCTATCCTCTTCAATACTACAAATTAGTAATCTCACGATCAATTCTGCCATTATGGAGAAACTGCCCACTTTCAATTCTATCTTATTACAAAAAAAAAAAAAAAATCCTATTACATGAAACAAAAATGCAACACAACTAGAAACTTTGTTGGAATAAACTTTCCCTGTTTTAAGGTGGGGCCTTTTGGTTTTCTTCTGGGAATGCTGATAAGGTTCTTTTCTAAAATCCCACATATTACTTTAGATGTTTTCTACCACTATTTAACAAAAACAATCTTTGTTAGCCAAAATTTTAGAAGTAATGCTTCTTGTCAAATGTAGCTTTCACATTAATAAAACCTCAACAGCAGCACTAAGAGGGCCACCACACACAACTCCCACTCCCACACTGAGGAGGAGTCTCAAGCTATCACACAGTCAACACACTTGCAAGCTGGAACACACACAAGCAGAGCTCAAGCGGAGCTGGCCCTGGGATGGCATGACGACAAAATACAAAACTGTCTAAAAATAATTCACTTTCCCAATCACTCATTTTTAAAGGAGACAAAAGTTTCTCAAAGTCATTCTAATCTTTTTTTAAAAGTCCATTTTGGAAGTAAAGATGAAAGCATTTTTCACTTCCTAAATCAAAATTCATGATTCCAAATCCCATAGTTTCAAACTTTGAAACATTAAGTTCAAACATTTAAAAAAATATATTTCGAATAAAGGCTAGACAAACCCCTCTCCCCCAAAAAAAATGGAAAACAGAAAACTTGGACACTAGCCAAGGATACAGTTTTGAAAAGAAGCTGGAATGGGAGCAGATTTTCAAAAATTAGCATTATATGTGAAACTGGTAAATAAATTCAATATTAGCTCATCAAAAATCTCCCTAACAGACAACTCATCATGCGAATCCAAGACTGGAGTCTTCCTGTCTATACCCTAACTTACACACAATGAGGTCTAACTTCCTCAGAATTATCTAACAGGAAGAAAAGTTTTTGAGGCCAGAAAGAACTATCATAAAGACCCTATTCTAATATTTAAGAAATGTTTATTTCCAGATTGACATTCTTAATTAAAATACAACATCTGCAATTACAACTTCCTAAGACTGATTTTACTTTGCAGACACAATGACTTAAACTATGTATCCACAAATATAACCTAGCTCAGCCCCTCATTCACATTTATTAGTTTACTTGTGCAATCGACCAAGGAAATAAGGTATACTGTTATTCAATGTTTCATTTTGTTGTTTATAACAACTTCATTCTAAATCACTAGTCCCAGAGTACCAATTGCCAAAACAAATACATTGCTATCCACTCAACTCCAACTCACAGTGACCCTACAGGACAGAATAAAACAAACCAAAAGGTTTCCAAGGCTGTAAATCTTTCTGGAAGCAGAATGTCTCAACTTTCTCCCTCAGAGCAGCAGGTGGGATAGAACCACCAGCCTTTTGGTTAGCAGCATATCTTAGCCACCGCAGCACCAAAGCTCCCTGAGAACAAATTAAAAGACTTTTATAGGGTCAGGAGCAGCTATGCTTGCAATACACAGATAAAATCTGAAAAAAAGAGCTTTTGGGATATGAATGTGGTATAACTGCTGAGTCAAATTCTCACCTTCCTGAATGATTACTATACACACACACACACACATATACACAAACATGTATTTTTATTTAAAAATATTGCTTTGATACACAAGACTTATGGTGACTTGAAGGACTATTCTATTTAAATTTATTCATGCTTTATTAAGATAATGCAATTAATTGGGTCTAAACAGGTTTGGAGTTAAATGTTATGACTAAAACATTTAATCGATAATTTAGTAAAATTATTTCCACTGAATGAAATGTACTTTTACCAAAATCCTCTCAAGTTTTGTAAGCAGTGCCATATGACCCCTCCAGCCACAATCCACTCACTTTGACACTTGGAGAAGGAAACCCTCATTTACAAGATCAAAATTATGGAAGTCACCACTGGGAAGGCATCTCTACCATAGAAATCCCCACCCCACAGCTTCAGAGACCTGCAGCAAGGAGTCAGTAGGCACTTCTAAAAAATTACAAAGAAAACTCCGTGTTCCCCACAGTATCCTTCCCCCCCCCCACTGGAATTCTGGGTACTCCACCCAGCTTGCCCTTCAAAGCACATTTCAAAAGCAGTCAACAGAACAAGATTTGACACAAATTATACAACTTCACTAATTTTAAAAAGTTATCAAAATATTAAATTTATAAGGTTCAAAAAAGGTGCAATGGTAAGAGGCAGTCTGAACACATCAAATGTGTCATATTTAGGCCAGAGATTACAGTGCTTCAAGCTACCAACCTGGTAGAACGTTTGCTGGTTAAAGCATACAAAGTCTGGTAAACGAATTTACAACAGCGACATAGAGCAGTAATTTCACCCAAATAATTTTGTATACCATATTTCTAATTTTCAAAATTAAAAAAAAAAAAAAAAAATCACAACTTTGCTTTTCACAACTAAACTTTATTTTGTAGTGCTAAGTTTTCATTTAAATCTACTTTAGCCCCTGTAAGTTAATAAACCTCTTTAAACTTCACACTTGTTCTCGTCATTAGGTCGCTGGTTAGAACGAGGAGGGGTAATCAGCTAAACTGTAGTTTTGTTTTTTAAAGCAATTATTCTATTTCATACTCTATGGAATTAATCTATTAAAACAATAATGAGACCAACAGCAATCTGTCTGGACAGGTTACCAACAGTAGTTGTCAATTCTATGTATTAACACAAAGATGAATTTTGAACCAAACTCATAAAACTGTAATAGACACAGCATACCATGTACACATGGACATGATCCAAAACTTTTCTGGGTGGAGGAAGAGTGGAAATAAGCGCTATGGACGCCGAACGCCTTAAAATTAGTAATAAACCCTACACAATAAATTTTTTCTGAAAGATCAGAGACAAGCATAGACACATATGCACGCCTCATAATAAATGCCTCTTGGCTAGACGGTGACTTGAATGTGAAAGAAAATTAATTTCGGGACACACAAGTTTTTCCGCAAGCGCCGACAGCTGAAGTACACATATGGAAACAGAAAAAGGTCAGACAGCAGGACTTTTGCGAAAAAAGGGCTGGTCTAGCTGTCAGGAGACCTTGTTTTTGTCTCCCGGCTCAGCAACCAACTGCCGGAGTGACCTTGGGCAAACCATTCTCTGCCGCTGGGCCTGTTTTGTTATCTGTAAGACAAGACCCGAGTCCCTTAACAGAACTGAACTCTGCTCCAACTTCCTGGGATCCGGAAAGAGGTGTGGGGCAGGCCCTAATCGAGGCCTGGAAAAATGCAAACAGGTTAAATAGGTCAGGCGCCCCGAGGCGGAGAGAAAGTGGCTGGGGGAATGCTAAGGGAACCCTGACCCAGCACGGGCCGGCGCGGGATTTGGGGGACGGAGCTGGGACTGCCAGGCCCCCGGCCCCGGCGGGAGGTGGAGCCGAGGTTCTCGCGTGCATTGTCCCCGGGAGGGAGCCATGTTTCTTCCCGGCACTCCCGGATGGCGGCCGGGGGCGCGGGGCCTAAGCACACGGAAGCCCCGAGGACCAGGGAGCCAACAGGAGGAAGACTGGGAAAAGGAGGTCCGGCCCGAGTGGGGCCTGTCTCCGGAATTGCAGCCCCCACGACGCACCCAGAGACGGAAGGAGGAAAAAGCCCCCGAGCGACGGTTCCCGGCTCCGCGCCTCCCACCCCCAGTCGCTGGGGCGAGAAGACGAAACCATGCTCAGCCACAGGCTGAGACGGTGGCGGGCAGGTCGCATCGGCCTCCTCGCCGGCCGCAGCCCGGAGCGGAGCAGAGAGAAGCAGGCGCGGCTCCTCGACCTCCGAGGCCTCGGGCCGTCCCAGCCAGGAGCTCCCTGATCCCCTACTCACCATTGGCGCGTTTGAGAGCATTTTCCGGCCTCTGGAAGTAGGCCGGCATCTTGGCAGCAGGCTCAGCTCACCCGGCGTCAGCGAACTCCGTAGTGGCTCTGGCCGGGAGAGGAGACCAAGGGGAACCGGCGCGAGGTCCCACGCGCCTCGCCAGTAGTCGCCCGCGCCCAGCCGGCCAGAGGCGGAAAGGAAGGAGCCACGTGACTACAGCGCGGCGCCGCCGCGGCCGCCCAGGCCCCGGATGTAGGGACGGCTCTCAGCGCCCCGCGCCTCCCCCGCGCGCAGGCGCGCTGGCGTCACTCGCGTCAGCTGACGTGGCGGTGGCTGCGTGTCCCGCGCGCACTGCGAGCCGAGGTGCTTTGGGTCTCCTGACCCTTTTGGACTTCTCAGGGTGGCGTTAGGGACCCAATTCGGGTCCCTTCTCCCTTCTTAAGCAAGCATCGGGGTGGGAAAGGTGAGATTTGAGTCATAGTTTCTGCCTGGCGAAAAGGCAGGCGTCTACACAGATTTCATTTTTAACTTGATTTCCGCGGAGTCATGCAAAGTTATAATAACGATGTTCCCTCCGGCCAGGATTTCCTGCCTTGGTGCATTGGAATGCTAAATTTTATACATTTAACAGAGATGTATTGAGAAGTATGCTAACGCTGTTGACCCCTGAGAAGTAATGATGGCCTGTCCCTTAAGGGATTAATACGTGAAGGGAGGACGCAGTAAGCAAACAAATAAGGTTATATGACACAGTAAAACTGCTCATAGGGTTTCCAAGGTTGTACTCTTCAATTCAGCGAACTGCCACATCCTTCCGCAGAGCGCCTGGTGGGCTAGCTGAGCGCTTTAACCACTGGTGTGTTGATGTCGCAGCGCCTTGAGCTGAGACCTGAAGGATGGGGAAGGTCTATGGACAAAGCAGTATGGCAGAGGGCAAAAGCCCTGGAATTGAACAGACTTGCCCAATGTCTTCAAATATTTACACGGGAGCGTCGTCGCTTTCACACAGTACATAGTGCATACAAATAAAAGGAAAACCGGTGTTAGTGAAAAAATCTGTAACAGGCTTTGTGCTACAGTCTTACTGTTTATTAAGAGCTTACATATTAAAAGATTAATTAGCATACCTAAAACTTGAAAGCTAATTAAACAGACTTAATTCCTCAAGCCTTGAGACAAGTCCAGAAGGAAAATTGAGAGAGCAGCAGTGGATTAAAATGATTGTAAACTCGTCACATGTTGTGTATGGATGGTATATGTGAACTAAGCAGGGGGAACTACCGTAAGGAGTGAGGAACCCACAGTACGTATGCAAAAAGCCTTCCCCCTCAATCCTTCTGCCTCAGCAAAGAGTCTATTAACAAAATTCATCACTATAGAAAAAAGAACATTGAGAAAGGCAGACATGGACCAAAACAATAAATTACAAGTTTTAAAAAAAAAAAAAAAAATTTTAAGTTAATTTAGAAAGAGTTCTTTCTCCAAATTGCTTAGACCACTCTAGATAGCTGAGTTTGCTCCCAAGAGGGTGAGCCCGCAAGGATTGATTTAAAAGCAACAAGTACTAAGAAGCTGTAGGATCTGTTTTATGGGGCAGGACCAAGATATGTGGATGTAATAACTAAGTCAAAATTAAAGAGCTAAGCGTAAGAGCAAATCTTGCTTTAAAGCACTGTAGATAGAAAATCATTTAGTGGGCCATTGTTGTTGTGTTGTTATGTGCAGTCGAGTCAGACCCGACTCATAGCGACCCCTCCTTGGGTTTCCAAGGCAGTATCACTGTGGAAGTAGATTGCCCCATCTTCCTTCCGAGGACCATAGAGAGATGTAAACAAAATAAAAGGAAACCTGGCTAAGTGTCAGAAAAGCTTTCCAACATTCTTACCTTTCCATTATCGCCTCTCAAAGAAAAAGGAAACATGATCTTGTTGATTATGACGGATTGGGGGTCAGTAGGCCTACAACAAGCCAAGCTCTGGAAAAATGGGAGGCAAAGTGAGATGCGGTATCCCTGCACTGTTATCCTTTTCCCTTTCAAATTATTTAAAGTATATAAAGCATTTGGCAATAAAATAGCTATTTAAGTGCATTAAATACATTTATTTAGAATCTAGCACCATATATATGAATGAAAAAAAAACTAAACTCACTGCCATCGAGTCAAGCCCAACTCATAGCAACCCCTCCTTGGGTTTCTGAGGGAGTCTCACTGCGGAAGTAGTTTGCCCAACCTTCCTTCCAAGGAGTGGCTGATGGGTTTGAACCGCCACCCTTCCGGTTAGCAGTTAAATGCCTCCAGCACCACACCACCAGAGCTCCTATATATGAATGAGTAATGATAAAATGTCAATTTCCATGGTAAATTTACCTATTCAGCTGCAGATACTCAGTGCCAGTAACGAGAGCATAATATGAGATCCACTTGCTGTTGAGTCTAATAGACTCATGGCGACCCCATCTGTGTCAGAGTAAAACTGTGCTCATAAGGCTTTCAATGGCTGATTTGGGGTCTAGAATGCCAGACCTTTCTTCCGAGGCTTCTCTGGGTGAACTTGAACCTGCAGTCTCAGCAGCTGCCCACCGTTAATAGTCTGCACCACCCAGGAACTTCTGGGTTAAATGAGGAGGATAAAGAGGTGCATGACACCTCCTTTCGAGATGTCAGCGGCGACTGGTGAAAAGAACAAAATGAGGACAACACAGATTCTAATGTGGGATGGGTGGTGGTGGTTACTCGCCGTCAAGTCAATTCTGACTCATGCCAACCCCATGTGTGCAGAGTGGAACTGCCCCACAGGGTTTTCAAGAAACTCAAAAGCAGATCACCAGGCCTTTTGAGGCACTCTGGGTGGATTTGAACCACCAGCCTTTTGACTAGTAATTGAACACATGACCATTGTATCACACAGGAACACCTAATCTGAGCCAGGAATGAAACATAATTATTTGCTGTTGATGAATGCTTACTCAGTTGACAGCAGTCAATCTGAATATGATAAAAACCATATTAGCAAGTTGTTTTTTTCTAATTAAGCTATTTTTGTACTGGATGAGGTCTCTAGTACAATATTTGGGAGGGCAAGGAAGCTTCCAATTTGGAGTAAACAAGATACACACACACACTTTACAATGTACAAAGTGCTTTCACAATCATCAGTTTATTTATAAGAATGCTATAATGAAAGTATTGGTACTGATTAACATAATAACTTTTAGGGAGGTCAACTAAGGTCCATGGTAAGACATTCATTCAACAAGCCATTATCAATTACATACGATGTGCCAGGAACAGAAGTTGGTGTTGGCCTTATAGCACTGAACAGGGCAGACTTGGTTCCTGCCTTCGTGGACTTTGCAGTCCAAGAAGACAGACTTCAAACATATTCTGTGAAGACAGAGACACCACTGCAGTCCAGGCTCCCAGTGTCCTGTGCGCCCATTCCAACAGCCTCCTAACTGTTCTCTCTGCCTCTACGCTGGTCTCCTGCCAATCCTTTCTCCATATTGAAGCCAGATGATTTTTCTAAGATCCACATCTAACAATGTCACTCCCTAGCTTGAAACAATGGCTCAGAGTACAATGGCCCCTTAACATGCTTTACGGGCCCTGCTTGATCTGGCTTCTGCCTAGCTTTCCACTGCTTTCAGTGCCCTGCACAGCCCTTGTCTCTCCCACCCCCAGCCCAATGCATGCCATCACTCTACTTGGAAGGTTCTTCACCACTACCCCTTCCTTGGCCTGACAACAGCATGTTTCTACAGGTTTCTTTGTAAATGTCACTTCCTCCAGAATTCTTCCCAGTTCCCAGGTTAGGTTAGATTCCAAGGCATTGAACACCAATAGCATCCTTGATCGCACGCCCCTGCAATAACTTGCAGATTTCAAGTTCAGAGAGGCGAAGGGCCACGTTTCTGTTGCCCACCCCAGTGTCTGACCAAGCAACAGGCTGATAAGATGCTCTCCAAAAATGCTGCAGAGATAAATGAATGACTTGCCATATAAAGATTTATGGGGGGGGGGGGCATAGTTGTGAAAGCAGTGAGTTTCAGTTAGGGTGATGGGAAATTTGGCATTGATTAAGGGTATGGACTACACAACATGGTTAATGCAATTGATAACACTAAGTCACACCCTGAAAACTGTTGAGTTGGCAGATGTGAAAAATGACGTAGTGTCAGAACTTGTTGCCTAAATTCAGGAGGGGGAAGGAGAATTAAGATCAACATCAGTCCAACACTGATTCCTATGAGATGGAGGTCAGACTCCACTCTCCCACCTTTTTATAGTTCTCACACCAGCCATCCCTCTCACGGCACACTCTACTTCTCTGCTAGGTTCAATAATTTGCAATGGCCACCAGAACTCACAGACCATACCCACAATTATGGGGTTTATTAGAGAAGCAACAGGTTCAAACCCGCTAGCCACTCCTCAGAAGGAAGGTTGGGCAATCTACTTCCATAGTGATACCGCCTCAGAAACCCAAGGAGGGGTCACTGTGAGTCGGGTCTGACTCTACAGCACATAACAACAGGCTATAACTCAGGATCAAGGTCAACTTGGAAGTAACAGGAAGAACTGAGGACTTGGAAGGACAGCATTTGCTCAGCTGTCTCCACTGGCAGCTTCCTCCGTAGCATTTATTGTCATGTGACCCTGATATATTTACAAGTTTATATCTTCGTTGTCTACCCCTTCCGAATATAAGAAGCTTAACAAGGGCAAGGATTTGCATCTGTTTTATTCACTGCTGTGTCCAGCACCTTCCACAGGGTCTGGCACATTGTAATTGCTCAACAAATATTTGTTAAATAAGCAACTGAATGAATTCATTAAATCAAGTCTCCTGTTATAACTGTCAAAGAGCTTAGGCGGCATTTGACTGCTAACAGAAAGTTGGTGATACAAACCCACCAGCTACTCTGTGGAAGGAAGATGGGGCAATCTACTTCTGTAAAGATTTACCGACTCAGAAACCCAATGGGGGTCACTATGAGTTGGAATTGACTCCATGGCAGTGAGTTTGGTTTATTTGTTTTTTATTATAACTGCCCAGCTGCATCTTGATCCCTTCTGTGACACTGGAAGACCCTTGAAGATAATGATTGGGACAGTTCACCTTTGTGTCATTGTCCTGTGGATACTGCCTGGCACACTGTCAACACCCAGAAAGTGTGTGCTCAGTGTGTGCTTCAGGGACCTTGAGGATTCCACCTGTGTGATCCCAAACAAAGTCTAAAGCCAGCTCTGCACATGTAAAGCAGGGAAATCAGCATGCAAAGTCAGTTGAATGTATTTTTAGTGGGCACATGTCCTGGTAGTAGTTGTTGCTTATTGGCAGAAATGCATCTTCCACCCAGCCATCTTCACCCACTTCTATTACCCGCCAAACTCCAGGAAGAGGCTGAGCAGAAGAAGAGGAGCATATATGTGGCAGCTGGCGCGCACACACACGCACACACCCCCCACTGTTAAAATGCCATGAAGCCCAGCTCCTGCGTGGTGATTAAGGAGATTATGCCCAAAGCTATCCTAACCAACTAGGGCCAAGGAAGCAGAATGAGTAAGACACTGTGCATCGTGGTTTGGGGTGTGGTTTGAAAGCAAGTTTCCCTGTTAAATGTGCTACACATGATTAGAAGGAAACCTGGAACCCCAGGGTGTGGCCTTTCATCTTGGGTGCATGGATGGCTGATAATCTTCACATTGACCTGTAAAAATGGTAAGGTGGGGGTGTCTGACCTTCTCTAACTTCACGTCACCCTCAGCATTAGGCCAAACTTATTCCTATGAAGTGGAGTCAGACTTACATCCTGTCTCCAACCTTTTTACAAATTCTGACACCAGCCATCCCTCCCGTGGCACTCTCTGCTTCTCTGCTGGGTTCGATAGTCTGTTACAGTGGCCACACAGAACTCACAGACAATAATCATGATGATGGGGTTTATTAGGGAAGTAACTGGTAACAATTCAAGGTCAGAAACGACTCAAGGTACAGTTCCTCAGTCAGAATGGCTACTCAGCCGACCCACAGGGAGGCCTCTCCCTAAGCCTCTGCCTCTCAGCCTTCAGGCCTCTAGGTTGACAAGAGAGAACTGAATGAGAGGTTGTAGCCAATCAGTCCGTAATGAAAAGGAAAATGTAATTGTTATCATATACAAACTTTGTAAACTGTGTGTTTTATTTCTTTGTGGAATTGTTCAACTGCCATATTCAGAGATAACGTACATAACTGATGCAACAAGAGCACCACTTCTCAATGAGCAAGTTTGTTCTGCGAGTCACAACATCAATCACTTTCTTGAAAGAAAGTCAGTCTGAAGGAAAATGGAAAATAAGATACATTTATATAATTTTTATTATCTAAATAACCATTTATTTCCACAAGGAATTCTGTGTACAGAGGTATGTAAATACATAAACATTCTGATAAAATAGTTATAATGTTCTGATAAATGCTCTTTGTTACTTCCTTGGAAGATGGATTTAGAAACACACTCATTGTTGCAAAACAGAAACATAGTTTGCACAATCAATAAATACTAAGTTTTGCACCTTCTTCATGTACCTAAAGGAGCTCCATGAATATAGATCATTTTACTTTTTCTTTTCCACTCCAGATATCTTTTATTTCTTTTTCTTTTCTTCTTGTTCTAGCTAGGACTTCTAATACAGTACTGCATAGTAGTGGTGAGAGTAGTCACCCTTGTCTTGTCCCTGATTTCAAGGAGAAAGCTCTTAAGTATGAAGTTAGCTGCTGGTTTTTCATATATGCCCTGAATCATATAGAGGAACTTCCTTTCTAATCCAATCTCCTTTAGGATTTTCATCAAGAAAGAGTGTAGGATTTTATCAGATGCTTTCTGTATTGATAGAGATGATACTGTGGTTTCCCTTGTTCTACTGACGTGGTGTATTACATTGATTAATATTCTGATGTTGAACCATCTCTGCATTCCAGGAGTAAATCCCACTTGGTCATAGTATATGACTATTTAAAATGCTCTTGGATTCTTTTTGCTAGCATTGTGCTGAGGATATTTGGATCTATATTCATAAGAGATACTGGCCTGTAGTTTTCTTTTCCTGTGGTATCTTTGTCTTGTTTTAGTGTCAGAGTTACATTTGCTTCATAGAATAAATTAGGGAGTATTCCTTTCTTCTTTATCTTTTGGAAGAGTTCAACAGTGTTGGTGTCAATTCTTCTCTAAATGTTTCATAAAATTCCCCAGTGAAACCAACTGGTCCAGGGCTTTTTTTTTGTTGAGAGGTTTTTGATCACTTATTCAATCTCTTCACTTGTTAGGAGTCTGTTGAGACTTCTACTTCCTCTTGAGTCAGTTTGAGTAGGTTGTGTGCTTCTAAGAATTTGTCCTTTTCATCTAGGTTATCCAGTTCACTTCTACACATTGTTCATAATATTCTGCCATAATTTTCTTTATTTCTAACAGGTCAGTTGTAATGTCACCTCTTTCTTTTTTTTTTTTTTTTTTTCATTATTTGCATCTTTTCTCTTCTTTGTCAGTCTAGCTAATGGTTTGCCAGTTTTATTATCTTTTCAAAGAACCAACTTCTGGTTTTATAGGTTCTTTCTATTGTTTTTCTGTTTTCAATTTTATTTATTTATGCTCCGATCTTCATCAGTTCCCTTCTCCCAACAGGTTTTGGCTTAGTTTGCTCTTCTCTTCCTAGTTCCTGGAGTTGTCATGTTAGGCTGTTAATTTGATATCTTTCTTCTCTTTTTTTTTGATGTAGGCATTTATTGCTACACGTTTCCCTCTGAGTACTGCCTTTGCTGTAGTCCATAAGTTTCTTTGTGCTGTGCTTTCCTTTTCATTTGACTCTCAGAAATCTGTGATTTCTTCCTTGACTGATTGGTAGATTAATAGTGTGTTGTTTGTTTCCACATGTTTGTGTATTTTTCAGGTTTTTTTCTTTGTCTGTTATCGATGTCTAACTTCACTCTGTTGTGGTCAGAGAAAATACTTTATAGGATTTCAGTCTTTTAAGATTTATTAAGATCTGGTTTGTGACCTAAAATGTGGTCTGTCCTGGAAAATGATCCGTGAGCACTGGAGGAGAATGTATATTGTGCTGTTTTGGAGTTGGGTGTTCTGTGTAGGTCTGTTAGGTATAATTGTTATAGTGTCATTCAAGTCTCCTGTTTCCTTGTTGAGCTCCTTTTTAAATGTTCTGTCCAATATTGAAAGTGGTCTGTTGAAGTGTTCCAACTATGATTGTAGTACTATGTATCTCTCCCTTCAATTCTATCCAAAACCAAACCAAACTCACTGCCGTCAAATCAGATCCGACTCATAGCAACCCCTCCTTGGGTTTCTGAGGTGGTATCACTACAGAAGTAGATTGCCCAACCCTCAGTTTTATCAGTGTTTATGTATTTAGGTGCCCCAATGTTGGCTGCATATCTATTTATGATTGTTAAATCTTATTGAGTAACAACTGACTCTTTTATCATTATATAATGTCTATCTTTCTTCTGACAGATTTTATCTTAAAGTCTTCTTCATCTGATATTGAGATTGCCGCCCTAGCTCTCTTTTGGTTATTATTTGCATGGAATATTTTTTTTTTCCATCCCTTCACTTTCAACTTGTTTGTGTCCTTGGGTTTAAGGCATGTCTCTTACAAACAGTGTGTAGTTGGATCAGTTTTTAGTCCATGCTGCCACTATTCGATTGTCACATTAAGTCCATTTACATTCACTGTAGTTTCTGACAAGTAGTGACTTCTGCCGTTTTGTTATTTGTTTTTTGTGTGTCGTAAGCCTTCTTTATCTTTGTCCTTTGTTGCTGTTTGCTTTTGTGTTTTGTTGGTTTATTGTACTGAGCCTTTTTGCTTCCCTTCTTTCCTTCTATGTATTTTTTAAACACGTTTTCTTAGTTGTTACCATGATATTAAGGAGCTCTAGAAGCACAGTACCTAAGGCATATGACTGCTGACCAGAAGGTTTGTGGTTCAAACCCATGAACCAGTCTGCAGAAGCAAAACTGGGCAATCTACTTCCATAAAGATTTACCACCTCAGAAACCCACTTACTCATCTATGCCAAGAAATTTGGAAGACAGCTACCTGGCCAACTGACTGGAAGAGATCCATATTTGTACCCATTCCAAAGAAAAGCAATCCCACAGAATGTGAAAATTATCGAACAATATAATTAATATCACACACAAGTAAAATCTTACTGAAGATAATTCAAAAACAGTTGCAGCAGTATCTTGACAGAGAACTTCCAGAACTGCAAGCTGGGTTCAGAAGAGGATGTGGAATGAAGGATATCATTGCTGATGTCAGATGGATCTTGCCTGAAAGCAAAGAATGCGAGAAAGATGTTTACTTTTGTTTTATTGACTGTGTAAAAGCATTCAATTGTGTGGGTCATAATAAATTATGAGTAACATTGAGAAGAATGGGAATTCCAGAACACTTAACTATACTCATGAGGAACCTGTACATAGACCAGGAGGCTGTCATTCAAACAGAACAAGGGGATACTGCATGGTTTAGAATTAGGAAGGGAGTGCATCAGGGTTGTATCCTTTCACCATACTTATTCAATATGTATGCTAAGCAAATAATCTGAGAAGCTGGACTATATGAAAAAGAACGTGGCATCAGGATTGGAGGAAGTCTCATTAACAACCTGTGATACACAGACAACACAACTTTGCTTGCTGAAAGTGAGGATGACTTGAGGCACTTACTGATGAAGATTGAAGACTACAGTCTTGCTGTATGGATTATGCCTCAAAATAAAGAAAACAAAAGTCTTCACAACTGGTCCAATAAACAGCTTCAGGGTGGATAGAGTTTGAAGTTTGAAGTTGTCAAGGATTTCATGCTACTTGGTTCTACAATCAACACCAACAGAAGCAGCAGTCCAGACACGAGAAGACATACTGCATTGGGCAAATCTGCTGCAAAAGACCTCTTTCAAATGCTGAAGAGCAAAGATGTCTCCTTGAAGACTAA
Source organism: Orycteropus afer afer (assembly GCF_000298275.1). Lineage (NCBI taxonomy): Eukaryota > Metazoa > Chordata > Mammalia > Tubulidentata > Orycteropodidae > Orycteropus > Orycteropus afer. The sequence goes on along the minus strand of NW_006921625.1, from coordinate 13,838,674 downwards.
GGTGCACCCAACCCAACCCATGGTATCTTCAGTCGCCTTATATGCATATGAAAACCAAAACCAACCCAAACTCACTGCCTTTGAGTCGGATCCGACTCATAGTGACCCCTCCTTGGGCTTTTGAGGTGGTATCATTAAGGAAGTAGATTGCCCAGATCTTCCTTCCAAGGAGTGGCTGGTGGGTTTGAACCATCAGCATTCTGGTTGACAGTCAAATACCTTAGACACTCTGCCACCAGAGCTCCTATATGTATGTGAGAGCTGGACAGTGAATAAGGAAGACTGAAGAAGAGTTGATGCTTTTGAGTTGTGGTGTTGGTGAAGAATGCTAAGAGTACCATGGACTGCTAAAAGAACTAACAAA
>NW_006921625.1:13836535-13837370 GCF_000298275.1 Orycteropus afer afer | reverse complement strand
ACTTGACAGCACATAACAACAACATAACAACAACGATCATAAGGAAGGTTGGGCAATCTACTATCCATAGTGATAGTGCTTCGGAAACCTAGGAGGGGTCGCTATGGATCTGGCTTGATGGCAATAAGTTTGGTTTGGTTTTGGTTTTACCATGGGGTCAGGGACTGACAGGAACATAGCCATGTACAATCAGACAAGGAGGAAGAGCGGCAAGTAAACCTAAGACACTCATCCTGTCCTATCTCGGCCTTTTTTTCCTGTTTTTCTAATCTCAAGTTTGAATCTCTAGCAGTGTGAAATTACCAAATAAACAAGGTAAACATGGGCTTACTTGCACGCACTTACTAATCTGTAGTGAACAATTTCACTTTTTTTCACCACATCAAAGGTTCTATTTCTAGGTATGGCTGGCATGTCTCTCCCAATCCTGCACCTTCCTACAGAATCAAAGCCCTTGTCAAATTTCCTATCCCTGTCGGGGCAGAGAAGCCAGTAAACACTTTTTTTTTTTTTTTCACCACATCAAGGATGTGGTGAAACCCATGTGAAATTATTCACTATCAATTGGTAAATAAGCACAAGTAAGCCTGTGCTTACCTTGTTTGTTGGGTAATCAGCCCCTGAATTCTTTCGTGGTCATGCCTGCTCCCTTCTTTGCCCACCTGATTATAAAACTGTTACAGGCAAGAACTCTACTTTATCTTTGTCTCTATCTTCCCAGCCTACATCACGATCTTTTCTTTTTTTTTTAATTTTATTTTGATTTGGGTGAGGATTTACAGAGTAAATTCACTTTTCATACAGCAGTTCACATATACTTTGTCTCATGTCATTG
>NW_006921625.1:13808126-13830364 GCF_000298275.1 Orycteropus afer afer | reverse complement strand
ATTATCTTCTGTGTCTGTATTAATTGGTTTCCCTTTTCTTTGTTGAAGAGGGTCTGTGCAATCCTTCTGCCTAGTCCGCCATCTTGCTGGAACTCTCCATCACGATCTTTTTGCAAACATCTCACACTGTGCAAAGGAAATCAATTTAATGGAGAATGGTTCCCCAGGCCCAAATACCAGCAAAATTATATTACTCATTTTGGGCTAAATGTGTCTGTAAGATCAGCAAATGACCCTGCTGCAAGGGGACAACAGGAGAGCTGTGGTCTCTGGATTTACTGTATCTTGTCAATCTTTCCTTCTCACCATGTTTCATCAAATCCAGAAATGTCACCAATGATGCCCACCACTGTTTTGGGCAGCATTAAGGAAGGCAATACATGCTAGCAATTATAATGGAAAGTTGCATCCCAGTCTCAGAGGTTTTTAATTTGCACTATTTGAAATAACACAAATATTTTGTTAAATTGTGAAACAAAGACGAATAAAAGAATGAAAAATTGCTGAAGTCTTTACCCACCTAAAGAGAAGCACTGTTACTAGCATTTGAATATTTGCATCAATGTTTGAATTTTTTTTCTATCGTCTATTTATGGACTTTATATGTAGTATAAATACATGCATAAATATTCATATTTTCATTTTATTATGTGATTCATGTATGAATATGTCCTCATTGTAAAAGATCAAAAAAATGTAGGAGAACCCAGCCCCAAACCTCCCTTCTCACCTTGCCCCACACCCTTCCTCCCAGGTAATCATTATCAGCAGAAGGGTGTGTGTCCAATGTATAGAGGATTTATGTGTGTATGTATGTTGATAAATGTGCGTGTATGTGTGTTGTGTGCCATTGAGTTGATTCTGATTCGTAACAACCCTATATGACGGGGTGTTGTTGTTGTTGTTGTTTTCTGTCGAGTTGGCCCCGACTCATAGCGACCCCTCCTTGGGTTTCTGAGGCATTATCACTACGGAAGTAGGATTGCCCAACCTTCCTTCCGAAGAGTGGCTGGTGGGTTTGAACCGCCAGCCTTCTGGCGAGCAGTCAAGTGCCTTAGGCACTATGCTACCAGAGCTCCTATATGACGGGATAGAACTGTCCTATAGGGTTTCCAAGCATGTCACCAGGTCATAGACAGGTCATCTCACCTGTCACAGAGAGGCAGGTGAGATCTAACCGCCAACCTTTTCGCCTTTGTGTCACTCAAGTAAAAAAAAAAACAAAACAACTCACTGCCCTCGAGTGGATCCCCAACTCATAGAGACCCCTCCTTGGATTTCCAAGGCTGAATCTCTACAGTCACAGAATGCCCGGTCTTCCTTCTGAGGAGTGGCTGGTGGGGTCACTAGCTCTGTACTTATAGGATATATAATCCCTAATGGAAACCCAAGGAGGGGTTGCTCTGAGTCGGATCCGACTCAAGCTGCAGTGAGCAAGCTGCAGTGAGTTTGTTTTTGGTTAATCCCTAACACACTGCACTAGTTTATTGTCCTCAGGACACTTGCCAGTCTGGGCTGCTGTTAGTATTATTTTACTCCACAATTCTGTATCTCCCCCACTGGAACGCACCGTCTTGGCCAACACTATATTCCCAATGTCACATTATGCCCTAACAAAAGATTTCTTTCGTGGTTGGCTGGAAGAATGAATGGAGACACTGACCCCACCCTAGGGAAGCCTCAGTTTTTAGAAATCAGTCAGGCTGTTCTGAGCCAGACTGGGAGTCGGAGGCAGAATGAGGAGAAGCTAGGGGAGGGCGGGAAGGCTGAGTAGTCTGAGGAAGAAATCTAGATTAGAGAAATTGAGGGAACCTGCCTAAAGGAGGTTTCCAATATTGGAGGACCAGATCCTGAAAGCGAGTGGAGCGGCCCAGAGGAAATCTGGGAGGCTTGGGCCGGGGCGGATCCGGGGGCGGGGCTTCGAGGCTGGGGCTGGGCCGGGTAGGGAGGCTGGGTCAATGGGTGGGGCCTTCAGGGAGGGGTAGAGCCTTAGGAGGGGCGGGGCCGGCCGACAGGGCCACGGCCGATGGGGTGGGGTCTCTGGCGGGGCGGAGCCGGGGCGAGGGGGCGGGGCCTGCGGCGGGAAGCTGGGACCAGCGCCCAGCGCGCCGAGGCTGTGGCAGCGGAAGATGGCTGCTGCCGGGGCTGCGGACACTCAGCTGATGCTCGGAGTCGGGCTGATCGGTGAGGACGCAGGCGCCCTACCCCGCAGCCACCCCAGCTCCGCCTCCGCCTCCACCGTGGGCCGGGATGGGCTTTGCCTCACCGGCCCCGGCGCCGCCTGCTGTTGGGAGGGCGCGGCCCCTCCATGTTGGGCCTGGGCCGGGGGCTGCAGGGCCTCCTCCGTGCCGGGCCCGACCCGCTGCAGTGGGCCGACTACATACGCCCAAGCGTGGGGCCGGCCGGGCTGGCGGCGGAGCGAAGGGACCCTGGAACATCCCAGGCCCCGCAGCAGAGCTCTTAATCGACGCCCGGGTTGCCTGACAGAGCCCGGGCCTCGGGGTGGCGGAAGGCGCCGGCGGCTGCGAGGGGCCGCGGCGCAGGCGGGTCCTGGGCTGTAGGCCGCGGCGGGGAGATGCAGGGCGCGGGGCTCGGAGCTTCGGGGGGAGAGGCGTGACTGTGCCGGCTCAGCCTGAGGCTTGGCTTCGATCATGTGATCGCGGGGTCGGTAGCTTGGAGGCTAACTCTGCGCATTGTACGTGGATTATCTCCGGTTGAACCCTCACTGCAGTTCTAGTGACGTGTAGGTAATGCTCGATGCTCGCTTTACAAAGAAGTGTCATTTGTACACGCTAAGATGCGGCAGAGCCAGGACTGGGACCCTTGCAGCCTGGCCCCAGAGCCCCAGCTCCACCAGCTGAGAACTCAAGGGTCACGTGATTGAACTCGTGCGTAGAACAGGAGTCTCTGCAGAACCATACGTGGCGGGATTCTGGTTACTTTAGAAGATTTCATGAATGGGGATGTCCGTTGGGATCTTTGGGGAACCCAGAATGTGTGCCTGAGCCGTGTCAGGGCCTCAGGTGGATGTTTCAAGGAACCATTCATAGACAGGTGACAGCGCCAGGTCGGTTGAATGAACATATCAGTTCCTCCCTAGATCTTTACAAGCAGTGAACACGGTCTCTAACCCCCAGTGTACAAGGACGTTGCTTAGGAAGCAAAACTGGAGAACTGTGCTGATTTATTTTTCAGTGTCTCAGAGGAGAGCATTTACACGGGAATGGCTTCCTGTGTTCATTTCTAATGTGATTTTTAAATTGCTTCAAAGCAAAACCTAAGTATTTAGACATTGGAGTCCTCATTAAAGGAGCTCTAGTGGTGTAGTGGTGAAGGCTTTTAACTGGTAACCAACAGGCCTGTGGTTGGAACCCACCAGCCACTCCCTGAGAAGAATGATGAGATAGTCTGCTTCCATAAAGATTTACAGCCTTAGAAACCCAATGGGGGTCGCTATGAGTCAGAATGAACTCCATGGCAGTGACATGGCAGTGACGTTGGTGGTTTAGTTGAATCTTTATCAGGCTCATTAACAACCTGTGATATGCAGATGCTGGTCGAAAGTGATGAGGACTTGAAGCACTTACTGATGAAGATCAGAGACTAAAACCTTCAGTGTGGATTACACCTCAGCATAAAACAAAAATCCTCACAATTGCACCAATAAACAAGATCATAATAACCCAAACCCTGGTATTGCCATTTGCCTCATGTACTAGTGAAAGCTGGACAGTCAATAAGGGAGACAGAAGAAGAATTGGTGCCTTTGAATTAGGGTGTTGGTGAAGAATATGGAATCTACCATGGACTGCCAGAATAATGAACAAATCTGTCTTGACAGAAGTACAGCTAGAATGCTCCTTAGAAGTGAATATGGGAAGGCTTTGTCTTAAGCACTTTGGTATGTTTTCTGAAGGGACCAGTCCCTGGAGAAAGACATCATACTTGGTAAAATAGAGGGTCAGTGAGAAAGAAGAAGACCCTCAAGGAGATGGATTAATACAGTGGCTGCAACAATGGGCTCAAATGTAGCAATGATTGTGAGAATGGCACAGGACCGGGCAGTATTTCATTCTGTTGTACATGGGATTGATGTGAGTTGGAGCAGACTTAACAGTTGGAACTGACTCAACAGGCACCTCACAAGTCCAGCTTGAAGATACCTCTGGATTAAGACTGAGTTAAATTCTTACGTTATCTGGGAACGGCAAAAGAAAAAAAATTATGATCATATTTTCATTCAACAGGATTTTATTTTGTATGTTGATGTGAATTTAAAAGTCTAGATACCACTGCTGTCAGGGGATTTGCTTCAGAATAATGGGGGAGGGAGGGTGGGACATGTCATATGAAGCCAGGTGTTGATAATTGCTGCATCTGAGTGATGGAGACACAGGTATCCATTCTGTTATTCCCTTTACTTTGTGTACTTGGTATATCCCATGATAAGAAAAAATTTTAAGCCTGTATATTAAAAATTGAACTCTTACTGCTATATGTCCAGTTACTGTTCAGCTAAAGCTCAGGGTCTTTTTGCCTAGAATTTTGATTATTCAGAAATCATTCCCTTTTTGTTATTAAGGTGCTTACTTCCATGATAAAACTAAATATCTGCCTGGAAAAACTTTATTATTAAAAAATTTAAAATAGAATGTATATGGTCATTGTGTAACATGATTTGAAATTTCACCATCTTCCCCATCCGCATTTTTTTGAGAAACATTTTTTTGAGAAACAAGCCCATTCTCTGTAGTGTTGAAAACTCTTTCAGTTAGATAAAAAAACTTGAGTAGGTTTGTGAGAATTTGGGGGAGGACCTCTACCAAACCTTTAAGGTTAAAATTTCATTCCTGATTTGTTACAAAAGTTTTCTACTCAAGTGTCCTCCAGTTCAGATCATGGGAGCTAGATCATGTGACCAGTGGAGGTAGGTGGGCATTTAGGCTTACACATACTTGGGTTGCTTTGTAAAATGGGGTGTGAAGACTGATTCCAGTAAATAGTTCTGAGTAACCAATCAATTCACTTCCTTGCTGCTGTTTGACATTCTCACAGTGACCATCTTTCCACCGTAGAAAAGGACACAAATGGAGAAGTTCTGTGGGTGTGGTGCTATCCTTCCATGACAGCCCCACTAAGGAAGCTGCTGCTCAGAAAATGCTGCCTTTCCGACGGAAACACGCCGCTCCATCCCTTCGTTTTTGGGCAGTACCGGAGAACGTGGTTCTATGTCACAACAACTGAAGTTCCAGATGCTTCCGTTTTGAAAAAGGTATGACTGCTTAAAGGTGGAAAAAAGCAAAGGTATTTAAAGTGCTGTAAGATTGTTACAATAACACTTAGCTATAGACTTTAGTTATTATTCAAGATACACTTTTGAGAAATAGTGACTATTATTTTCATTGGGAATGTTCTCTTCCACAGTTCATTTTCATTCATTCTATGGGCATTGACTGGTGTCTGTTATAGGCCAGACCCTGTGGGGACGTATCAACAAACAGTACGGCAATGGTCTCTGAGCTTGTTAAGTTACACACTGATGGAGGTAGATATCTAGAAGTAGTTTCAAAACAGTGACTGATCAAAAGTATTTTCCCCTAATTAAAAACTGCTTTGAAAGATGTAATTATCCTTGGCATAGTTACGAAACTTTTTTTCCCATTTGTTTGTCGACAACAAGGATGTATTGAGACTAGAAGGAATAGTTAAGGAAATCATGTATTAAGTAGTCTTGTTTTGGTGATGATACAAGTAGTATCAATATGACACATTGAAAACCATTAAGTGGTGTTCTGGTTATCTAGTGCTGTTTTGACAAGAATATACCACAAATGGGATAGTCTTAACAAATAGGAGTTTATTCTAAAAGTTTGGAGGCTTTAAGTGCAAGTTCAAAGTGCCAGGCTCTAGGGGCTGTGTGAAAGCCCCTCAATGCTTTGGGCTTTAGCTCTGCTTCTTGCTCTCGGCCTACTAAAGCTGGAGGCATCTCTTCACTCAGGCAGCTAGTGGCTGCTGAGGCTCACAAGCCCAAGGTTGACAAATAAAATGGCACAGTCCCGATATTACCAAACCACCCAGCAGGCCATTAATTTAAGTCCATTGAAAGTCCCAAGGTTGGCAGAGCATGGCAGGCTGCTGAACAACGACACGGCTACATGCAGGGTTCAAGTGTGCCATAAGCTAGAGACCATTCCCAAAGCTGTTTCTTATATACTGGAAGCAGACCACAAACCCAAAGGCAGCTACTCAGCTGCTCACAGTAGATTCCACCATGGAGTTGATTGCCAGTCTCATCATGGGGAATACTACATCTAGCTGTCCAGCTACTCAGCCAGGCCTAGCCAAGTTAATACACAAACTTAACCACCACAAGTGGCCACTGTGGACATCCATTATCCCAAGCAACCGGCAGGTTTTCCTCCCAGAAAGAAGTGGTTAAGCATATGGGATGTCCTGGTGGGAGTTCCTTTCCCTTTTCAGGGCTAGTTTTATAACCAGTAATGGAACTTTAGCAAGCATGACCAAGACACAAGTTTAATGTAAGGAATTGCATCTAAAAGAACAGGAAGGCAGTATTTGAGAAACTGTTGCAGTTTTAGGACAAAACAGATTCAGGGTCAGGAAATAGAACTTGGCAGAAAGGTGGTTTTCAATGTGTTATAAAATATTTATGTTTGTTAAGTCTTGATGCATCCTCCATATATTTATCCTGTGTTTTACATCACATACTGCCAAGTAACAGTGCCCTTTACAGTGCAGCACTCCACGAAAGTGGACTGTTTCCAGAACTGTATGATTTTTATTCAGATGTGTTTTTACTGTCTTCTATCTCCTTGATGAAAAACAGTTGCTAAGTTGGTCAGTCTGATTTAGCAACCCTGGCTATTTCTACTTTGATGAGATTAGAGAGCATTAAAGAAAAGCTCACATTTATAGTGTTAGAGTGAACTGTTTCGGTAAGGTTTTTTTTTTTTTGCAAGGGATGTTTTTGAAAAAAATTCCAACTCTTTTAAGTATTGCAGTCATGTAGGCAATTAAGTGTGTGTAGAATTAAGTGTGTGTATGTATATATGTATATACCAAAAAAACCAAATTCACTGCCGTTGGGTCGGATTCGACTCATAGCAACCCCTCGTTGGGTTTCTGAGGCAGTTGTTGTTGTTATTTGCCGTCGAGTCAGCCCTGACTCATAGCGACCCCTCCTTGGGCTTCCGAGGCAGTATCACTGATTGCCCAATCTTCCTTCCGAGGAGTGGCTGGTGGGTTTGAACCGCCAGCCTTCTGGTTAGCAGTCATATGCCTTAGGCACTACACCACCAGAAGTCCCATATATGTATATACACACGCATAAGGACTTTGTTAAATTTTGATTTTTCCTTTTAATGCTGGCATGTCTTATACAAGAGGTTTATTAAAATGTAGTAATAAAAAATGAATTCTGTTAAAGTGTCTTTAAAAAGTGTACTTTTTTTGTTTCTTTTGGACAGGTGACTCATTTTTCTATTGTTCTGACCGCCAAAGATTTTAACCCAGAGAAATATGCCGCCTTCACTAGGATATTGTGTAGGTCTGTATGCAACTGTATTAACTGCTAATTTACAAAAATGAAGATCTCCCTGATGAGTTGCAGAGCAGGTTTCTAGACGTGGAAGCAGATGCTAGTCCTCTCTGGCTTCGTCCTTAGTGATCATTCGAAGACTGTCTTGTAAAGAGAGACTGTGTCTTCTGCTTTGAAGATCCTGGTTCTCTTCTTTGGGAAAAGATCTGGGGAAGGAAGCAGGCAGTTTGCACAGCTCTGTAGTTCCCGAGTGTTTTGAGTCACCTGTCACTTTTGCTCTGTTACTTCTACCCGCTTCTCAATCTAGAACTTTCCTTAGCAGGATGGGTAAATTAAGTGCCTTATAAAGGGTAAGCTGGTTCGTATGTGTCAAGGTCTGTGTGTGGGAATCATTCTGGGAGAAAGTGAATGATCACTTTGAATGACACTCAAGCACAGGAAACTTTTCTTAACTGGATGCGGACGGGATGGGAATTTCTGGTTACTTGGTTGTGATTCAAGCAGAGTCCTAGTTTTAGTTCAGCTCATGATAAAAATGACCTAAAACATACTAGTCTCCTTTCTTGTTGCAGTAAGTAAGTCTAATGGATTATCTTTTTTCATCTGTTATAGACATTGACTCTTCCTTTAATCATGAAGACATGCAGAGTTTCAGGGGTTTTTAAAATATGACTCTCGTTAGATAGAATTGTAATTCTAGATGTTATGTCCTGCCCTCAGCCCTCAGGCTTTCCTGGAAGCAGCTATTTTTTTAGGAGGATGGTTTTTCTTTCTCTCACTATAAACCCAATGAATGGTCCTTTTTGGCCCTTTGCATGCATGTGCAGTCACACACAGACAAGACACAACGCAGTGTCACAATGCCTTCTCCTTATTTAAAGGTTTTTGGAAATGTAGTTTTACTGTTTTTACAGCCAGATATGATGATAAAGACTTTTGCTGTCAGCAGTTCCAGGCATAAGACTTACTGGAATAAGCCAGATCCGTAAGCAGTTGTCTGCTACAGTGGTATTAACACAAATGGAGATCATGCTGCTAGAGGAGAAGCTGCGGACTAAACCATTAGAGAGGAGCCTTTGAATAAACATTGGACTCCGGTGCATGTCAGGGTTAGGTTACTCACCTGAATTCACTGGGAAATACTCTAGGGATCCAGAAGGCAGCAACACCCTAAGTCAAAGGCATCAAGTCTTCTTTAGTCTTCCTATTCACTGTCCAGCTTTCACATGTGTATGAGGTGATTGAAAAGACCATGGCTTGGATCTGACACACTTGAGTCCTCAAAGTGACATCTTTACTCTTTTAACACTTTAAAGAGGTCTTTTGCAGCATATTTGCCCAAAGCAATACATCATTTGTTTTCTTGACTGCCGCTTCCATGTGTATTGATAATAGATCAAAGTAAAATGAAATCTTTGACAACTTCAGTCTTTTTTCTGTTTATCATGATATTGCTTATTTTGAGGATTTTTGTTTTCTTTATGTTGAGGTATTATCCATACTGAAGGCTTTGATCATCATTAAGTGCTTCAAGTCTTCTTTGCTTTCAACAAGCCAGGTTGTGTCATCTGCATATCACAGAATGTTAATGAGTCTCCTCCAATCCTGATGCCACGTTCTTCTTCATATAGTTCAGTTTATAAGATTATTTGTTCAGCATACAGATTGAATGAGTGTGGTGAAAGGATACAACCTTGTCGCACACCTTTCCTAATTTTAAATCACGTAGTACCCATTGTTCAGTTTGAACAATTGCCTCTTGTTCTATATAGAGGTTCTGCCTTTGAATTATGGTGTTGGTGAAGAATATTAAATATACCGTTGACTGCCAGAAGAGCAAACAAATCTGTCTTGGAAGAAGTACAGCCAGAATGACACTTGGAAGCGAGGATGGCCAGACTTTGTCTCACATATATTGGAACATGTTAACAGGAGGATTAGTCATCATGTTTGGTAAAACAGAGGATCAGTAAGAAAGAGGAGGACTCTTGAGGAGATGGCTTGATACAATGGTGGAACAATGGTCTCAAACATAGCAACTTGTGAGGATGGTACATAGGGTCACTATGAGTTGGAACTGACCCTATGGCACCTGACAACAACAGAAGGCAAAGTGACTTCAGGCCTCCCTTCCTACCTAGTGGGGAGCCCTGAGGGTACCCCAGGGCCTGCAGTGTCTGGCACTGTAGCATCCTGGATTCTCCCCTCCCATCCCAGTGTGAGCAAAATGATGCATGCTGTTGCCACTCATCTGCTCTGCCTCCTACCCTGATTGCTCTCTGGTGCTGCCCTCCCTGCGTACATACCTGTGTGCTTGTGCACACACCCCACTCACAAGTGTGTGCACATATGCAGTCATAGATAAATACTTTCTCATTATGGTAGGGTCAACACACTGCTCCCTCCCACTTCTGGTGAGGAGAGCAGGCGGCCGTGCCTTCCAAGGTGCACTGCTCGCCAAAGCAGTGGAAGCTCAGTGGGAAAGACTCTGTTCCTGGTGGGATCTGGGTCCACCGCCACAATGCCTTCATCTGGTCCCCACAGTTGGTGGCTGTGTGGGGAGTGAGGGTTTCACTTGGAATCAGCGGCCCAGGCCAGGTGTGGCAGCCATGTTTCCTTCTCTATTATTATGCATTGTTTCTGTTTTACAATTGTAATGGCATTTTTATTTTTAGTTGGTGATGACAATATAATTGTGAGGAGCCATTGAGTTGGTTCTGATGCATAGCAACTTTAATTGCAACAGAACAAAACATTGCCCGGGCCTCACAATCGTTGCTACGTTTGAGCCCACTGTTGCTCATCTCAGTGGAGGTCTTTCTTTTTTTTGCTGATGCTCTGCTTTATGATTTTTAATGGCATTTTTATTTTTAGTTGGTGGTAATATAAATAATGATAAAAGAAATACAAACAATGCAGAAGGGTATAGAGTGAAAGAAATCTCCTCTGCCTGTGTTCCCCAGGCCCTAGGCCCGCGTCTGACCCTCCACCCCGCTCCTCTGCCCGTGTTCCCCAGGCCCTGGTCCCGTGTCCTGACCCTCCACCCCGCTCCTCTGCCCGTGTTCCGCAGGCCCTGGTCCCGTGTCCTGACCCTCCACCCCAAGACAAGCCCTGTGACAGGTTTCCTTTTCTCCTGTCAGGTGTTTTCTTGGCATGGAAGTGTGTGTGTGATTTTGGGGTTTGAAGGTATTGGCTATAGATGAGAGGTGACTATATTCATTATTCTCTACCTTTTTTCTCCATTTGTGCGTTGAAATAATAAAAACACCCTTATGGTGGACAAAAGATGGCAGACGGTTGAAAACACTTTTTTGTAATTTAATCCACAGTAAATAGCATTTTCAAGTGCTATGCATAAACATCAGTTTTAGATCCTTCCCGTTTTCTGTCCCATCGGCTCCTGAAAGGCCTGAGGACCCTCAGTGGTACTCCTCGTTCCTCAAGCACAATTGTGCTCTGCTCTCCAAGAGCCTTCCGGGGAGAGACTGGTTCTGCAGGTGAGCTGTCCCTGCTGTTGCTTTCCTGCCAGCATTTTCTGGATGTTTTAACTGGGCGATGAACGCATCTAATCTGCATTTATCACAAGAAACTTAAAGGTGTTTTGATTTATTAATTATCTAAATATAGCTACCTCTGGGAACTCGGATAATAAGTATGAGTTCTACAACTAATTACTGGCTTCTCTGTGCACAGTGCTTATGACTCCTTTCTTGTCAAAGGAAATCCCAGCAATGAAACCGAGCTATGACTAAGAATCAGCTATGGATATAGGAAATAAAAAGAGGCAGGGAAAGTACACAGTCTTCTCAGGAATAATGGAGCCTCAGAAAGTCCAGGTCCATTCTCCTGCCTTAGTAGACTGTAGCCAGCTGCTCCACCATAAGGAGAGAGCTGACTTCAAAAGAATTGTTGACTGGCTTTCAAGTGTGTGTGTCTGTGTGTGTGGGGAGGGTTTATTTATTTATTTTAAAAATACATTTTCAAATTAAATGAAGGAGGTGATGCATGTCAGGAAAATGCCCAGACATTCAGAAGTTTACAGCAAGTTGGCTTTAGGGTCTTTAGAAGGCTCCCATCCCTACTGTTGGGGCATTTCTGTGTGTGGTTCACCTAATAAAAGCATGGTGGTTTTTGTCCTTTTTTTACAGAATGTACCTGAAACATGGGAGCCCAGTGAAAATGATGGAGAGCTATATTGCAGTGCTCACAAAGGGCATATGCCAGAGTGAAGAAAATGGCTCCTTCCTCAGCAAGGATTTTGATGCCCGGAAGGCATACCTTGCAGGCTCCATCAAAGGTAACAAAAAAGCAAAAACAAACTTGAAGAATTTTATCAGTGTCACTGAATTATACTAGTAAAAATTGTTGAATTGGTGTATATTCTGTTGGTATATTTCATGACAATTGAAAAAAAAAAACCCCATCCCAACAACAAACTCCTCAAGCCAAGGACAGTCTCTTATTCAGTCTCTGCCTTGGTTCTCTAGTACTGCTGTAACAGAAATATCACAGGTGGAGGGGACAGACAGGAACTTACTCTCTTACAGTTTAGGAGGCTGGAGGTCCCAATTCAGAGTGCCAGCCTCTTGACCTTGAGCTTCAGCTCTGCCTCTTGTTCCAGACCCACTGGAGCTGGAGGCATCTCTTAACTTGGGAGCTGCTTGTTGCTGAGGCTGACAAACCCAAGGTCGGCAGGTAAAATGGCATAATCCCAAGATCAGCAGGCAACATGGCAGGCCACTGGTTCAAGTCCAAGAACTGGAGATGAAGGATTTAAATGTGCAGAAGCTAGAGATCTTTCTCAAAGCTCCTTCATATATACTGCAAGCAGGCCACAGTCCAAAGGCAGCTCCCTTTCCACTGATTAACATCTCAGCAGATTGTACCATGGAGGTGATTACAAGCTCATCATGGGAAATAACTATATCCAATTGCCCAGCCACTCAAAACCATAGCCCAGCCAAGTTGACACACAACCTTAACTACCACAGTCTCCCCTGTGCCATCTTTCCATACATAATAATCATCATCTTCTAACTTGTAAACTGAGATTGCAGACTTAGGGTTCTGTAACGGAGAGCAAATTTCTATGGCGGTCCTGCCCATATTGTTCTGTTACAGAAATGTGCTTTCACCAGTAGCTGAATTCAAGGCTCAAGGTGTCCACTGTTTTCCTTTCCTTAGATCTTAGCAACTAACTGACATCAGGAGGTCTGAAGCCCCTAACTCAAGAGTCCCTAATCCCACCCCCAGCCCTTCTCTCTTAGTTAACAAAACAACAAAAAAAACCCAAACCCACTGCTACAGAGTCAATTCTGATTCATTGCATTGGGTTTCTGAGGATGTAAATCTTTATGGAAGTAGATTGCCTCATCTTCCTCCTGTGGAGCAGCTGGTGGGTTTTAATCACCGACCTTCTGGTGAGCAACCATATGCCTTACCCACTATGCCACCAGTGCTCCTTCTCTTAGCTGGAAAACCCAAAATGACAGAGGCCAGCACAGGGCTATGCCATAGCCTTCAGGATCCTCAGGAAGGAGAAGGGAATTCTAAAGGCTGGCCTGCCTTCATCTACAATGCCTGTCTCTGCTCTGGAATCCCACTGTCCTGAATGGTTAAGGTGTTAGGTGTTCATCAAGTTAACTGAAAGGAATTTAAGTAATGACCCATGTGTCTGTGTGGAGGGGGGAGGTGTAGTGAGCCTATTTGTAAAGTCACAATGTTTGTAGGAGACAAACATGTAGGTGGCTTTCACATCATTTACTGCACTTAACCTGGCTTGGTACATGCATCCAGCAAGGAGCCCCTCGGGGCAGTGGGAGGCTGCTGTCACACTGCAGTGAGCAGATGGATGGATGAGTGTGTGTTACTCATCCACCAAATAGGTGCTTCTGTGCTTGCATTTGCGTAAATTTCTTCTCTGTATTGAAAATAGTTTTGCATTTTTATCACAAGAATTCTTTCTGATAAGACTTATTTTCTTCTGTAGTATTTAATGCTGTAACATTATATATATTTTTTTTAAGACATTGTATCTCAATTTGGAATGGAAACTATTATCTTATACACAGCATTGATGCTAAAGAAAAGAATTGTGGTCTATCACCCAAGAATAGAAGCTGTCCAGGAGTTTACCAGGTATGGACTCTAATCATTAAAAAGTATACACTTCCTGGTTTGGGGCACTACTGTTACCTTGTACTCTGGTCTGTTGCACATTTGATATAAACAGAACGTGTTAGACCAGAAGTGAAATGCCATTTTGATCTAATGTTTTCGTTTAGATCTAGTAGTTCAGAGTCACTGAATTTGGGCAAATTCTCATTGAAATTTGTAAATAAGAACGTTTTAGAGCAAGGAATCAGCAAACTTTCCTACAGAGGGCAGAGAATAAATATTTTAGGCTTGCAGGCTATGTGATCTCCACTGCAACTATTCATGTTGACGTAATTATGCAAAAGCAGCCAGTGGGTACTGTATCAACAAGCAAGCATGACTGTGTTCCAATAAAACTTTATTTTCCAAAACAGGCAGCTGGCTTATGGGCCATAGTTTGCCAAGCCCTGTTCTAGAGTAAATTGTTCTTTGTAGATTTTTGTAGATTCTTTGTAGTTTTTGTTTGTTCACCAGATCCAACTAGTTCTCAGATCTTTTACAAGCATTTGCACTGTGCTTACTGTATGCTGGGCATTGTGTAAGACATCTGAAACTATTAAATTTACTCATGACGAAAGCCTTGCAAGGGTATACTGTCTTTCTGTTTTATGGATGAGATAATTGAGGCTCAGAGAGGCTAAGTGGTAAGATCATAAAAAAAGCAAAGGCTTAATTGTCAGAAAGACATGGGCTAATTCCTGGGAGAGCAACTTCCTAGCTCTGTGATATAAAAGATAACTAACCTTTCTGAGCCTCAGTTTGTCTGTAAAAGAGGACTGATATGTACCTAACAAGGTACCTCATGGGGTGTTTCTAGGATTAGAAAGCGTTTGTGTGAAATGCTTCCTTACCAACGTGCCTTGCCCAGGCTCTCTGCTTGAGAACTTGTTAGGGTCTTATCGTGGGTGTCTCAGCCCTAGAATGAGAGGGTCAGAATTTTCACCGTGCTCTGTCTTGCTCTAAAACCGCGTGTTTTCCCACTCTACTACCTTTTGTCTTTACATTTATGCTTAACTTGGAGTGTCCACAGCTTCTGAACAGGGCACCAGGAATTAATGATGCCATTGATAAACTGGCACATCTTCCTGCAGTAGCTGTTTTTACCAGAAGTTTCTGTTAAAAAAAAAAAAAAAAAAAAAAATTCACTGCCATTGAGTCAATTACAACTCATAGTGACCCCCATCGAGTTTGCAAGGCAGTAAATCTCTATGGAAATAGATTGCCCTATCTTCCTTCTGCAGAGTGGCTGGTGGGTTTGAACCATTAACCTTCTAGTTAGCAGGCAAATGCCTTAGGCATTGTGCTACTACCAGAGCTCCTTCAGTTTTTGATAAGAAAACCTATGTTGTGTAAAGACAAACACAAAGTGGTTTGCAAGTTTGTCTGGAATTTTAAATGTAAAACAAGAAACTTCAAAATACTTTCTTGCTTGCAGGAGCCCCTGCTGGGTTTTACCCACAGACTCCCTCTGCTGCAGTCTGCAGAGTGGGATGTCGGGCAGAAAACTTGAGAAGCTTCACAGCTCGCCACCATCGAAATGTTTGCAAACTTCACTTTGAGCTTTGTGCAGCTAATCAGACTAACAAGGGGCGTTGAAACCATGGCATGTTGGCACATTAGGCGTTGATCTCTCCTCTGCTGGCTGTGTGCCTCTACCCTCTTCATTTCCTTTCTTTAAGAGGAGGGGAGGGCAGGTGTGCTGTGGGAGGTACAGTCCAGCAACTCTGAGTTTTGCCTTGATTTCCCAGGACACTGCCCGCCCTGGTGTGGCACCGACAGGACTGGACCCCCCTCCATTCCTATGTGCACCTCCATGGCGATGAGCTGGAAGCTCTGCAGATGTGCCCAGGTAGCCGTGGGACCAGGGGAGGAGGTGGTCTGTGTTGAGAGTTTTGTGTGTGCGTCTCTAAGGGGATACTGATAAAGAATTATTTATTATTTCTTCTTAACCAATTTATGACTTGTAAAATTCTAATTTTAAAAGTTTCCATGTCAGTGATTTGATTTAGGATGTTTAGATCTCATTTTGAGCCTTTCTATGATTTTTCTCAAAGGAATAGTTAAAATTATGTTTTAAATGATGTTATTGGATGTGTATAATGATTACTAATAAGATTCTGGAAATAATTAAATAATGTATTATTACTTATTTCCATAGGCATCTTACCTTTCCAGTAACAGTGTTTTGTTTTTCTTTTAAAGTAAGGTTATTATGTTTTTGATGTTTTCAAGGTATTTAAAGGGCCCTTCATAAGGCAGTGATGATAATACATGGTAGAGGCTTCCATTGTTGCTCTTTCAATTATAAAATAGTCCTTACATGCAAAAGAACATGTGATATTTATGCAAGTTATAGAAACAAAAGGGGCACTCATGGCCCCATCATACAGATGACAAAGTAGGTCATTGCCATGCTCTGAGCCCCCATGTGCCTTACCGGCCCAGGGCCCCCTTCTCTTTCAACAAGTGTTTATCTTTCCCTTGCACCTCTTTGTGGATTCACTCTGCTCCCCCCGCCATACACACTAACACATATTTCTAAACAGCATATTTACTTTTGCTAAACTCACTTTCTTTGTGTGGCATCATGATGGATGGACTCTTTGATGGCCTGCGTTTTTTGCTTACTGTTGCATTCTTGCGTGGCATTCACCCACCCCCTGAGATCTGCATCTGCGGTCCTGCGCCTGGTCCCCGGCACGTAGGACTCTGTCGGATGGATGATGCCCAGGGTCTCCAGTGCTGCTTTTCTAGTTGTTCCCTGTGACGACAGTGCCGCCTGCGCTGTAGCTGCGGGTGCATGTCAGGGAGGAGAATTCCCGAGTTGTAAGTGGTGCGGTGTCTGCAGTACTTGGGTACTATCCAGAAGTATGGTGATTGGAACCTACTAGCCACTCCTTGGGAGAGAGATGTGGCAGTCTGCTTCTGTAAAGGTTTACAGCCTTGGAAACCCTATGGGACAGCTCTACTCTGTCCTGTGAGGTCACAGTGAACTGGAATCGACTTGATGACCATGAGTTGTTTGAAAAGTATACAGATCCCCATGTTTGCTGGGGAATGCCACCTTAATTTACCGGCTACTGTCCCATCAGCAGTGTTGGAGAGTCCCATTGCTTCATGTCCTCAACAGCACTTGGTATTACCAAGCTTTAAAATGTTTGCCCACTTGGCGGCTGTTCAGTGGTATTTCACTGGGAGTTAATTTGCATTTTTCTAATTCCTGATGAGTTAAATCATAGTTCTCTATGTTTATTGCTATTTATGTTTCCTTTTACTGATTTTCTTATTGCTTGATAAGATTTCTTTATATATTCAGGACATGACTCTGTTCTTGATTATATCTGCTGCAAACATCTCCAAGTCTGAGAATTTTTTTCCTTTCAATTTCCTTATGGTGTCTTGAATTCTCAAGTCTTAGAGAATTTATAAGGAAATTGCTGGAATATACTGGACTTCTATGGTTTCAGTTTCTCTATATTTTAAGAAACTTCCTAGGGTAGAAAGATACTCTCACATATTTTCTTATAAAAGTTTTTAAAGTTTTTCTTTCCCATTTACGTCTTTAATCCACTTGGAATTCCTTTTATGTGGTGTATGAAGCTGGGGTCTGATTGCCTGCATGGACAATGAGTTGGCCCATGATCCTCCTGTCTCCAGGGAGCAGCAGGTTCTTGTCTGTCACAGGTCACGGTTTCTCATACACAAGTGGCTCTCGGGAGTCCATTTTTGTTGCTATTGTTGCTTTTTAAATGGCCTCACTTGGCAAAGTAAAAATGTACTAACAACAAATTGACCCTCAAAAAGAATTTTTTAAAAACAGAATTTCTCTGAAATTCAAGTCTGGGACCATTGTCTCAACACCAATTCCAAGGAAAAAGTGCTTGATTGAAAAGTCTGCTGGTTCCTGAGTTGCCCCAATTCCTGGAGCATTCTTTGTCTCAGATATGAAATTAGTAAAAGCTGATGCCATTTCCAGCATGCCAGCCCTGGAAACCCAGGGAGCCAGAGGCCCGCAGGGAGCACAGTCAAGAGAAGCTTTTCTGCTCCTGCCTCATCTGCCACTCTTGACCTGAAAAGCAACGAGTGAAAGTAAACGCTTTGCTTCAGCCTTGTCCTTGACACCATAATCTAATTTAGGAACATTATGAGTCGTGTGAATTTCTGCAGGCAGTTGACAATAACGTAGTCTTAATAAATGCCACAGGGCACAGCTCATGTTCCCTGAATAAATAAAACAGTGATGGAAAGCAGCTGACTACCTTTAAGACTCACTTCCTTTTTTGATTTGTTCACAGTATGATCTCTTCCAATATCATAGTAGCCTTGTCGTCTTTGACCTACAGGTTACATTGCTGGATTTGTAGACCTGGAGGTGAGTGACAGACCAGACCTCTATGATGTCTTTGTGAATCTGGCAGAGAGGGAGATCACCATTGCACCACTTGCGAAAGGTCAGTTCTGTCTTTTCTTCTGGTACAGTGTTCACACAAGATAGAAGCAGAAGTTGTCTTTTCTAGGCTGAATCTCTACAACTGGTATATGAGGACTAGCTCCACGTGTTCTGCTGAAGCTGGAGGGATGTTCCTAGGCCTCTAGCACATCCATCTATTCTTGTAGACTTAGCCAGGTTAGCAGAATGTCCTGAGTGCTTATGCTGCACCTTATGAAAATAAGGTGAAGAGTCTATTCATCTTGTTTTTTCACTTTTTTATTTAAACAAGGGTAACAGTTAGTCCAAGGGACTGGTACACCATGTGATCCTCAACCTGTATGACTATGAGACCAAAAGAACTAGATGGTACCTGGCTACCACTGTCAACCACTCGGAGGGGGATCCATGTAGGAGATCCTAGATAGAGTGGGAGAATAATGTAGAATAAAACTCAAAATTGTAAATACAAAGAGACAAGGTTTGTTGGTCTGATGGAGCCTGGTGGAACCCCTGAGACAGCTAGGGGTGGAGCCCCTAGCTGCCCTTCAGTTCTGGAATTGGCTTCCAGCCAAACAGAAGACAGGCATATGAGCTGAACATTTACATGAGGTACATAGACTCCTTGGAGAGATCAATCATGGGAGATTAGAAGGGCTATGTATGCACAGGGAGACAGCTTGGGGGCAGGAGTGCATGGGAGGGAAGGACACAGGGAAGAGGTAACTATGGGGAGGATGTGAGAGGGGAGCTCCCTTGCATGATGGGAGATTACAGTCAATGTCATGAGGTAGAGTGTATGTGAAGTGTTGTGAAGTGACTTAGCTGGGTGGTTCTGGCTCAGGGTCTCTCATGAAGTTTTAATCAAGATGGTGGCCATGGCTGCAGTCATCTGATGGCCTGACTGGGGCTGAAAGATAGACTTCCAAGCTAATTCACATGCTTGTTGGCAGGAGGCTTCAGTTCCTCACCAAGTGGTAGTTTACATGGGCCTCTTCATGGGGCAATTTAAATGTCATCATGAAATGGCATTGACTTCCCCAAGAGAGATTGGAGGAGGTATGAGAAGTGTCTTCCATGACTGAGCCATAGAAGTCACTCAGTCACTTCTGTCATACTTTGTTTGTTATAAACAAGTCACCAAGTCCAGTCCAAGCCTGAGGGGAGAGAAACTAGGCTCCAACTTTTTTTTTTTTAAATTGTGATTTGGGTGAAAATTTACAGAGCAAATTCACATTCCATACAGCAGTTCACATACACTTTGTCTCGTTACATTGACTACAATTTACCACAATGCAAAAGCTCCCCTCCCACTTCCTCCTGATAGTTACCTCTCCCCTGTGTTCATCCCTCCATGCACTCCTGCCCCCTGAGCTGTCTCTCTGTGCATAAATAGCCCTTCTTTCTCCCATGATTGTTCACTCCAAGGAGTGTATCTAACTCAGGTAAGTGTTAAATTCATATGCCTGTCCTTTGTTTGGCTGGAAGCCACAGGTGTGGGTTTAGTGTCAGATCTGAGGGGCAGCTAGGGGCCATAGTCTCAGGGGTTCCACCAGGCTCCATCCCACCAGCAAACCTGGTTCCCTTTTTTTTTTCCCCAAATGATTTTGAGTTTTGTTTCACATTGTTCTCCCTCTCTATCTAGGATCTCCTACATAGATCCCCCTCTAAGTGGTTGACAGTGGTAGCTGGGCACCATCTAGTTCTTTTGGTCTCTTAGTTGTATAGGCTGCAGATCGCATGGTGTACCAATAGCTAGGACTAATTGTTTCCATTAATCTTTGGTTTTCTTCATTCTTCCTTGCTCTGGATGAGGAGAGACCCATTGTTGCATCTAGATGCCTGCTTGCAAGCTTTTAAAATCCCAGTCACTACTTGCCAAAGTAGGAGGTAGAACAGTGTTTTGTGTAGTATGTTATGCCAATTGAGCTTGATGTCCTCTGCGACTGTGGTCCTAAGCCCACCGGTCCAACTACTCAGTCACTCTGGGTAGCTGACTGTGACCAAGAAATGACTACAAACTTGTCCCTTGTCAGCTCTACTTACACCTGGGAATTCTTACAGATCATACAAATACACTTATAGGACCATTGTCTGCCAACCCTATACATGGTCTTTGGTACATTCCCTGCTTAATAGACATACCTAATAGTTCAGCTAGTCTGCCTATCTATCCACTCATAGATCAATGTTTGCCATCACTGACAATGCAGTACTGTACGTGCAAAAGGTTTCATCTTTGTTGTCTGTACCTCCCAGGCACCTCTCTCTGTCTTCCTGTTCCTCAGTGCCACTGAGTTGATCACTCACATTTGGTACATTGCTCTTCCCTTCACCCAAATCAATACTTGCCTATACCTATCTAACAGTGTTCCCTCCCCTTCCCTCCCACCCCTGGTAACCAACAAAGAACATTTCCTTCCATAGATAAACTTTCCTTGACTCTTACAATAACAGACTAATACAATATTTGTCTTTCTGTGATTGACTTATTTCACTCAGCATAGTGTCTTCCAAGTTCATCCACATTATGTGGTGTTTTGCAGATTCTACGTTATTCTGTAGGGTTGCATAGTATTCCATTGTGTGCATGTA
Organism: Orycteropus afer afer; assembly: GCF_000298275.1. Classification (NCBI taxonomy): domain Eukaryota; kingdom Metazoa; phylum Chordata; class Mammalia; order Tubulidentata; family Orycteropodidae; genus Orycteropus; species Orycteropus afer. Next base: position 13,809,626 of record NW_006921625.1, on the reverse strand, counting down.
CCATACTTTGGTTATCCATTCCTCAGTTTATGGACACCTAGGTTGTTTCCATCTTTTGGCTATCGTAAATAGTGCTGTGATGAACATGGGTGTGCAAATGTCTGTTTTTGTTATGGCTCTCACTTCTTTAGGATATAAAGCTAGTAATGGAATGTCTGGGTCAAATGGTATTTCTAATTCCAACTTTTTAAGGAATCGCCATACTGCTTTCCACAGTGGTTGTACCATTTTACAGTCCCACCAGCAGTGTATGAGAGTCCCAATCTCTCCACATCCTCGCCAGCATTTGTTATTTTCTGTCTTGTTGAACTTTGCTACTAGTGCTGGGGCAAGATGGTATCTCGTTGTTTTGATTTGCAACTTTCTAATGGCTAATGATCATGAGTATTTCTTCGTATGTTTGTTGGCCACCTGAATATCCTCCTTGGTGAAGTGTCTATTCATGTCTTCATCCAATTTTTAATTGGATTATTTGTATTTTTGTTATTGAGGTGTTAAGAGTTTTCTATAAATTCTAAAGATAAGTCCCTTGTCATATATGTCATTGCCAAATATATTTTCCCAATCTATAGGTTCTCTTTTGACTCTTTTACAGAAGTCTTTGGAAGCACATAAAAATTTAATTTTTAGAAGGCCCCATTCATCTAGTTTTTCTTCTGCTGTTTGTGCATTTTGGGTTATGCTTGATAGTCTATTTATGTCATATATTGGGGCCCCTAAATTTGCCCCTAGTTTTTCTTTGAGGAACTCTATAGTTTTAGGTTTCACATATAAGTCTTTGATCCATCTGGAGTTTGTTTTTGTGTGTGGTGTGAGGTACAGATCTTGTTTCATTTTTCTGCAAATGGATCTACAGTTTTACCAGCACCATTTATTAAACAAACATTCTCTTCTCCATTTAATGGATTTAGGCCCTTTGTCAAAGATCAGCTGACCATAGGTCGATAGATCTATATCTGGGTTCTCAATTCTATTCCATTGGTCTATGTGTCTGTCATTGTACCAATACCAGGCAGTTTTGACTACTGTGGCTGTATAGTAGGTTTTGAGATCTGGGAGTGTGAGACCTCCTACTTTATTCTTCTTCAATAGTGCTTTGCTTATCCGAGGTCTCTTTCCTTTCCGTATAAAGTTAGTGATTGTTTTTTCCATACCCTTAAAAAATGTTGATGGGATCTGGATTGGGATTGCCTTGAATGTATAGATTGCTTTGGGTAGAATTGACATTTTCACAGCATTCAATCTTCCTATCCACGCGCATGGGATGTTCTTCCATTTATGTAGGTCTCTTATGGTTTCTTGAAATAGTTTTTTATAGTTTTCTTTGTACAGGTCTTTTGTGTCCCTGGTAGGATTTATTCCCAAGTATTTTATTTTTTTGGTAGCTATTATAAATGATATTGATTTTCTTATTTCCTTTTCAGCAATCTCTTTGCTGGTGTAGAGGAATCCAACTGATTTTTGGATGTTGATCTTGTATCCTGCCATGATGCTAAATCT
>NW_006921625.1:13786426-13806961 GCF_000298275.1 Orycteropus afer afer | reverse complement strand
GGGATATATTGTAGTTTTCCTTTTGATTGATGTCTTTGCCTGGTTTTGGTATCAAGGTTATGCTTGCTTCATAAAATGAGTTAGGGAGGATTCCATCCTTTTCTGTTTTGGAATAGTTTGAATAGGATTGGTGTCAGTTCTTCTCTGAATGTTTGGTAGAATTCTCCGGTGAAACCATCTGGTCCAGGAGTTTTTTTAGTTGGTAATTTTTTTATGACCTGTTCAATTTTTTTGTTTGTTTGTTATGGACCTGTTCAACTTATCCACATCAATCTATGTTAGTTTAGGTAAATGGTATGTTTCTAGAAATTGGTCCATTTCTTCTAGATTTTCAAATTTGTTGGAGTACAGTTCTTCATAGTATCTGATATTACCCTTTTTATTTCAGTTGGTTCTGTTGGTGATGTCACCCATTTTGTTTCTTATTCGTGTTACTTGTATTCTCTCCCTCTTTTCCTTTGTTAAATTTGCCAGTGGTTTGTCAATTTTATTAATCTTTTCAAAAAACCAACTTCTGGTTTCGTTGATTTTTTTCTATTGCTCTTCTATTTTCTGTTTCATTGATTTCTGTTCGAATCTTGATTCTTTTCTTTCTTCTGGTGACTGTAGGCTTTTCTTGCTGTTTTTTTCTAATTGTTGGAGATGTTGGTTTAAAGTGTTGATTTTGGCTCTTTCTTCTTTTTGGATGTGTGCATTTATTGCTATAAATTGGCCCCTAATCACTGCTTTTGCTGTGTACTAAAGATTTTGGTATGTTGTGTTTTCATTCTTGTTTGATTCAAGGACTTTTTGAATTTCAGTTTTTATTTCTTCTCTTACCCAGTCTTTCTCAAGGAGGGTGTTGTTCAGTTTCCATGTGTTTACTCTTTTTCCATTGATCTTCCTATTGTTGACTTCTAATTTGATAGCACTGTGATCTGAGAAGATGGTTTGCAGTATTTCAATGTTTTGAAATTTGTTAAGGCTTGCTTTATGGCTTAACATATGGTCTATCATGGGAAATGTTCCATGTGCGCTGGAAAAGAATGTATATTGTGCTGTTATTGGGTGAAGTGCTCTGTAGATGTCTAAAAGGTCAAGCTGGTGGATTGTATTGTTTTGCCCTTCTGCATCTTTGTTGAGTTTCTTTCCAGTTGTTCTTTCTTTCATTGAAAGTGGTGTATTAAAGTCTCCCACTATGAGTGTGGAGTCATCTATTTGCCTTTTCAACTCTTTTAAAGTCTGATATATGTATTTTGGGGCCTTTCATTGGGTCCATAGATATTTATTATGGTTATATCTTCATGTTCAATTGATCCTTTAATCATTATATAATGTCTTTCCTTGTCTTGTATGGTGATTTTTGTCTTAAAGTCAAGTTGATCAGAAATTAATATTGCCACTCCTGCTCTTTTACTGTTGCCATTTTCTAGATATATGTTTTTCCAACCTTTGAATTTTAGTTTGTTTTTGTCTTTGTCTCTAAGGTGTAGACAGAATATTGATGGATTTTGTTTTCTTATGCAGTCTGCAACTCTGCATCTCTTGAGTGGTACATTTAATTCATTAACATTTAGTGTAATAATCAACAAGTATGAATCAGTTGCTGTCATTCTGTTATGTATTTTTTCATGGTGTCCCTGGTTTCTTTATTCCATATTATTTTCTGTGCTGAGCTCATTATGTTTATGAATTGTGTTATAATTTCCTTTGTTGCTATTGTTTTAGTATTTGCTGAATATTTGTGCTTGTTCTCTTTTTTATTGTGATGTGAAGGTTTATCATTTCTTCTTTGAGGTTACGCCGTGATTTATAATTTTCTCCCCGAGTTTAGAACAGTCCATTCCAACTCTCCTGACTTCCTCATCATTTAGATGTTCTGTAACTACACAGTATTTTCCTTCTTTTGGGTTTGTAGTTGTCCTCATTTGCCAATTGTTGTCTCTGGTTCCCTGTTTACAATCTTGTAAGCTCATTTTACTTTGGATATGTCCATAGCTGTGGTTTCTGGGTTATGTCATCTTGTGTATTAATGGTCGGTTGTTATTTGCTATTTTTGGTTTTCTGTTCAAAGGACTCCGTTTAGTATCTCTTGTAAGGTTGGTCTGATATTAACAAATTCCCTTAATTTCTGCTTATCTGAAAATCTAATTCCACCATCATATTTGAGTGACAGTTTTGCCAGGTATATAATTCTTGGTTGAAAATTTTTCCCTTTCAGGGTTTTATAGATACCATCCTATTGCCTTCTCGCTTGCATGGTTTCTGCTGAGAAACCAAGTCCTTTATAAGTAACTTTTTGTTTTTCCCATGCTGCTTTCAGGATTCTGTCTTTGTCTTTGGTTTTGATGAGTTTGAGGATATGTGTTGGTGATTTTCTTTTGGGGTCTATCCTGTTTGAGGTTCGTTGGACTGCCTGAATGGATATATTCTCATCTTTCATCATATCAGGGAAGTTCTCTTCCAACAAATCTTGTACAATTTTCTCAGTGGTTTTATTTTTCTTTTCCTGTTTTGGAATTCTAAATGACATGTAGGTTACTCCTTTTAATGGTATCCCACGTGAACCTTAGCCTGTCTTCATTTTGTTTTGATCTTTTGTCTGATTGATCCCTTTCCAAAGACGTATCCAGGTGTTTGTCTTCAATATCATTAATTCTGTCTTCCATTGCATTGATTCTGCTCCTTTGCCCTTTGAATGTATTATCTATTTCTGACAATTTAGTATTAATCTTCTGGATTTCTATCTGTAGATTTAGAATCACTTCTAACTTTTCATTTATTTTGTCATTTTGTTCTTGTGTGTTCTTCTAAAATTCTTCTAGGGTTTTGTCTGTATTTTCCTTGGTCTGTCTCTCAATCCTTTAAAGATACCTAAATATAATTGTTTTGAATTCTTTATCAGAGAGTTCTGATGCTGCTTCTTCCTCAGGGATGTATTCTGGGTCTATATCCTGCTCCCTTGTTTCTACCACTTTATCTTGCCTCTTTGTGTGGACTGTCATGGTCTCTTGTCTCTGAGACATCATGGTGGTGTTGTATTTAGATCTCTATTAACTGTTTGTGAAGAGCAGCAAGGGTGAGCCAGGTTCTTCTTGGTGGTTGTTTATCGTTGGCCTGTTGGTGGAGAAGGAGGTGGTGAAGCTGCAGGAGGTGTGGGTGTAGGTGTGTCGTATGGGGACTATTGCTGTCTTCCACTCAGCTAGACAAAAATAACAATTAAATAACCATGAAAAAAGTAAAAGCAAATGGACAAAACACATGCTGTGTAATCACACAGGACAATAACCAAAAAAAAGAAGAAAAAAAACAACGCAATATCTGGGGAGAGGGCAATAAGTTGAAACAGGTAGAGAAGAAGAATAATGAAGAAAAAAATGGGAAAAACGCAAAAAGAAAAACAAGGAACGGGGTTAACCACGAGAAAGAAAAAAAAATTGCAAACAGGAACAAGAAAAAGCTGAAAACTAGAACATGGGAAGGGAAGAATAAAGAATAATAGTAAAAAGGACAAAAGTAGTAATAATAGTAGTAGTTTTAAAACAGATAAAAACAAACAAACTAAAAAACAGAAAAAAGAAATCGAGGCAGGGCAGGGCAGGGTACCTAGGCTCCATCCGAGCACACAGACTAGGATGGAACTCCTGCTGGCCCAGAAGGTGGGTGGGAGTGAGGGATAGCTGCACTTCTGGTCACCAAGAGGGTGTGGGGTATGAGTAACAAGGGGAATGTGGCACCTTTCCAGTCGTCTGGGTCCAGAATGTTCTTGCGGTTCCTGGCAAGTGGATCCTGTTCTTAAGTCCCTAGAGTCTGGGAGAAAGCTGTTGCTTTAAATGTCTAAAATGGTCAAACCGCTTGTAAACATTGAAAATGGCAGTGCCCTCTGGACAGGTAAAAATCCACAACTCAGCCCAGTTTCCTCTCCACTGCTTCCCCTTTTATTCACCAGCCACCACAGCAGTCTTCCTTGCAGTCCCTGGCTAGCAGGGCAGATTTTTAGGTTAATTCTTAGGTCCTACCACCACTCGGCAATATCCAAGCTGTCTGTGCCGTCAGGATCATTGCCAGACTGCAGCTCCATATGTGCCCTTTTTTGATGTTTTCATACAAAGTCTTCTGCTAGTTGGAGTTTAGTCCACTTCTGTATGCTTCCCTTTGAGGCTCAGGGGTCCAGGATTATCTTCTGTATCTGTGTTAATTGGTTCCCCTTTTCTTTGTTGAAGAGGGTCTGTGCAGTCTTTCTGAGTAGCCCGCCATCTTACTGGAACTCCTAGGCTCCAACTCTTGAAGGAAGATATGTCATAGAGTTTCTGGACATTTACCACAATAAGGGTTAAATATGACTCCTGTATGAGAAGTCTTTCTGAAGGATGGCTCAGGAAACCTAAGGGAGAGAACGTGTTCTTGGGGCTAATGGCCAAGAAAGGGCATTCGTTGGCCTAGCGTCGACTCTGGAAAATTCAGTCGTCCTGAGTTACAGCTACATATAGCGGAAAAGATCAGGTTAAATGTGTTGTGCTCTACTCAGGTTGCTTTTAGATGAGAATTACTTATATCAGCTTTTGTATTGTCAGTTATCTTTCTCCTAAATGTGGGGTGAGGGGCAGCTAATCAAGGATTTTTGTTAGATTCTGATTGAGGTTTTAATCTAGCAACTTCAAGTTAATAGAACCAGAACTTCTTATCTTTGCATTAGTTGTAAAATTACAAAGATGATACATGTCATGGTGAAAAAGTCAAAGTATAAATTCAGCCCTTCAGGAGACAGTGTCTTTTGTCAAGCCAGAGTGACAGAAAACCTCCTCATGCTTCGGGACAGACAGGTGCCCCCTCCCTGTGGCCGCTGGTACTCGTGCCCGTGTACTGGCTCCTCCCTATCAGCACCACTCGAGTGGCATTTGCTCCCTGGTGCTACAGGCAGAAATTTCCGTTTCTCTCTATCTGTAACGAACGTGATTGCCGTTTCTTTTGCTCAGCGTCGCCTCCACAGAGCTGACAGGAAGCACTTCTTTCACAATTTCCTGGCCAGAAAGATACATTCAAATTCTCAACTGTCGAGACCTGGACAGGGAAGCCAGGCTCTTGGATTCACAGGACAGCTTATTTGTAGTCAGAAGTTTTCATTTGCTTTTGTCAAGAAAAAGTAAACATTCTTGTCAGGTGGGCATTAGGGGGGTTGGTTTGGTTTTGAGCTTTTTTCATTTTGGACACGAAGCATAATCATCACCATTCCTTCCTCCTCACATGCCGTCCTGTTTGCGTATAGTGATAAAATGGGAACGTGTGGGGTTGTCTGTTGCTTTTGGAAAACTCTGTGTGTTCTACAAGTTCCAGATAGATGGCATGATTATTTTTTGTTATGAAAACTTCTAAATGCTCACACGAATATCCTTGATCTCATTAGAGGCCATGATGATGGGGAAACTGCACAAAGAAATCGGTCAGCTGATTGTCCAGTCTGCAGAAGACCCCGAGAAATCTGACAGCCAAGTTATTAAGGTAACCCCAAAGTCTTCCTACTTATGTAGTGTCCTGAAAGGGCGTCACTGGCTGGTGTGTGACAGAACTGCCCATTACCTGCTCTCTGAATGAATATGGGATGTGACGTGGGAGGGACCAGTGCATAGAGGCTCAGAGGGTTTGCACAATGGCCATGCTGATGATGAGCAGAGGCAGGGTCACCATGGCTGAGTTACCAGTTACCAGGCTCTGAGGACAGATCTAGAAAGGGGCCGGTGCTGAAGCCAACCATCTCTAGTGAGAAGAGTCATGGCCAGGTGGTTTGGGGTGCTCTGGGCGCTGGCCGGTGCAGTTTTTCCTAGAATTTACCTGGAGGAACAAACTGCAGAGAGGAGGTTCCTCCTGAGTATGAGGAACTAGATGGATGGGCATCACTCAGCTTTGCTGGACTGTGTGCAGGACAGCAGTAATTATATCGTCACGCCCCTGCCAGACTTAGTCAACTCTGCTTTTACACTGCAGACCTAGCTCCTCTGGGGAGTGTGCCTGTCAGGTTGGCCAGAGTTTCTGTGCGGTGCACTTGGCACCGTCGCTTCTCCCCTTGCCAGACTGGGATGGTAAATGGTTTCATTTCCTGTGCAAACTCCAGCTGAGAGCAAGAAGCTGCATGAGGTGCTGCAGTGATAAGAACTTGGGCTTGTGTTGAGGTCAAGGGGAAAGTGGACCATGCAACTCATTAGCAGTGTCTGCCATGGGCACAAAGGGATCACAGTGGCCCAGGAGTCAGGCATTTATTATTCCTGCACTACCCTTGGAGGCCTGGAAAGTGTGGCTCTAACTCATTTCAACCCTGGATGGGGCCTCATCTTCAGTTTCTTGGGGTAGGCGTGGGACCCCATGTACTGATGCCAGCTTGGTTCCCTCCAAGTCAGTGTGATGGCAGTGGAATGGACAAGGCTTTGAAGACACAGAGATCCAGAGGTGAACTTGAGCCCTGCCATCTGACAGTTGTGTGGGTGTGGGCAGGGCAGTGCCTTTCTGAAGCCTGGTTTTCTTTTGGGGGGGGGGCTTGTTGTGACAATAAGGACAATGGACAGAGAAATGAAAGAGCTCTGTTGGTGACATATCATGGACACCTTGCAGATGATGGACTCCTTTCCCACAATTCAGTTGTCATCTTCTCTTACTCCTTTGGCCCACCATCTTAATGCCCTTTTTGAACCAGAGAAAGTAGTTAAGGAAGGAGTCAGTGGTATTTCGGCCCCAATGTTTTTGTGCCATTGATACCTACTCAGGTGACTAGCTCCAGTGGGTGTGGACTGCGGGAAGATAAGAGTTTGAAGCATCAGTGGGTTCTTGGGGCAGATGGACTGAATATAGAGCTTTGGGGACTAGAGGTGGCAAGGTACGAACTGAGGATAAACATCTGGGAGATGCCATGTCCATTTTATAGTTGGCACAAGTAAGCCTGTGAGGAGAACAGATCCCCTGGGACCTTAAGGTGTAAGAATATGCAGGAGCACCAGCGTGCACCCTCTTCTTCCTGTTATTCTGGTCAGGCTTTTGTAGCTGTAACGGGGAATTAGGGGGCCGTGACTCTTCCATCTAGATGCATGCCCGAGTCAAGCCTGTTCTCCACCATGTTTCCTGGGTGTGCAGGGGGCTGGCAGGGCACAGTCTCACTCCTGTATCCCTCAGGGCTCTGCCATCGGAGTCCAGTGGGGGAGAGCTATGAGGCCCCACTGTTAACTCTTTTGTTCCCTTCATATATTTTTTTTATACTAATACATTACATATTTTCCTGTTCTATTAAAGGACATTTCCCTGAAAACAAGAGAGCTCTTGACCAACTTAGCATCATTTGCAGAAGTTTCAGATGATGGAGAGAAGCCAGCACTCAGTTTTGAAGCACTAAAGCAGAAACGGTTTCCACCAGCCACGGAAAACTTCCTTTATCACCTAGCAGCAGCCGAACGCATGCTGAAAATCTCCGTGACAGAAAGTGTTGCCGGCGGCAGGTCCAGAGCTCCCCTTTCACTATGATTATCCATTTGATACTGAAAAAACAAAGAAAAGGTTCTATTTTTAATGATGTATTTGAAAGTATTGGAATTTGACCTGAACACTGAAATACACACGGAAACACATCTCATTTCCTCCTCTGATTAGTTTATGCTGTCCGTGCTGGGCAAAGTGCTGTCACTACTCTAGATCACGTTAAACGGCCAGTGTCCTGGACTAAGAGAACCTCGCTCAAGTTCCCACATGAGGCACAGCGGATGCACACGCCTGCATATTATAGCTTCCAGTCTGTCTTGTGTAGCTACAAACTAACGGTTTATTTTCAGAAAGCTGCCTGAAATTTTGCTCTGTATTCTTCTAGGAAGAACTTTAATTCCTCACGAGGAACTCTACTTTCTGAGCCAAACTACCAAATTTTCTGCAGAACTGTCTAGAAGATCATTCAAAAGACCCTGCAGTTGCACTTTCTTGTAAGAGGAAGAGAAACACTTTTTTCTTGGCCTTTGAACATTTTGCCTATGGGGATTTTGCTTAGATTTTATACTTGAGTAGACAATTTTAATAATCCATGTTTATACTATCATAGAGGTAAACATTTGGCCAACTGAAGCCATTAATACTCTTCAGTTAACCCTGTTGCTAGCAATATTCTTTTGAAAAAGATGCCGTTCCTCTTGGGTAGAGTAGAATGAGTATGACCGAGACAGTGACCGTAGTTGGAAAGAGAGTGTGAGAATGACTGTCTTACAGGGGCCAAGACCAGAGAATGTCTTCAGACAACTTCAGTACAAGCAGGTGCCTATGTAGGAAGGGGCCCGTTCCGTACACACCTTTTTCATCATCGGAGACCTTGAAACGACCCAGGTGCACAGAGGTCTAAATGAGGTACTTGTTACTTCAGTACATGTATTCATAGTAATTAGGAAAGACTTTTTCACTCCAATAATGTGTCCTTAGAAACATGACCCAGAAAAATGTTTGCAAAAAAAAAAAACCTCGTGTGTACTGGATCTTTCCTTCCTTTCTTTTCCTGTGTTTCTTCAGCAAAAATAAAAAAGAGCCTCTTCCCCTCCCTCTGTGGGCCGGGGCAGGAGAAGATCTGGAATGAGATGATGTTCAGTGAGGGAACAACTGAAAATTAAATCTGCACTTTATGAAAACAAATGGGAACATCGTATTTTTTTTTTTCCGGTATTATACTAGCTAGTGATCAAAGTTGTTTAAATTACAGTGTTATGATCAGAAATAGAAGTATTTTGATACTTAACAAAGTTGAGGTAAGTGAAGAAATGTCCGCTCCTCTAATCCTCCCCACTACAAACAAGGAAAAAACCCTTATCCATGCAGACCCACTGGGGGACAATTACCAGAGTGTTTGAAAGCTTAGCCTGCCAGGCTCCTCCCCGCCCCTGCCCCACCCCGCCCTTCTCCCCAGGCCCTGGTCCTAGGCTGACCCCCACTTCCTAGACTTGCTCTGAGGGAGAGGCGGCTTCTCTCTCGAGAAGGTGCCTTCCTGTTTCTGTCGGTCATCTGTTAGTGGCTAAGCACCCACCAGCAGCCTTTGCACTCTGCTCTCTGCCTTTAATTTTGTTTAGTGGGTGCCTGTGAGTACAGTGAACCATCTGTTAATAATTTTTAGATTCTGCCCTTATGGGTCATTGTGAAACCCCTTTGACCAAAGCTTGAAATAACTGTCATTCTGGCCCAGGGAAAAGAAACGAAGCCACAGGCATAGTCTGGTGATTCACGGAGGGCATGCTGGAGTCCACTCCACAAGCGGTGTTGAGGACTGGCGCTGTGCCATAAACTGTTGTATTCTGGGGCTGCCCTGGTGGCGCCTGCTCTCAAGGTGCACAGTCCACAGGAGGACCAGGACAGAGGACACTGCAATCCAGTGTAGAACGTACTAGACATGATACAAGAAACACCGGAGCCGTGGGTGCACATAGGAGGAGCACTTAACCCAGGACTGTGAATCCTGGAAGCCTGCCTGGAGGCAGTGCTGGACAACCAAGTCCTTGAAGCATAAGCAGGGGTGAGCCCAGTGCAGAGGGGCCACCTTGTGTGAAGGCTGCGAATAAAGACCATAACCCATTTGAGGCAACAAAATGCTGCTCCAGAGTGAACAGAGTGGCAAGAAATGAGTAAGGCTCTTGCCTTCATGGTAAGGAATTCTGACTTGAACCTAAATGCACTGGGAAGTTAGTGTTTAATATTAAGCAGGTGTGGTTTGGAAGAGCAGGCTGGAACACGGATTGGAGTCAGCCTGGTCAAAGGCTGTACCAGCAGGGGGTGCTGTTGGACTGAGCCAGGCTGGCAGCAGCGGCCATAGGTGATTTTAAAACTTGTCTATTTGGGGCTCCATCTATGGGATGACGGTGGAGTTGGAGGGAGCAGAGGCAAGCCCCAGAACCCAGGATTACACAACTAGATAGATGGTGCTGTCTACTGAGGTTTGGGGGGTGGAGTCTGAGGTGTCTGAGATGTATGATGGCAAATTACAGCAGGATGTGTATGGGCTGGGCTCAGCTTGGACACAGAGGTTCAGGAGGGGTGTGGCTGAGTGCGGTCTGGAAGATGGGTGGAGACAGTGAGGGTGGATGACTCTTAATGAGTCTGACTACAAATGGGCTTTTTAGTTGGCTTTTAAAGGAGGCAGGGAACTCTAAACCAAAACCAAATCCACTGCCATCAAGTCAATCCCAACACAAAATCAAATCACACTGCTATGCAGTTGGATCCAACTCATAATGACCCTTGGGTTTCCAAGGTGATATCACTATGGAAGTAGACTGCCAAAAAAACAGGTAGAACTTCCTCCATAGGGTTTCCAAGGCTATAGGTCTTTACAGAAGCAGACTGCCTCATATTTCTCCCATGGAGCGTCTGGTGGGTTTGAACCACCAACCTTTTGGTTAGCAGCCAAATGCTGCAGGTGACTAGCAGTTTCAAATGTACAAGGCAGTAGCCACAGAGGGCACAGAGTCTACAGAACAAGGCCCCTGGGTTAAAAGACATGGGCACAGAGCCCAGGGACAGCTGACCTTGGGGGAAGGAGGAAGGGATGGATACAGGTAGAGAAGGAATGTTTGCAGACTTGGTGCCAGCAGGTTCCATCCCTAGCCAGTGGCCGTGGTTTCTGCCACAAAGTAGGAAGTAGGCTTACTTGCCAGTGAGGAGAAAGAAGGGCCTCAGAGCTGGGCAGAGGGTGACAGATGTCTAGCACTTGTCCAGAAGAGGAGTCAGCTGAGTAGGGAAATGCAATTTGCTTTGGGGAGTGGAGGCTTAATCACCCTTGGGAGGTTTGCCTTTGTGGCGAGCTGCGCTATTGATTGAATGCCTGGGCCCTGGGCCTGGGGATCCTTGCTGACACTGGCAGGGATGGACAGCAAATGACCCGAAACACGAAACGCGCTCCATGGCGCAGCAGGACCTCTCCCCAAAGCCTCAGGCTTTGCAAGCAGATTAGCGACTGCAGGCAGGACAGGGAGGCACGCCCCTCCATCCCAAGCCTAGTTTGGTCCAAAGGGTATTTTCAAGTTCCACAAGTTTACTAGTAATTTTACAGTTTCTTTCCACAGCTGAGGAACAAACAGAAAACTGATTATCACACCACAGTCCCCACAGAAACCTCACGTGGGTGTCGCCCAAGAGACTCCCCCATTTCTCTTCTCCCATCAGGTTCAAAAGCCCCAGACACAAACAGCTCTGAAGCAGCCTCAGTCTGGGTACTAGTGAGCAACCTGTCCACGCAGACACCTGCAGGTCCCAGAGACCTGGTCAGGGTTCCAGGTGCAAAGCTGGAGGCGGAAGGTGTTCGGCAGGAAGCAGACAGATTCACCTAAAACTTGTCCTACACCCCCCTGTTGTAGAAGAGTTCTGTTTCTTCTGTTGAAGACTGAATTTCCTCTTCAAGCTGACTGCACTGTATCTGAAAAACAAAGTTTAGTTCTGAATATCTACAGCAACTTGCCTTAGAAGCCAAGTTCAAACTCATTTTCAAAAGCACCTATCTCATAGTCCATCATTTTTTTAATGATATCCAATCTATAGCAAACACATAACCATAAAATATTTTTTAGGGAAAATTTTAAATAAAACCAAATGTAGGCAGAACAACAGAATCAATGCACCCGTGCTCAGCAGCAGTTTTAACTACTACCAATCTGCCAGCCTTACTTCATCAGGCACCTCCCACACCCAGTGTGAGCATTTTTCCCCCTCTAAGGAGCTCTGGTGGTATAGTGCCTAAGGCATTTGACTGTTCATCAGAAGGCTGGCAGTTCAAACCCACCAGCCACTCCTTGGAAGGAAGATGGGACAATCTACTTCCATAGAGATACCGCCTCGGAAATCCAAGGAGGGATTGCTATGAGTCGGACCTGACTCAATGGCAGTGAGTTTGGGTTTTTCATTTTTATTTTCTTTGGTGGCACAGTGGTTAAGTACTGGGCTGCTAACCAAAAGATCAGCAGTTTGAACCCACCAGCTACTCTGCAGGAAAAAGATGAGACAGTTTGCTTCTGTAAAGATTACAGCCTTGGGAACCCTAAAGGGCAGTTCTATTCTGTCCTACAGGGTTGCTAGGAGTTGGAATCGACTCAACGGCAGTTTTCTAGTTTGGTAAGGTACTTTAAGACAATCCTCAGATGTGTCATTTCACCTACTACAAGTGATGCTGCACCACCACCACCACCACCACCATTCAGAACAATCCCCGAATGGCATCTAATACTCGGCCACACTCAGATTTCTCCATCGGTCTCAAAGGCATCTTATGTAATAAGGTTGCAAATACACAGCTGACATTGGCAGGGAGAGGCAGCAACTAGAAGGGAGCTTTGGACGGGACACATGTTCTTGTCCAGACCTGAAAGGACCTGTGTGCAGCCTGCAGTGTCTGGGGACATGCCCTGGACAGGCCGGCAGGACTCCTCCCAGACTCCGGCTCTGCAAGTGATCGGCCACCACAGGTAGGACTGGGAGGTACCCCTCGAGCCCAGGACCACTGTTCAGCCACCTCCATACCCACCATGGCCTAATAGGACAGACTCAAGGTCCCCCAAATGCCAAGATGGCTGGGGTGTCAGGAGGGGAGATGGCACTCACTTCCTGACTCTGCTCTGGCCTCTGGGAATTCCCCCCACCCCAAGCCAGGCATGACTCACCTGCCCCCAGAGAAGCACGAGAGGGGCACATGGGGGGAACTTACCAGTCTAACCTGTGGGAACATGCTAAAGGAGACAGGCACCATCAGCCCCAAGGCCAGGATGCTGCAGGACAGCTTCACAGTCCACAGGGACCAGGGGTGCTGCAGGAAGAACTGGGTCCTGCGAGAGACGAGGTGCTGATGAACGACATGGGCCCGTGCTCCACGTGGCTAATCCTGTCCCGTGCAGCTGCATGACAGCGGATACTTAGGCCCACGCCTTGGTTCCCACACACGCACACCTGTTGCTGCTGAGTCCATTTCAACCTACAGTGGCCCCATGGGATAGACTGAGGCGCTTTGGTGGTGCAGTGCCTAAGGCATTTGACTGCTAACAAGAAGCCTGGCAGTTCAAACCCACCAGCCACTCCTTGGAAAGAGTTGGGCAATCTACTTCCATAGTGAGACCACCTCAGAAACCCAAGGAGGGGTCCTTATGAGTCAGATCCGACTCGAAGGCAGTGAGTTTAGTTTTTTTGTTTTATAGCATAGACTGAGGAGCTCTGGTGGTGTAGTGCTTAAGGATTTGACTGTGAATCAAAAGGTCAGTGGTTCAAACCCACCAGCTGCTCCATGGAAGAAAGATGGGGCAGTCTGCTTCCATGAAGGTTTACAGCCTTTGAAATCCAATGGGGGTCGTTATGAGTTGGAATTACGCTATGGCAGTGAGTTTGGTACAGGACAAATGAGAACTGCCCCATAGGGTTTCCAAGGCTATAATCTTTACAGAAGCAGGTTGCCTCATTTTTGTGCCCATGGAGAAGGTGGTGAGTTCAAACTGCCAACTTTTCAGTTAGCAGTTAGCAGCTGAGCACTTAACCATTGCACCACCAGAGGTCCTTCCTTAGCCCCCAACAACCCACAAACAGGCACTGAAAACAGCCTGTGCATGTGTTAGGACAATCAAACACACGAGATCCAAAGGGCAGCATCTGCCCAGAGATAAAGCTCAGACTGTGGGAAGGAACAGGCGAGGAGGACAAAGGGAAATGTTAACCACAGGCAGGAAACGGGAAGAGGGCTGTTGCACTGTGGGGACTCGATGTCACAGAACAAAATGTGTATGAACTACTGGATGGACAACCAATTTACTTGATAAACTTTCACCCGAATCACAATAAAAAGTGACCAAAAAGAACAGCTACACTGGCTTCCGATGCCTCGGGCTCAGGCGGGTTCTCGTTTGGTCCCCAGGGCCCTGAGGCTGTGTTTGTGTTGTGTCCCCTTCTTTGTTGTCGTTGTTAGTGCTGAAGAGTCGGCCCAGGCACAACAGAACGAAATGCTGTCCAGTCCCCTGCCATCCCTGTGATGGGCTGTGGGCCAGACCACTTGACCCCAGGGTTTTCACTGGGTGAGTTTCAGAAGGAGGTCTCAGAGTTCCTTCCCGGTCTGCCTTAGTCTGGAAGCTCCCCTGAAACTGCTCAGCATCACAGCAACATGCAAACTCCACAGACAGACAGGTGGGTGCATGTGAGGTACCTTACTGGGGACTGAACCTGGGTCTCCCGCACGGAAGGCAGGAGTTCTAGCACCGAACCACCAATGTCCCCCTCATTTCCCAACCAAGGAAAGAGGCAGTGACCTGTTAAGTAACCTGTCCAAAATCACACCGCTCAAACGTGCTGGGTCAGAGAGCCTAGTCTGCACTCTCAGCCTGGGCACCCTGACCCTCTGGGGCTGTACGAGACAGCGTGGTGATGCGAGAACTCCAGCTGGGCAGTCAGAGACCTGCGGCCACAACACTGTGTGCCCTCAGGCAGGCTGCTCTCCCTTTCCGAGCTTGGTTTTTTCCCAGCTGCAAAATGAGGGGTTGAGATAGAAGATCCACCAGAGGTCACTCTATGGCACGTGGCCCTTCTGGGAAAACAAGACCACCGCTCCCCACTAGGCAGCCTGTGACAATCATGTAGGCACTGTGGGGTGGACCAGAGGGCCCCAGCTTCCACAGGAGCTCTGGCTCCAAGATCAGCCAGAGTGGCTGGGAAGGCCCCGACCTAGAACATCCTCCACCCCCTCAGCTGGGCCGGCTGTGGGGAGTTACAGTCGGCTCTGCCGAGGACACTGCCTCTACTTCCAGAAAATCCACTCTGTGGTTCTGGTGGCAGCTTTCAGTCCCAGCCTCACCACCCAGACGAGAGTGGGTAAGTCCACTGTGGGCATGTGAACTGATCTGGGCCAATCAGAATCCTTCCCTGGGAGTTTCTGAACTGAAGAGAAGACACTCCCCCACCCTTGGGTTATGCTGAGTTTTTAATCTCTGATCAGGAACTATGAGGGTATGAGCTAGCTGCGAGTCTGCAGCAGCCAAGTCCCTCGACAATGTAAATCCTGTCTATAGCAAGAGGGAAGGAAGCCGACACCCAGGAAGGAAAGAAAGGACTGTCCTAGCACAGAAGTTCTTGTTCAAGCTGCCACAGGCTATACTCCTTTCCCACACCTGTCACCTCTCGGCTGGCCCAGCTACTTCAAGTTGGGCTTCTGATACTTGCAACCACGGAAGCCCGACTGATCCCAGGCCCTCTTAACAGGCGCTTCTTGCTTCTCAAAAGGGGTAACCATCTCCTCAATCTGTGGCCACTTAACCTAATTTTTTCTTCAAATTACAATTCAATGGCTTTTGGTATCTTCACGGAGCTCTGAAGCTAATTTAAACACGGTTAGAATGGGGGGGGGGGCTGGAGCAGTGCTCACAGGACATCAGAACTGGTAGAGCCTGCAAATTATCCAAACCTATCATTCTAGAAGCAAGGAAATGAGCCTCCGCAGGCTCTTGGACACGCCCAAGGACACACAGCTGACCAATGGCAGAGCCTGGGCCGGAGTCCAGGTTTTCTGGAAAATGCACATCTGGGTTTTCCTGCCCAACTCAGCTTCGCTGGCCTAACTGTGAGGAACGTTCAGCAGGAAGATCACTGAAGCAACTTTTTCCCACCCCTCCCACCAGCTTCAGCATTTGAGTGTCCAAACGTTGGCTCCTCCCTGGGGAGATGAGGGGACCTCTTACCGTTTGAAGAAGTACACCAAGACTTCTGTGACACAGGCTGCGGTCCCAAACAGCACCGTTCTGGATACTGCAGTTTCTTTGACGGCCTGGTGGGAACGGAAAGAGAGCAGCTTAATATACAGAGTGAGAGCGTTTCTAGGGACCCAGCAACTCAGGGTAGAGACAAGTGAGAAGCACCTCTCCTTTCTCACTTAGAAAGGTATTGCACGTGGAAGGAGGTGAAGCCACACCTGCGCACAGGTGTACGGAAGACAGCTGGGGTCAGTGCCAGGAGCAACTGGGGAGGAGTGTTAGCTCCCTATGACAATAATCTCCACCAGTGCCCACAAACCACCCCAAATAAACACCCCAAATAAAACATGCACCAACTCCAAGCAGCCTGACGACAAAGCCTTGCTCAGAACCAAGGCAGTCCCCTTGGTGGAAATGCTAGATTCAACACTGAGGCCCACTCCACATTTTCTTTTCAACCCAAGACCCTGCCACTGGTGACCTCACTGTCCTGACTGCTCCCCAATTAACCCCACCTCTACCAGTGCAAGGAGCCCTGGTGGTGCACTGGTTAAGTGCTTGGCTGCTAACTGAAAGGTCACCAGTTCAAACCCACCAGCAGCTCCATGGAAAAAAAGCCCTGGGAATCTGTTCCTGTAAAGACTACTGCCTTGGAAACCCTATGGGGCAGGCCTACTCTGTCCTATAGGGTCCCTATGAGTGGATTCTGACTTGACAGCCCATGACAACCACCCCCACCTCCTGGTGGACTCAGAGTACACTGGCCAGGCAGCACACCTGCATGTCATGTGCCCAAGCCCACCTGAGTGTACTCACCTTTCACCTGTGCAATTAGAAGTGTTGTGCTATAAACTGATACCGCTAAGTCATACCCTTGAAAAACGCTGTGCTATAAGACCTTGTTTTGCCTCAGTATGTAAGCACAGCTCTTCATGTTTTGCTTTCTTTTCTACAGTATGTTGTTGTTGGTTGCCATGGAGTCAATTCCAGCTCACGTGGCCCTGAATGTGCGGAGTGGAACCGCTTTAAAGGCCGTGACCTCTTAGAAGCAGGTCGCCAGGCCCATCTTCTGAGGCACCTCTGGGTGGGTTTGAACCAGCAACCTTACAGCTCGTAGCTGAGTGCTTAAAACTTGCGCCACCCAGGGACTCCTTTTCCAGAGTGTCTATTATTCTATTCATTAAACATTTAAATAGATATTTTAACGTTTGGGTTAAATCATAAAACCAAAATCATGTATTCTCTACTCAGGGAATTTAACAGATTTTCAAGGGAAATTCTGACTATAGGTGACATTTACTCTCATGTTAACTTTAGAACCCAACCCCTGGGAAGACAAATTCAGCTCCACAAATATCACTCTTCTGTCCAAGAGACGGGGAGCTCTGGTGGTGCAGTGGGAAGGCATTTGGTTGCTAACCAAAAGGTCAGAGCCACTCCACAGGAGAAAGATGTAGCATTCTGCTTCCGTAAACATTTACAACCTTGGAAACCTGCGGGGCAGTGCTATTCTGTCCTACAGGGTCACTGAGTAAGAACTGCCTAATGACAGTGGGTTTGGTTTTGGTTTGCCCAAGAGACAGGCAGGCACTCCACCACTGCCCTCTGTTCCTTCCACTCCAACTTTCCAAGACTTGGCTGCAACTTGCCTTCCTGGGCTCATCTCCCATCACCTGGTGTCCACCCTCCATTCACACCTGTGTGTGCTGAGCCTCGGCTCACACTGTTCCCTCTGCAGGGAAGGCCTTTCCTCGCTAGGGCAGAGATCCCAGCAGGGCAGTTTTTAGATTAAAATTTCAGGAGAATAAAATGAAACCCACTCAACTTCAGGAAGGGAAACGTGGCTGCTGGGTATGTTGTTTCATCATCAGCTGGGAGAACCAGCCTCTCCTGTTTGTCCTGTGTACCATGGGAGGTGGGTCAAAGGCTACCCATCATTAAGAGGCTGGGATAACGCACCAGTTTGCAGTCCAGAGACTGACAAGGCCAGTCAGGGAAAACAACACAAACGAGGCTCCTGAAACGTGAGCAAAGGTGCCCAGTTACAATCAGATATTGCTGGTTACGCACTGTCTGAAATTTTAGCCAAAGAAAATAAGCCGTTTGGTGCCAGTGATGCGACGAAAGAGCGCTCATGCTTACGCACAGCTGCAGACACTTTACTCTTAAAAGATAAAGGTTTTCTTAAAACAAGCAGACCAGCAAACCTTTTCTTCTCCCTAGTTTGGCTCTCATGCAAGTGATGAAATGCCTCCTAGTGAGACGGAGCCTAGAGAGCCAGCGGGGCCTGAGTCCCGGCTAGGAGGCTGAGGGCTCTGGAGAGAAGGGACCTGACTGGCCAGTGTCTGGTCTGCACGCCCAGCACAGCGCCTGGCAGGCCGGCCCCCCGCGGGCTCGGGAAGAACTGATCCAGCAACATCTCCAGCAACATCGGCTCTCACTCCAACCTTTCCCTTTTTAAAAGTTTATTTATTTTGCCATTGTTATTGAGAACACACACAGCAGGACATAACACCGATTCCACACTTTCTATGCATGCCATTTAGTGACATTGACTACATTATTGTGCACCGATCCTCACTCTCCTTTTCAGAGTTACTCCTCCCCCTAAATTAACATAAATCACTGCCCCCTAAGGTTCCTATCTAATCCTTCCCGTGGTTATGGTCCATCTAGATCCCATGTACATAGTTCTTAAAAGAGTGTGATGTTCTAAACTCACTGCCCGTCGAGTCGGATCCGACTCACAGCAACCCCTCCTTGGGTTTCCCAGGCGGTATCACTACGGAGGATTGCCCAGTCTTCCGAGAGTGGCTGGTGGGTTTGAACCGCCAGCCTTCTGGTTAGAAGTCAAATGCCTTAGGCACCACACCACCAGAGCTCCTATAATGCTCCGGGCAGACCTTTTTTATTAGTTAAGCTAAACTACTGTTTGACTTTAAGAAGACTTCAGGAGAAATTTTTGGTTTAAAGTTTAAAGATTATCTCAGGGCAATAGTTTCAGGAGTTCATGCAACCTCCATGGCTCCAGGAAGTCTGAAGTCCATGAGAATTTGAAATTTTGTTTTGCATTTTCCCCCTTTTGATCAGGATTCTTCTATAGACTCTTAGATGAAAATGTTTAGTAACAGTAGTTACTAAACATCTAGTTTTTCTAGTCCCATGGCAAAGGAGGCAATTCGCCACACATTGCATATCTTCCTCCTATTCCTGATTCTCCTTCCTCTGTTACTCCTTCTTCCTCTGTTGTGCCTTGGATGGCCACATGTAAGCTTTTATGACCCTGGGCACTATGTAATGAACTGGGAGGTAGAACAGAAACACAGGACACATTATTACACCAATTAACTGGAATGTCCCACATAACTATGACCCTAAAACTTCAACCATCTCACTCTAATCTTCAGCTTGGTAAGTAGTTCACAATGATCCTAACCCCTTGAAAGTATGAAACTTGAAGAGAAATGCACATGTATGTCCTTGCAGACATGTTCATAACAGTTATTGGTTATTGATAACAACCAATGACTGGGGACAGTTCACCAGTCCAACTCCATCAACTGGGGAACACAAAAGCAAAATGTGGCCCATCTACTCAACAGCACAGTAAACATGAGTTGCTGTGGAGTCCGTCTGATGTGTGGTGACCCCAGGCGTGTCAGACGGGGACTGAGCTCCACAAGGCTGTCAACAGCTGAATCTGGGGGAGCATGTCCCTAGGTTTTTCTTGCAAGGTGCCTCTGGGTGGACACAAACCTTCAAGCTCTCAGTTAGCAGCCAAGTCCATTAACTGCACCACGCAGGGACTCCAAATGGAATACCCCTCAGCAATAAATAGCAACAAACTACTAATATATGCTACATGGATAGTCCTCAAAAGTGAAAGAAACTAGGCACAGGCTTTTGTATGATTCCATTTACATGAAATGTCTAGAAAAGGCAAGAGTACGGAGACAGAAAGCAAATCCGTGGTTGCCTGAGGATGGCAGTGGGGACTGACTACAAAGAGGCTGAAGGGAACTTTTGAGGATGATGCAATATTCTCAAACTAGAGCGTGGTGGTGGTACACAACTGTGTAAGTATACTACAATTCATCATACTCTTACAATGGATGAATTTTACAGGATGTAAATTATACCTCAATAAAGCTATTAAAAATGTCGCTTTAAAAATATAGTGTGTGTGTATGTGTATATGTCCCGCTATCATTACTAAATGTTTTCATCATGGAATTAATAGATGAGTCTTAATCAAAAGTAGGGGGAAAATGTGAAACAGACTTTAATATTCTTACAGAATCCAGACTTACTGGACCCTGTTAAGACTGGAAGAACCCCTCAATCTATCACTCTGAGAAGATCTTCAAACCATGAACCAAAATGATCCCCTGAAGTCACCTCTAAACTAAACTGTTTGGTTTATTAACTAAAGAATGACCAACATGAGCACTGTACTCTCTTAAATGAAATCCAGCTGCCAACTGTCACTGTACAGCATAGTTCTCGTTCAGGGGAAGTGAGTCTAAGCCAACCGTGGGGAAGCAATATGGGCAGAGGGAGTGACAACGGGAAGAAGGTAACCAATGCTATTGGACTGCACAGGGACAAACTGATGACGGGGTGTGTTCTGCTGGGTGTGTTTTCACCAAGATACAATATAGGTGTATATTTACAAAAAGTATATACAGGTGAAAACAGAACTATATATATGTTGTTGTTGTTGTTGTTTGCCATCGAGTCGGCCCTGACTCATAGCGACCCCTCCTTGGGTTTTCGAGGCAGTATCACTATGGAAGTAGGATTGCCCAACCTTCCTTCCGAGGAGTGGCTGGTGGGTTTGAACTGCCAG
>NW_006921625.1:13773066-13786061 GCF_000298275.1 Orycteropus afer afer | reverse complement strand
TATATATACACACACACATATATATATACACACAGGTGAAAACGGAAGACATGAATCACATGTTCTTGTACAGGTAAAAATGTAACAATTCCAAGTCTTCTTCAGATTAACAGTCTTGTGCATTCGACTGTTTCACAACTGTTTTGATTTTTCAACATGTCCAGTCATCTAGCAAAGTTAATTCATATCTACTATGTACACAGACAGTTTTGTTAGGTGTGGTATGTATATTTTTTGCTAAAATACATTTTGGTCCATCAAGCCAACTCTGCGTATATAGACTTCTGATTTTTTCCAAAGAAAGCAGCTATCTGGTTATATTCTGGTTTAATAAGTTGAAACAAACTATACCATAGCTTTTAAAAAAAGTCTTTTTAGGTGTCTTCTTTAGGCACATGAACCTTCATTTAAAAGACTAGAAATACCATTCTTCTTTCCGGCACCAGTTTCTCCTGAAATTTACAATCACTGCATTCCTATTGCAATTCATTAGGAAGATGGCCAATATCTGCAGACATCCTACTACTACTACTGATGAATGTATCTGATGGTTTATAGTCGAGCTTTGTAAATCACTGATAGGACTTAAAGTAACATGCTTCACGAGCCCAATAACTGAGTAGTTACTGAATGAATGAACAACCATCATCTCTGGCTTCCCCTTCCACCACTGTGCTGGCAGGAGAAGGCTGTCCAGCTGGTTAAGGGAGTCGCCTTGGATGCGGGCACTGCTAAGCCAGCTACTACCTCCACTTTGCATTCCAGGCTCTTCCACGCTGCTGTCCATGCAGTTTCCAACCATGTGCGTCATGTTGCACTCCTTCAGCTATAGTCATTTCAGACAGGCTGGAAAAGACCTCACCTGCTCAAAAAATATTATTTACAAAGCCCCCACCCAAAATGAAACTACCAGACACCACTCAGGTTCTTATGAATGAAGGCACACAGAACCAGTGTGTTGAACTGAGCAAAAGAACAAACCAGAAGAGCAAAAGTTATTATAGAAATTTTAGGTCTGAGCGTGAGATTTCTTAAGGCCATCTGGGCAGCAAACTGATCCTTAAAGATGAAGATCTGGGGAGATGGAGAAATTTGGAAATGGAGCGTGGTGATGGGTGTACAATGTGATGAATGTAATCAACGTCACTGAGTTGTACATGTAACCGGAAGAGAAACCAGATGCTGGCTGCTGTCAACTCTGACTCGTGTGGCTCCACGTGTCACAAAGCAGAACCTCCAATGGTTTTATGGGCTGTAGTCTTCACAGAAACAGGTCATCAGGCCTGTCTTCCACAGAGCGGCTGGCTGGGTTTAAACCCCTAACTTCCCGGTTAGTAGTTGAGGTGTTGAAATAGTGAACGTTTTCTTATGTATCTTGTTTTACAATTTAAAAAAAAAAAAATGGCTGATTTGAAAACCTGTTCCATGGAATGGAAGAAGTGGAGTGTGCAATGAGTGCAGAGCAGGCTGGGAGGGGAGTGGCCACCCAAGGGGACCCCAGTCAGCTCACCTGGGGAGGCCGGGTACTGGGCTTGGGGAACAAGACCTCCCGGTGGGATAAGAGCCGAGCAGCTATTGGGTGCCCCTCTTTCACACAGAGGGTGCAAAATGCAAAATCCCTCTCAGCATGACAAGGAAGGACAGGAAGCGGGAAGGGTGAAGGGAGACATGGACTTGTTAGCGGTTCTCTAAGAGAAAATTCAACTCTTTGCCCAAAGGAAAGCAGCTGCAGCTCTGTCATGTCTCCTTACCTTTTCCCCGGCTCTTCTGGAATAGCCTATGACGTTGCCTTCCTTGTCCATGACCCTGATGCCTCGTGCGGGCTCCAAACTTCGGGATGCTAGGACGTTCACCCCGCTGACATGGGCTGGGGTCAGATGAGAACACACAGGGGCCATGAGTTTCAGTTCACCATCTAAGGGTCTGCGCACTTCAAGTCTCTTGCTGACACGTCTCCCACCAATCCTCAGGTGTTCCCTGGCATCAGCTGGGCCAGCCAAGCTCCCTTGTGTGTAGTGGGGGGTACGACTGGCGGCAGAACTGCTAGCTACTCATTCTTGGATCCCAACTAAGTCCCAGCACCAGGTTCCGCCCTCTGAGGCACAGCCTTCCTCTGATAGGACTGCAGGGAGAACCCCAAGATCCTTGAGACACACCCCCTTCTTTGCTTAATCTGATTTGACCTGGTTTCTGTAATGCAATTTCACCACTGACATTGTTTGGGTTCTCTTGTACTGCTCTGAGAGACCACAGGTGGCAGCTTCAATAAACAACAGTTTACTCTCTTACAGTTCGGGAGGCTAGAAGTCCAGAGTTCAAAGTGCCAAGCTCTAGGGGATGGGTGAAAGCCCCTCGACCTTGGGCTTCAGCTCTGCTTCTTGCTCCTGGCCCACTGGAGCTGGAGGTGTCTCTTTACTCAGACAGCTGCTGGCTGCTGAGGCTGACAAGCCCAAAGTTGACAAGTGAAATGGCACAGTCCCAATACTACCAAACCGCACAGCAGGCCATTAGTTCAAGTCCAGAGACAGTCCCAAGATTGCCAGGAAACATGGCAGGCTGCTAAACGAAGACTCGGCTACACGCAGGGTCCAAGTGTGCCAAAAAGCTGCAGAGACCTTTCTCAAAACTTCTCCTCATATACTGGAAGCAGACCACATCCCTAAGGCAGCTACTCAGCTCCTCACGGTAAATTCCACCATGAAAGTGATTACTAGTCTCATCACGGGGAGTGACTACATCCAGCTGCCCCACCACTCAAAACCAGGGTCAGCCACAATGACACAAAACCTTTACCACACAGGCCCAGCCACATTGACACACGACCTTAACTACCACACAGGCCCAGCCACGCTGACATGTAACCTTAACCACCATAGGCATCACTCTGCAAACTCTCCAAACTGCTGTGAATCCCAGTGTGGAGCAGGAGCTAGTCAATGTGCCAACTGGTAAACTTAAACAGTTTATCTGTTACAGTCTCTGGAGTCACACTGCCAGGCTGGAATCCCAGTGTCACCCTTTGCTTGCTGTGTGACCCTGAGAATGTTACTTAACCTCCCTGTGCCTCCGTCTCATCTGTACATGGCACTGATACCACCTACCCGTAAGTCATTGTCAGGGGTAAGTGAAATAATGTGGTAGAGAACTTGTGCAGTCTTTAAAAAGGAATTTGGGTTTTCCAGGCTTGTATTCATCCTGTGACAATTAAAAGACGTTACGAACTGAACTGTGTCCCCTAAAAATATGTGTTGCAAATCCTAACCCCTACACCCATGGATGTAAGCACCTTTGGGAATAGGGCTTCCTTTGTTATGTTAATGGACTGTATCGGTGTAGGGTGTGTCTTAAACCTAGACACTTTTTTTTTTTGAGGGGGCACCGGATTTTATTATAGGGACTGAGTTCACTGAGGGAGGCATAACTTGTGTGTGGGGGGTGTGAATGGTGGAAAGGAAGGAAAGTAAACTCTGACAGTTGGGTGAGGGGGATAATAGGGAATGCTGTGGGAAAGGTAAGGCATTAGGGACAAGAAGAGCTGGAGAGAGGAAAGGGCTCCAGTGGAAAGGCGGCAAGGAAGGGGAGAGGAAGGGGCTGAAGGACTTGAATGCTGGTGGCTGAAGACTGGGAGGGGTGGTATTTTCAGAAGAGGAAGCAGGAGCTAAAAACAAAGCCGTGGACTAGGGAAACTGACAGTGCCCAGGACTTCCTGGAGGAGCTCGCTGACCAGTGCTGGCCTCTTTACTTTGGGGCACCCAGTGCCAGGGCAATGATGAAACCCACACCCAGGATGAACACGGCAACCGACAGCAGCACCGTGATGACCACCATGCCCCTCGTTTGGGCCAGGCCCGACCCAATGGACTCCATCCTCCTTCAAGGAAGCCTGGACATTGGGATCTCTTTACTGGATTCAGTGGATGTCCCCTTCTTCATTAGGAAGGAAATGCTTTTGTGGGAGATCAGGCACAGAAGTGGCACAAATGGGGCCAAGACAGATGTCAAGCAGAGACCTCCAAGAAACACCAAGAAACTGAGACAAGAACCTTCTGCCAGAGTCGACAGAGAGAGGGTGTTCATCCATAGAGTGGGTGCCCTGAACTCGGACTTCTAGTCTCCCCAGCTGAGAAAATCAAAGCCACCCACTGGTACGTTCCTGTCGCAGCAACACTGATAACTAAGAACAGGGGCATCTGCAGGGAAGGGCTGTCTCCCAGACCCGAGACCGAATTCGGGCCTGGGGGAGCTGGCAGGCTGCAAGAAGTGGCTGTCAGCGGCCACATCGTGGACGAGGGACCAGGAGGCTCTGGTGATGGCCGAGGGCTTGAAGGCCACAGAGACAAGTCGTAGCCCTTCCCTCTCACCAAGGAAGAGGACCAGGAGGGACAGAGACAAGCCCCAGCCCTTCCCGCTCACCGAGGAAGAGGACCGGAAGGGCTCTGCTGACCAAAAACCGAACACGATAGTTATCCAGGGAACACTTCATTTGTGCCAACTGAGGAATTATCTAAAAAATAAGAGAGAAAACCAGTATTACAGGAGAACAAAAATCAGTGAGGCAGACTCAACAGCAGAGAGCTAACCTTTACCTGGTTCCTATTACAGGTCAGGCAACGTGCCAAGGCTTTCCATGTGTTTTTTCATTTTAGTTTTTGTAAAGCAAGATAGGTATTGTATTGTCATGCTCCCTGCTTACCAGAGGGGTAAACCAAAACTCAGAGTTACAGAGTCCTTATGGGTCAGAGCCAGGACTCTCACCAGGTTTGCCTGACATCAATGTTGACACCTGTAACCATAACCATGTCCTGAGAACCAAAGCAATACACAACCTGTGTAACAAGTTAAAAGGAGCCTTGATGACACAGTGGTTAAGTACTCGGCTGATAACCAAAAGGTCAGTGGTTTGAACCTCTGTGGGAGAAAGATGTGGCAGTCTACTTCTATAAAGGTTTACAGCCTTAGAAATCCTATGGGGCAATTCTACTCTGTCCTTCACAGTTGCTATGAGGCAGAATTGATCAGAGAACAATGGGTAAAACATGTTTGTGTGGCATAAATTGATTTTTTAAATTAACTTTTACTTGAGTCTATGTGCAGGAATTTAGCAGGTTAACATGATTATTAATCCAGAGTGGCAGGATTATAACACCTGTTGATTCCGACTCCTGGTGCCCCGATGTGTGTCAGAGAAGGACTGTGCTCTGTAAGGTTTTCAACAGCTGACTTTCTGGAAGATCATCCAGTCGGTGGTGGTTATGCTTGTGTGTCCACTTGGCTGGGCCTGGCTGAGTGGCTGGGCAGCTGAACGGAGTTATTCCCCATGGTGATACTGGTACCTAACTGCATGGTGGAATCTATTGGAGCAGCTGAGTAGCTGCTTTGGGTATGTGGTCTGCTTCCCGTATGTAAGAAACAGCTTTGGGAATGGTCTCCAGCTTATGGCATGCTTGAACTTTGCATGTTAGCTGTGTCGTTTTTCAGCAGCATGCCATGCTCTGCCGACCTTGGGCTTGTTAGCCTCAGCAGTCAGTAGCTGCCTGGGTGAAGAGATGCCTCTAGCTTCAGTGGGCCAGAAGCAAGAGGCAGAGCTGAAGCCCAAGGTTGAGGGGCTTTCACACTGCCCCGAGAGCCTGGCACTTTGACCTTGGACTTCTAGCCACCTGAACTGTAAGAGAATAAACTCCTGTTTGTTAAAGCCGTCCCATTTGTGGTGTATTCCCGTCAGAGCAGCACTAGGAGACCAGACCACAGTCTTTCCTCTGAGGTGTCTTTGGGAGGACTTGAACCTGTAAACTTTTGGTTGGTGGCCAAGCACGTGAACTGCCCCTATTACCCAGGGACTCCTGCTAGAATTATACAAAACTTTTATCTTCTTCATGTCTTATTCATACGTTCTAAATCATTTAAGCTGGAACATCAATTCGTTATCAGAATAAACCTTTTTTTGATTCCAAATGCAAGAGGTTCATGGATTCTTTTAAATACCTACTCCAATAAAGGTTGAAGCCACAACTACTCCCGCCCCTAGGAGTAGACTCTCTTGTGGGCGATGTTGCTGAGGAAAAAGAAAAGACCATGTTAGCAAATACACACTTCTACCCAGCAAGGATAATGCAAAAAGGGAAAGAGCAATACTAAAGCTGCAGGCCCTGTGGGTCGCTAATACTCACGGAACTCGTGTTCCCATTGATAATGTTGAAGGCCGTGGTATAGGTATAAAGCGAAAACTGTCGGAAGATACAGGCAAACAGAACAAATTTTGGTTCTGAGCATGACAGGGTTTAGAAATCACAAAATAGAAACAATGGCTACCTGAGGCAAAATCGTGGACTTTATCCCTTTTGATGGCATCATCGAAAAAAAAACCTTTTAAGAAGAAAGTAAAACAGATATAATTATGGGTTTTTTTGGGGGGGTGGGTAGAGCCTGCAGGAGCCCAGAACCTCCCAGGGCAGACGTGCAGCTGAGCCCCCAGGAGCTGGGACAAGGATAGCAGAGTGGAGGACACAGGGGCCATTGGTCAGTGGCCAGGCTGGTGCTCAGGAGCATGGACAGGGGCACTGAAGTCGTGCTCTGTGGTCACCTGTCCCCAAGACCTGCAGTCGGCAGGGCAGCTCAGAAGTGTGTGCTTGCAGCGGGACGCGGCTGCAGAGCGGGTGTGGAAGGAGGGATGGGAGACATGGGCAAAAGCACCTCAGGAGAGCCAAGGTGGATGGCCTTAGCAGGCAATTCCGGTCCCAGGGGAGGGCCTGGCCGGGGCAGGACTTGGGCCAGAAGGTAACAGATCACCACCTAGGGCCTATGGGACTGTCTTACTGATCTCCTCCATAGCTCTCTGCACACAGGAGGTGTCAAACCAACAATTACCTGGGACACTATGAGCCTTCAAGAGGCATTCTGACGGGATAGGTATGCGTTTTGGGGGCGGGCACATATGAACGACAGGGTCACAGGTGGGAGGGGTGTCAACAGGAGGGACACCAGCTGAAGTTAGAAGCTGGGTGGACGTCTTCCTAAGCCCCCATTTCTTACTGGAGAGTGGGAGCTTACTCACCATGGGCCCTGTGAAAGGCAGGAAAGCTGCAGAGAAGAGAAGAGCTGTCAGTGAGCACAGCGGCTGAGGCGGAGAGTGGATGGGAAGGGGGCATGGCGCCTGGAAACCCTGCACTGGCCTCCTGAAATCACAGGCCTCTGAGGAAGTTTCACTCTTATTTTTTCCAAGTAAATTGATAAACAGGTGCGTATGCCATGGAATGAAAGTCGCAGCAGAGAGACATCAGAGACCCCCTCCAGCCTTCCCGGTCCCTCCACCAAAGGTAAGCACTGGGGACGGTTTCTTGTTCATCCCTCCAGATGACTCATTCAATAGAACTCTCAGGATATATGAATTCCTAGGGGCTGCAAAGGTTAGCATGCTTGTCTGCCAACCAAAAGGCTGGAGGCTCAACTCTGCCCAGAGATACCTCAGAAGAGAGGCCTGACAACCTACTTCTGAAAAATCAGCCATTAAAACCCTACAGGGCACAGTTGTGCGCTGATACACATGGTGACACCATGTGTTGGAATCCACCTGACGGTAGTGGGTTTGGTTTATCAGCATGTACACATCCCTCCCTCCCATGCCCCCGCCCTCCACAGCCCTTATTTATACAAACAGGGTCATGACACCATTTTACACTTTGCTTTTCCCCCCTTAACACTAATTCCTGGAGATCCAT
This sequence comes from Orycteropus afer afer, assembly GCF_000298275.1. Taxonomy (NCBI): domain Eukaryota; kingdom Metazoa; phylum Chordata; class Mammalia; order Tubulidentata; family Orycteropodidae; genus Orycteropus; species Orycteropus afer. The sequence goes on along the minus strand of NW_006921625.1, from coordinate 13,778,346 downwards.
CCTTCTTATTAGCACATAAGACTTACTTTATTCTTTTTATGAATTATTTAACCAGAGTCTGAATTGTTAGCTATTTATGTTGTTTCTGGTGTTCTACTTAAAATATACACATAGAATTTTAGAGTAGAAGGGCCCTATTTGATCTTGAAGTCTCTTCTCTTTTAGTTAGACACGGTGACGATGAGAGTGGGAGTAGAATGCTATCTTTACTTATGAGTTATACATTCTGAAACCATCACTGAGATACTCAGCTATGCTCACTGGGCAGGAAGGGCCAGGGCAGGTGCAGCCCAGTCTTGTCTCCTCACCCCCAAAGCCCGAGATCTTTCTGCGGGACTGGACACAGATCCGGCCCCTGAGCCTGCTCCTCTCCACCATCAACCACAGACCCTTCAAACATTCCTTTTAAGCTACGATTTCCAGAGTTGCCACCAGAAATCCCTCTGTTGTTGTTGTTGTTATGTGTCGTCGAGTCAGCCCTGACTCATAGCGACCCCTCCTTGGGTTTCCGAGGCAGTATCACTACGGAAGTAGGATTGCCCAACCTTCCTTCCGAGGAGTGGCTGGTGGGTTTGAACCGCCAGCCTTCTGGTTAGCAGTCAAGTGCCTTAGCCACTATGCTACCAGAGCTCCCTCCCAGAAATCCCTCTAGGAACAAAAAAAAAAAACCCAACTCACCTGCAGGTCGAAAAGGAGCAGGGATCAGTTTGCTATTGTCAGGATGCACGGTTGACTTCAAAAAGGTAAACACAGAGGTCAGTGTGACGTTTGGTTTTGTTATTTCAACCCGCTGCGGAAGAGTCCACTCCAACTCACAGAGACCCCACGTGCGTGAGAGTAGAACTGTGCTTCGTAAGGTGGTTGGTGGCTGGAACCTTACAGAAGTAGATCACCAGACCTTTCTTCCACAGCTCTACTAAGAGGCTCTGGACGACTAACATTTCAATTAGTGGCCAAGCATAAACCATTGTGACACCCAGGGACCTTTGCTATTTCAGGGGGTCAAAAATGACTACAGGGCTAAAACTCACAAGACTTCTCTTCCAAGCCTCTTGCATCTAAAAAGAGAAAAAAACAAGCAGTAACTTTTCAGGTGGCTTGGCAGAAAAACATCTCCTCACCCATCTCATTTCTGGTGTCCCCTTTAGTCCACCTTTCACAAAGGAAAGGCCAGGGCTGTTTTCCTACCATGTGGACAGAGCAAATCAAAAGAAATGACAAATGAATCAAAATGAACAAATGAACTAATAAGTAAAGAGAAAAGCCACACAGAGAAAAACCACAAGGCCACTGAAAGGCCCTAAGTTATTCTCTCTGACTTTGGAGAGGACTCAAGGTCAGCACCTGACTGGTCAGCCCTGTGGTCCTGCAACTCTGCAGCCTCTGAATCCAGCTGCCCCCGCTCTGAGCAGAGCAGGCATATGCTGACAAACACCACCATATCGTTACTCAAGCTGTCAGCCAGAGGCCCCAACATGCGCTCAGTTAAATAGGACAGCTTCCACGAGCTGCCTGTGGGACTGATTCTGCGGGCTCCAGAAGGCCCCACACACCACTAGGTCCGCACAGGGGAGGTAACAAGCACTCGACTGGACGCTTTGTGCAGGAACGTAGCCCGCCCTGGAACACGGTCAGAGATGTGACTCTGACTCAGCAGGCCTGCCAGCACTCTGGGGTTTGCCAGGGGCTCCTGGGAATGAGCCACAGAGAACTTCCATTACTACCTGCTGCTCCAGCTGGTCTGCTGATGTTGTTAGGTGCTGCTGACTCCATTCCCAATCATAGCGACCCCACGGGACAGAGGAGAACTGGCCCATAGGGCTGTCTAGGCTATAATCTTTATGGGACCACATCACCGGGTCTTTTCTCCTACAGAGCTGCTGGGTGGGTTCAAACCACCAACTTTGGGGTCAGAAGCTGAATGTTTAAGCACTGAGCCACCAGGGCTCCTTCTAGTTGCTTTATGAGAAGGAAGTCTAACTACATTTAAACACCTAACCAAGTTTTAAACACTGGTCCTGTTGGCATTTCAAATGATAAGCCCAGTGGTGCGGGGCAATGATAAGATTGCAATGACATGAAAACTTCATGATTTCAGACCATTCTGGCAGAATCATCTGAAGGCACACCCAGCCCTGATCCAGGTACACTTGGGCACGAAGACACACCTTCTTGTCCTCCACGCTTCCTCTGGCTTCATCTATTGATAAAAGTTGTCTCAACTTTTCTATTTTCTCCTACAATCAAACAAAGAAATCAAGCAACAATCTCATCATCGTTCAGATTTATCACAGATTTGGAAATCATAAGATCACTCACCAGCACACACTGCATGTAAACTGCACAGCTAACTCCAGTGCACACACTGTATGTAAATTGCCCAGCTAACTCCATGCACACACTGCACGTAAACTGTACAGCTAACTCTAGTGCACATGCTGTATATAAATTGCACAGCTAACTCCACTGCACACACTGTATCTAAACTGCACAGCTACCTCCAGTGTACATGCTGTACGTAAACTGCACAGCCAACTCCAGTGCACACACTGTATGTAAATTGCACAGCTAACTCCAGTGCACACACAGTACATAGACCGCACAGCTAACTCCAGTGCACACGCAGTACATAGACCGCACAGCTAACTCCATGTACATGCAGTATATAGACTGCACAGTTAACTATAGTGCACACACTGTACGTAGACCACACAGCTAACTCCAGTGCACACATGGTATGTAGACTGTACAGCTAACTCCAGTGCACATGCAGTATGTAGACCGCACAGCTAACTCCATGCGTACATGGTATGTAGACCACACCGCTAACTCCAGTGCACACGTTGTATGTAGACCGCACAGCTAACTCCATGCGTACATGGTATGTAGACCACACCGCTAACTCCAGTGCACACGTTGTATGTAGACCGCACAGCTAACTCCAGTGCACACACTGCATGCAAAGTTCACAGCTAACTCCATGCACACACTGCATGTAAATTGTACAGCTAACTCTGGGACACAAATTATATGTAAACTGTAGAGCTAACTCCAGTGGACATGCTGCATGTAAAGCATATAGCTAACTCCATGCACATACTATATGTAAACCGTACAGCTAACTCCAGTGCACACATGTATGTAAACCATACAACTAACTCCAGCACATGCTGTATGTAAACTGTACAGCTGATTCCAGTGCAGGTGGTACAATGAGGTTGTCCACTTCCTGCGAGTTTCCAGTGGGACAATCCCAAGCATAATTCCGACTTAGAACTCCCAGCTTCCCAGTCAGCCCCACCGACTTATGCCACTGCTGTTGCCCCTCAGCCCCCGTTCTTCTCTGATAGTAACTGTCTCAGTGAACACCACCACCACCTGCCTAGTGTCTCAAGTCAGAAACCAGAAGTCCCTTCCCTCTCATTCACCCCACATCTAGTCATTCCCGTCTTGTTCACTCTCTTTCTGCATTCTTAATTTGAGAAAATAATTTAAATACAGAAAAATACAGACTGATTCACACTCATGATCCCATCATCCAGAACTGACAGCTGGAAACACTCCATCACACTTGCTTCCCATCACCACCAGTTTCATCTTCCTCCCCATGCTACTATTCTAAAGGGATGCAGAAGTACGAGTTCTCGGTATGGCCTTCCCGCCCCTGCATTTATCTGGTGGTGCGGTGGTGGAACCCTTGCCTTCCACACTGCAGACCTGGGTTCGATTCCCAGCCAACACACCTCCCGCGCAGCCACCACCTGCATCAGGGAATCTCAACAGGTTCAGAGGAGCTTCCAGAGTAAGAACAATCAGGGAGAGAGGCCTGGTGATCCATTCCCAAAAATCAAGTCAGTGAGTAGCTATGGATCACAAGGGTCTGATCTGCAACTGACCGTGGGGTGAGCGCAGGACCAGCAGTATTTCATTCCGCTCTGCACGAGGTCACTGTGAGCCAGGGGCCCACTTGGTCGCAGCTACCAGTAACAGGTGAAGACATGTATCCATAACCAATATACGGCATTATTTTTAAGTACATTGTAATTTCCAAAAGGGCTATCACTTATGCATCTTGCTTTTTCCTCTAAAGATCACAGATATCATCTTTCCATTTAACATATGACATCTAACCACTTCAACACTTTTAACAGCTAATCTGAATTCCTTGGTATGAATATACCACTTTTTGTCTGTTTCCACACTGATGGCATTCAAGTTGTTTCTCAAGTTTTTCTTTATTATAAACAAGGCTGCAAGGACCCTCTTGAGCACAGGTATGAGAATGTCTCTTTGTCTCCTACCCTGAAGGGTAATTGCTGGTGACGGGGCATCTCCTCTTCACCCCTGGGCCACAGCCGCGGCAAACCCTCCTCCTTCACTCAGACATTGAGCCGCCTCCTGAACAGATTGCTCCACCCACAGTGTGGTCTCCTCTGTGTACACTCAACACACAGCTGCCAAAGAGACCCCATGAAACACAAAGGGGCCCATCTCCATCGCCTGCCCTGTAGGATAAGGGTGATCTCCCCTCATCTGAACAACACACAAGGCCCTTAAAGGCGTGCCTCATCTTCCATGGACTGCTGAGAGGATTAATAGATCTGTCCTGAGGAAGTGCTGCCAGAATGGTTCTTGGGAGTGAGAACGGCCAGACTTTATTCCACCTACTTTGGTCATGCTGTCAGGAAGAACCATTCCCTGGAGAAGGACATCATGCTTGCTGAAATGGAGGGCCAACAAAGAAGGGGAATGCCTTCAAGGAGATGGACTGACACAGTGGCTGCAACGATGGGCTCAGGTATAGCAAGGATCATGAGGCTGGCCCAGGACCGGGCAGTGTTTTGTTCTGCTGTGCACAGGGTCTCTGGAGTCAGAGACGACTTGACGGCACCTAACAACATCATCTCCCAGCATGAAAAGCTCTGGTGACTTCGATCTGCTCTTGACCCTGGCCTTTCTTTCTAGTGTTTTAGTTGGAAGCTCTGCTGAAGCCTGCCCACCGTCAGTGACCCTGCTGGTATTTGAAATACTGGCAGCATAGTTTCCAGCATCATTACAACATGCAAGCCACCACAGTACGACAGACTGACAGATGGGTGGTAGGTCTTCCTCCTGGCTCCAGTCCCCGCCACACTCCTCCTCCAGCTTCTGGTTTGTGACCAGCATTTCTGGTCTGTCTTCCGTTACACAGAGGGTTTGTTTTAATTCTCTTCAAATCACCAACACCTGGCCCAGGGCTTGGCATTACCTGTTGGACCCATGTACACTTTTTTTTTTTTT
>NW_006921625.1:13770916-13772461 GCF_000298275.1 Orycteropus afer afer | reverse complement strand
AAGCAAGTACCTTCCAGGAGGCCTCAGAAACTGTTTCCTTGCCTCCTTCAAGTTGTTTAAGGCTTAACTCTACAAATAAAGACCCGGGCACCCAGCGAGGGCTCAATACTGCAGCCAGGGTCCCAGGTGGAGGAAGCAGCTGGGCCGCTGCAACAGGCCCCCACCTGCACATCTCTGGCTTTGTGTCCTGGCTCTCAGGGACAGGTTGGACGCCCTGCCGCTTCTCAATTTTGTCACCTAAAAATAGGCAAGGACCTGAATGAGAACACCCTTGGCTTGTGCTAATAGGAGGCCGCTACCCTGTGCCCATGGGACACCTAAAATGAGGCTGGGCCCAACTGGGAGGTGCCAGGCCTAGGTGAAAATGCACACGGGATTTTGAAGCCTTCCTACAGAAAAAATACAAAATATCTCAGTAATTTTTTTATTACATGGTGAAATATTTCAGATCTACTGGGTTAAATACAAGATACAGTGAAACCTGAGAGCCAGAACACTAGGGGACTGCCTAGTTTTTCCAGGTCTCGAAAGTTTTCCGCCTTTGACAGGGTGCAATCTTAACACTTTTCTATCCTTAGTGCAAAATATCTGCATATTCCTTCTCCGACAAGTTTCTGCCTTACTCTGGTTCCGGCTTTCCCAGGTTTTACTTTACTAAAATTCATTCCACCTGTTTCTTTCTACCTTTTTGAATGCAGCTCAAGAGTTTTAAATCACTCCTGCGGCTTACATCTATTTCTATTGGACAGCGCTGCCTTAGACACTGCGGGGAGGTGAGACCCCTCACTTGGGTAAATGGGCTGCTACTACCTAAGGGGCCCCTTGCTCTCGGGGCGCTGAACCAACCAAGGTGAGTAGGCTGGTCCAACTGTCGCTCAGGATCAGCTTACAGACACCTGCGAAGGAGGGACTCCCTTCCCAGGGCGGGCTGAGGGTAACTCTTTGGTGACCCTGCTGCCCCGGCCAGTCCGAGGCAATGACCCCGGTGACTGCGTGGCCATCCGCTCCGGGGCCTGGTAAAGCCGCTAGCTTCAGGTGCGGCTGGTGGCCGGGCGCACTGCAAGCCCATCTCCGGTGGGAGGAAACCCAGCGCACAGGGGGCCACGTGACCGGCGCAAGGTCGCGGAGCCCGGGTGCGCAGCTCCGGGCGCCCCCTGCCCCGATTCCCCGCGGCACGGCCCCCGCCCCGCCCCCAGTCCCGCGGCCCCGCCCCGGGCCGTACTTGGCGATCGCTGATCCAGAAGCGCACGTTGGGCTCCATGAGGGCGGCGCTGCGCTCTCGGCGCCGCGGGCTCCGCGCTGCCTCCTCCTCTTCCGGGGACCTGCGTGCCAGCGGGGGGAGCGGCGGCAGCAGACGGCACGCGCTGGGGAGGAGCCGGCGGCGCGCCCCGCCCCTGCTGCCCCGTTCCGGGTCCCAATCGGCAACCGCCCCAGCCCACCCCGCCTCGCCTGGGTGACCTGCTCCCGTCCGCCATTTCCGCTCGGGGGTCGCCACCACCGCCGCCTCCAGGTTGCAGGCCTAGTGCTGCCCTCCTTCTCCGCCCT
>NW_006921625.1:13769300-13770336 GCF_000298275.1 Orycteropus afer afer | reverse complement strand
TTATTATTATTATTATTGTGATTTAGGTGAAAGTTTACAGAGCAAATTCACTTACCATACAGCAGTTCACACACACTTTGTCTCCTGACAATGACTACAATTTACCCTAAGGTAGCAGCTCCCCTCCCACTTCCTGCCAATAGTTACCTCTTGCCGGTGTCCGCTCCATGCACTCCTGCCCTGAGCTGTCTCCTTTTGCATAAACAGCCCTTTAGAGAGGTCTTTTGCAGCAGATTTGCCCGTTGCAATAAATCGTTTGATTTCTTGACTGCTGCTTCCATGCTCCATTTATCATGATGTTGCTATTGGTCCACTTGCGAGGATTTTTGTTTTTTTATGTTGAGGTCTAATCTATACTGAAGGCTGTAGTCTTTGATCTTCATCAGTAAGTCCTCTTCGCTTTCAGCAAGCAAAGTTGTGTCGTATACATATCACAGGTTGTTAAATCTTCTTCAGTCCTGATGCCTAGCTCTTCTCCATATGGTCCAGCTTCTTGGATTATTTGCTCAGCCTACAGATTGAATAAATATGGTGAAAGTATACAACTCTGACACACACCTTTCCTGATTTTAAACCACACAGTACCCTTCTGTTCTGTTCGAATGATTGCCTCTTGGTCTATGCACAGGGTTCTCATGAATACAATTAAGTTGTCTAGAATTCTCATTCTTTGCAATGTTACCCATAATTTGTTATGATCCATACAGTTAAGTGCGTTTTCATAGTCAATAAAACACAGGTAAACACCTTTCTGGTGTTCTCTGCTTTCAGCCAAGATCCATCTGACATCAGCAGTGACCTCCCTCATTCCATGTCCCAGAGGCTACCCTTCAGCCAAATATATTGGCCTAGAAAATAAACAGTAACACCCACGAGGAGTATGCTCCTTTATACCATCAGCTATGTGAGACCAAACAGTTGACATTTACCTAAAAGCAAAGGCGGCAAGGAGGGGCAGGGAAACTGGATGGATGAAATGGGGTAGGCGGGGTGGAAATGGTGAGTGGTTACACATTGCGGGGACTGTAACCAATGT
>NW_006921625.1:13766638-13767950 GCF_000298275.1 Orycteropus afer afer | reverse complement strand
ATTGGTCCTCAACAAATAAAAGGTGACTGTCTCCTAGGGCCTTCCCAAACAAGCCTGTCCAGGACATCTCTGGTCCAGCTCCTAGCTCTTCATTTTCCTTCCAAACATTCTATTTTTATTATGTTCACTGCTTCCCTTTTGAGGATGTCAGCACATGAAAGCGAGGTCTGTCTTTTTCAGTTCTCTACTGCCTCTCCTGAACACTGCTTGCTTGGCACATGGTTGTTATTGTTATGTGCCGTCAAGTTGGACCCAATTCAGAGTGACCCCTCCTTGGGTTTCCAAGGCAGTATCACTACGGAAGTGGATTGCTCAACCTTCCTTCCCAGGAGTGGCTGGTGGGTTTGAACCCCCAGCCTTCTGGTTAGCCGTTCAAGTGCCCTAGGCTCTATGCTACCAGAGCGGCACATGGTACACAAGAATTTACTGAAACAATGAATAAATGTTTCCATGTCTGTCTTGCCTCCTAAAGTTCCCTGAGTGTGGAGCTAGTATTTTATTCACCTTTGTGGTCCCAAAGTCAAATGCTCAACTACTGATACAATTTGCTGATATATAACCAAAGAAGGGAAAAAGCTACAGTCCCTATTATATAAATTGAAATAACTGCATTCAAAAGGCAAAGTACTTTAAAATGTTTATTTTTCATTACATACTTTATACTGAACATGTCAAGAAAGAAAATAATTATAATGAGTTCAAAATGCCATTCCTGAACTTAATAAATATCCTGTATTAATTACACCCAATCAGTATCTAGAAATGTATATAGACACTAAGTCAATTCATCAGTGGAATAAGTAAAATAACTATGTAAACATGATCTCAGGGACAGGGGTCACGCATGATCAGTTAAGTCACTTTGCTACCATAAGTGTTTTCTTCAAAACATGATTCACATTTGTGTCAATCATATGCACATCCATCGCAAGAATTTAATTAGACCGCTGATGCCACCAACTTAAAACAATGACCTCTGTTACCTTAAAAGAAAATACCATTTCATATAAAGAAATTTAAGAAGACAATTCCAGGACGTTGATCAGAAACTTTAAACGTGAGTTGCACTACTCTTGTGTACATCACAGTTCAAGTAAGGCTAAGACAGAAGTGTGTTTCTTTGTCCCATGGAAGACATGACTCGAGAAGGAGGTGAGACATTCTAAGTAGCCACCAAGATGTGAAAACTAAGAGACTCCTCACGTGAGTAGCTAACCAAGTGTAAAAAGCCTTTGCCAGTGTTACAAAGACAAGCTGTGTAGAGCAGTATTTACGAACACAAGCACAATTTTCTTTTTCTGCCTTCTATAAA
>NW_006921625.1:13747556-13765568 GCF_000298275.1 Orycteropus afer afer | reverse complement strand
GTCACTGTGAGTTGGAATTAATGCAAGGGCAACATGTTTGTTTGTCTGACACAAAGCTTATTGTCTCTTCTTAATGACAAATGTTTTAACCAAGGCAGAGCTGCACCAGGCCACCGTGGAAAACAGGCAGCATAGTGCATCACATTTACAAATTAAAAACTGTGCCCCAAATGCCATGTAAGTATCTAAAAGTCACTGAACTACAGAGAACGAAGACTTCTTTGGTTATTAATGAGTTGGCAAGCATTCTTTGGGCTGTTCTATCAAATCCTGGCAAGAAACCCCAGGCCAGTGGGAAGGGACAGAGCTGTATTTTATCTCTATTCTACAAATATTTACTAAATGAGTGAGCTCTTGGTGATGGAGTGAGATCCCATGGGAAAATCTCTGCAGAAAGAATGTACCAGCCTCAAGCCTATGCAGAGCAGAACGTGAAGGAAAAAACAAGCCCCCGATTTCCCACCGCTGAGCAGCTATGTAATGAGGTGAGCACCGGGTACCACACTGGTCTGTGCTCACCTTCTGTAAAAGTGTCGGTGTTACCGTGATGTATGAAAATATATTTCACCGGAAGAAGGCAGTTCATCTAAAAGGGCGTGGGCATTCTAAGTGTTAATCAGTCAGGAGAAAGGCGTGTGGGAGAACTTCCACAAGGTAAAAAGGAACGTCCTCCCTGAGCCTACCACCTGGCGGTCCAGGCTTTGAGGCCTGACTGGTCCTGGGGCCTGTTCCTGAGACAAGGACCCAAGCTGGAAGCCACCGCACAGAAGCAGACGCAGAGTTTCTGGGGGCGAAGTAGGACAGGGCAGGGCCCACAGCCTCTGGATAGAAAGTCTTATCTTACGAGCCAGACTTGGCCTCTCTCCATTGTCAATCCTGATATGTTGAAAGTGGTAGGGAGGTGGCTGTCAAGTTAGTGAGACCCCACAGAGAAGGGGTTCCCTGGGGGAAAAGGCCAGCACTCTTTTTCTCCCGTCATGGCCAACTCCATCACTGCCTGGTCTTAACTAATTAAAGGAAGACAGAAAGCTCTCTGGAGTCAAAAAGGCCCAAGCTCGAAGGTGCCTCCTGGCAGTAAACTTGTAGGTACAACCCAACAGCAGAGGTGGCCAGAGGTCAGCTACGAGAAAGGCAGGTGAGCTGGGTTCAAGTCAGTCCCTGCAAAACTGTGAGGAGATCCAGCTGGGGCCCTCCTCCCTCACCCCTGCCGTCAGGGGCCACTGAACTGGCAGCTCTAAGGCCTGGGTTCTCAGCCCTCCCAGAAAGGTTGTGATTGAATATGGGGCTGGTGAAGGCCAAAAGCTCTGCACACTCAATGGAATAAAGGGTGAGCCACAGAATTAATGAGGACAGAAGTGACATTCTGGGACGGGGGTTATAACAAAAGATACCAAGCAGTAGGCTTCCGATGCTTCACTTTATTTAATCCTCACAACTAAGCTGTGAGCACATCCTCATTTTCACTGCAGGGAAATAGACTCAAAGAGCCTATCTAATTTGGAGTAGTAGAGTTTATAAAAACAAAACAAGAAAACCAAACCCAGGTCTGCCCGATTTAGGGCTTGTGTGAAATCTAGACCATTCCAGGATCCCATGCTAGTTTCCCTTCTCCAAAGTCTGACAGTTCATTGCAGGACAATGTGATCAGTGCTTGAGACAGAGATGCAGGGTGGTGGTGGGGTACACACATCTTAGCCAGCCCCGAAAGTCCAGCAACCCTTGCAGGAGGCATTTCACCAGCACTTATGCAAAGAATAAAGTTAAGAAATTTTAAATGCTTTACCAAAATCCCTTAGGAACCAGGATGACGCTAAACATTAAAAACAATTTTCAGTTCGTAAGGCACGGGATCTTACCTCAGTGCAATTCCAGGGTTTTCTAACAGTACGCCGTAGTCTCGGGAAATTTGTTTAGTTAAATCTGATAAGACCGGGATGTTCATGTGGCCCAAACCGCCATTCTAATAAAAATGCAAACGTGACTGGTTACACTATGTGGTTTCACATCCTTGACCATGTAACACAATGCGAGGCCCACAACAATGGGGGTTCTTTCTGGTGACTCTTTCACCCAGGCAACCACCCAGCAGCAGATACCACCATCTCCTGCATTTGGCAGAGGAGCCAAGTGAGGTGCGCAAAGGTTCACTGACGCCCCAGCTCACAGCCAGGAAGGGGCAGAGGCAGGATGTGAGTCCCACTAACGCTACAGACCTTTCTGTTTCCAAGTCTTCCAGCTAAGTTTTAGTTGAGCACTAATTTCTAAAACCTGAAAATGGAAGCGTGACACAGAAATCTTTTGGATAATTAGATAGTGCACCAGCGTAGATAGAAATTTGGAGCCTTCCAAGCAAGTCTGTAGGCAAGAATACATCGTGCAGAGAGAGAGCAGAGGACCTGAGCATCGTCCCCCAATCCATGAAGCACAGGGTACCACGGAGCTCAGGTGAGAGCGGGCAGCGGGCCACCGCTGTTCCCTGCCCTGCCTCACCTGCTCTCCACGGCTGCCTGTGCCTTACGAACCACGCGTGGGACAGCGAGGAAACACACAGGTGGTGCTTTCTGGACTCTCCTCTGCCACATCAGGACAGAGTTTCAGCAGAACGTGTGCTGAGTAGGTGTTGTTATTGTCAGGTGTCACAGAGTCAATTCTGACTTCTAGCGACCCTGTGTACGCCAGAACATGACACTGCCCGGTCCCGCGCCAGCCTCAGAACCCGCGCCGTATCTGAGCCCACTGCTGCAGCCTGTGTGTCAACTCATCTCACGGACGGTCTCGTGAATAGGGAAGAACCTACAAATAGCCCGTCACAGACAACCTGCTTCAACAACTTCGAGGCTGGTCTAGCGGGGAGCTCTTGTTTTTAACATTATCCATGCAAAGGCAGGGCGTACAGCATCATACCTTCCTCGGTGTATTTATCCATGCAAGATGGCTGAAGTGGGAATCTACCGAAATGGCAATGACTTCACAGTTCACGTCGTGAAATTCATTGGCTTTGTCACTAAAAGCAATGATTTCTGTAGGACACACAAAGGTGCTGGGAAAAAAAGGCAGAAACTCTCATCAGAGAACTAGAAACAACGATTTAAGACAGGAACCAAAAGCAGTCTAAAAGCTATTCCAATCTGCTTCAGGGTAAAAAAGGTAAAACGGTTAGCCATGCTCACAGGATGCCCGGACACAACGCTACTCTAGCTTTACTGGAAGAAAAAACTATTATCTCCTATGACCTTTTTATTGTAGAAATCTTATCAAAAAATGAGGGAAGGTGGATTCTAAGATGAAAGTAAAATCTTATTTACATAGATTTAGTGTTCATGAAATAACATATCATTTTATGCTTCTCACTTTTCTCATTTTCCCCCAGATCAGTGAAAACTTCTTACAGGCTGATTTGCAGAAGCACAAGAAATACAGCCATATCAGTGAAAGGACGGCCTCTCCACCCCTAAGGTTATCACTAGTGAAGGAGCTGCAGAGGCCAACTGTAATCCACAAGGCCATCAGTGGCCAGGGTCAGAAGAATCCTTCTTTGGGAGGAGGGTAACCAGAGAGGTGACTTCAGTGGGAAGCAGGGGTCTGGGTTTGACACTTACAAATCCAAAGGGTAGAAGAAAAGCACCAAGTACTTCCCCTTAAAGTCATCAAGGCTCAGGTCTTTGAACTCTCCATTGACCACGGCTGTGCCCTTAAAATAGGGCGCGTGCTGGGTGACGGCAGGAGCCAGGCAAGAAGAACCTGCAATGACCAAGCACGTGGCACAGATCACCATTTGTGGAAGCAAGCACCCATTTCATTTTTCCTAAAACATTCACAATAATTAATTAGCAGTATAAATCAATCAGAAGGAGCCATGGTGATGCAGTGGTGAAGCAGCTGGCTGCTAACCGAATGGTCGGCGGTTTGAAGCCACCCAGTGCCTCCGTGGGAGAAAAGACCCGACGTCTGCTTGTGGGGATACGATTCCCTTGGAAGCCCTGTGGAGCAGTCTCACTGTGTCCTACAGGGTGGCTGTAAGTCAGGGCCCCGTACAACTCCAACCGAAATCAACTGCGAAGCTCGGCTCAACTGCACATCTTTGACTCAGCACCTTTTTTTCCCTTTCCTAGTCCTAGAATGTATACAAATTCAGTTCAAAGTGCCATGGGAACAAAAAAGAGCAAAGCAGAATGTAGTAGGGATGGAATTAGGGAGGACGGGAGACTAGAGAAAGATTCTAAATATGGTTCAGATTTGCGAGGCCCAGATGGGACGGGGCGCGCAGACGGCACAGAGGGAGGGAGGAACAGGGCATGCGTATAAAAAGCCCAGGGTGCTGTCGATCAGAGCAGGGCCATCCGTGGGTGGAAGGCACAACAGCGGGGGACAAAGCAAGCAAGCATGGTCGAAGGTCATACTGTGAAGGTCCTTAAAAAGCAAGTTCATGAGTGTGCTCTGAAAAGAAGACGAGCCACTGAGGTATTTAAGTGGGAGACCCAAGATGAGTGGGGTGGTTTTAGGAAGATGAGTCTGGCGGGGTGGGGGGCAGGAGGAGCAGAAGGAGAGACTATGTTAGGAGGTGACTGCAGTTATCTATGTGAGGGCTGTGGCGGGGAGGCCTGGGGCAGAGAGAAGGAAAGGAGTGGATGCAGGAGATGTGTAAGAACCGGAGAGAACGTGAGTCTGCCTGGGAAGACAAAAGGGATGAGTGTCAGAATGCTTGGCTTCAGCGTGGGGCTGCCCTGGACAGAAACAGGAGGAGATGGCGGGGGTTGTAAACCTGTGGAACCAAATCACTACTAGAAAATCCTTTAAAGTTCCAGAATCATAAACCTGGGCCCCTTTTCAGCATCCAGAAACAAAGGCTTTGCTAAGTATATGATTTTAAATACCTGCTTTTTCAAAGGTGGACACATCTAGAGGGCAAATCTTCTCACTGTGTGAGGCTGTTCTCAGCCAAGCTCACATCCTAGAGAACAGAGGATAAACCTCCAGAAACAGCTGTGTTCCCCACACCGCTCATGGACTCCACAGCAACGGTCTGGTTCCTAAGTGCCAGCTGACAGGCTGACCATGCCCAACCATGTTTAGAGGGGCTGCCCACCACCAGCTCTTGGACATCCATTCACACACATCAGGCCCGAAAGACATCTGAGTTCTTCCTCTCAGGCCCCTCAACATGTTGGTGTTAGGTGCCTTCAAGTCAGTTTCAACTCCTAGAGACCCCAGGGGACAGAGCCAAGCTGCCCCACAGAGTTTTCTAGACTATAATCCTCATGGGAACAGATCACTAGGTCTTTTCTCCCTGTGCAGCCACTGGGTTTGAACCACCAACCTTTCAGTTAGCAGCTGAATGTTTAGCCATTGCACTACCGGGTGGCTTCAAAATTAGCACACTAAAAAATAATTCTGTCAACCAACAAGGAAACATGACACAGACAAACACATTGGGCCCCAGTGATTCACCACCCTGGCCCATGTGAGACTCACCCAGGGAATTTGTTAAAACACTAATGTCCTGGACTCACGCCCAGAAATGGGTTTGTCTGGGGCGGGACTAGGGCTCTGGTTAAGTTTGGAAAAGCTCCCCAGGTGGGTCTAACATTCAGAGCCTCTGGTCCAGAGATGATAATTCAAGTGTCCTTCATCTGGGTCCAATCAAGACTTGGTAACACTTACTGGTGCTAAAGGCGCATTTTGCTTGATGAGAACCAGACCACAAAGGGTTTGTCAAGCACTTTCTTCCAGAAGCAGCAGGTCTAAGGGCTGCAGAGGCAGAAATGCCCCGAGGAATGGTGCTCACTTGGCGAGCAACCTGGGAAGAGAACCACTTTATATTAGGAAATGTTTCTGCAAGAGTGGCTGAGGGCTGGCTCCACTAAAAGGGCATCATGCCCAGGGCAGCCTTATTGCCCTTGCCCGTGAACCACAGTATGGATTGAGTCTCCGTGTCCTTACCATCCTGTTCCACTTCCTTCCCTTCAAGAATGCAAGGCTGAGGGAAACAGAGGAACACAGGGGCTCAAGAATCAAAAGCTCCAGCTCTGACAGTAACACAGAGTTCAACCCCCAGAAGGACTTGGCAGGCCTGTGTGTTGAAGCCCTTGACCTGCACTATCTGCCGAGCAAGTTCTTAGAAAAGACAAGGCCCTTCTAGCGCCAAACAAGCAAACTAGCAGAGCAAAGGTCAGCCTTTGGAAGCGTTGGTGGGGGCTCAAGCGAAGTGTTTGCTCCATTTTAAAATCCAGCATGACGCACGACGGGGAAGGCGCCTGCACTGAACCCCACCATGAGACAGGGGGAGGGGTGGCAAGAGGGCCGCAGGCTTCGGCCGAGAAAAGCAGAGACACACAGCAGCGGCCGATCTGTGGGCGGGGGGCAGCACGGGCTCTTCGTACTTCAGCACTCGGCACGTTTGCATCCGTTTACGTGGGTGCTCACAGTAACCCCGTAATGTAATCATTCTCTTCATCTTATGATGAGGAAAGTAAACTCAGGTTAAGAAAGGCGAAGTCACCCGCCCACGGTCACGGTCACCTACAGCACTGGGAAGAGGTGCTTAGGCGGAGAGAAGACTGGGGATTCGCGACTCCGAGCGAGGAAGGATGGACGGGGCATTAGACAGACAGGAGGAAATGGGGTGGAAGCAGGGCGGCTCTGCGCATGCGTACGGAGCCTTCTCTAGAAGGTCTCCGGGTCTGCTACCCGCTGACCCCTCCAAGAATGGCGAATGTCCCCAGGCAGCAGGAGAGCGGGACCTTATCTGGAAAGCGCGTCCCCAGAGCCATCGCAGTGTCTCCGTGCCTCTTCCCACCCAGGAGCCACTCACCGATGCCCAGAGTAACCTTCCCGTAGCAGCCGCCATCTTCACTGCGCGCTGCAGGCGCGTGGCTTGCGGAGACTATGGGGCGGAGCCTGCGGCGATGGGAGGGACTTTGTGAGGAGGGCGTGTTCTCTGCCGCGGGGTTGGGGGGGCGGACGAGGAGGAGCCACCGACTTCCCGCCTTTTGGGTATCCTCTCCGAAATACCTAAGAAATCAGATGCTGTATTGCATTGGACAATTCTGCTGCAAAAGATCTCTTTAAGGAGTTAAAGAGCAAAGACGTCACTTTGAAAGCTAAGGTGCGCCTGATCCAAGTCATGGTATTATCTTTTCTTATGCATATGAGGGCTGGACAATGAATAAGGAAGACTGCAGAAGAATTGATGCATTTGAGTTGTGGTGTTGGTGAAGAATATAGAAAGTACCAGAGACTGATAGAAGAATGAACAAATCGGTCTGGGAGGAGGTACAGCCAGAATGCTCTTAGAAGTGAGAATGGCCAGACTTTGTCTTTTGTGCTTTGGTCCTGTTGTCAGAAGGAACCAGTCCCTAGAGAAGGATATCATGGTAGGTAAAGTTGAGGGTCAGCGTAAGAAGTGAAGACCCTCAACGAGATGGATTGACACAGTGGGCTCAAACATGGTAATGATTGTCAGGATGGCACAGGCCAACAGTGTGTTGTTCTAGTGTACAAAGCGTTGCTGTGAGTTGGAGTTGGCTCGATGGCATCTAACATCAACAGTAAATGAAGTGCTCACTGGTGGACACGGTACTTTGAAGCAAGCTCATCAAACATAGATCTAATGTGACAAACTACGATCTCTAAATCGGCATTTTCCAAACACTGGTCGTTCCATTACCAGCTTGCTCAGTTTCTCAGGTCTGCATGTCACCTGCATATTATTTATCATTTTCTTTAAATCGATTCACTGTTTACAACTTAACTGTCTGCCCCAGTTTTCTCATTTGTCCAATGGGAATTATGTTATCCGTCCTCCGTAGAGTCATTGTGAGGAATAAGTGAGTTAACATTTTAAAATTCCTCTAAACAGACAGTGGGCAGATAGTAAGTGCTTTGTTTGTTATAGGAGCTCTGGTAGTGTAGTGCCTAAAGCACTTGACTGCTGAGAGGAAGGCTGGTGGTTCAAACCCACCAGCCACTCCTTGGAAGGAAGGTTGGGCAATCTACTTCCATAGTGATACCGCCTCAGAAACCCAAGGAGGAGTCGCTATGAGTCGGGTCTGACTCCATGGCACATAACAATAACAACAACATGTTTGTTATATTAATGGAAGAGAAAACCAAAACAAAACAAAAAAAAAACACCCCACTGCCATCAAGTCAATTTCAATTCATAGAGCCCCTATACACAGAGTAGAACTACCCCATAGTGGTTCTAAGGCTGTAAATCTTTACAGAAGCAGACTGCCTCATCGTCCTCCTGTGAAGTGCTGGGGGATTCGAACCGCCAACCTTTTGGTTAGTAGCCAGATGCTTTAACCACAGTGCCACCAGAAAGAGAAGGTGTGAGGAAAAATGCCATGAGAGCTTAGAAAAAGAGAGACCAAGAAAAGCTCCTGAGAGAAAGAAAGCGCTATTGGAACAGATGGATGCTGTACTTGTGGAGGAGGAATGGGAGGAAGTAAGGGGAGGATGGCGCAGAGAAGCAATATGTGACCTTCGCCCTTTTGGGTTGTTATTATTGATGAAAACAGCCACCATTCACTGGGAGCTTACTGTGGGCCAAGCTCTGGGTTGAAGGCAGTATCTTATGTATCCCTTTCAGGGAGGGACTGTTCTTAATTCATCACCTCCCTTTCATAGCTGGGGACACCAAGGCTGAGGGAGAGTCTGTAAGCGTGGGTTGAATGATGTGTCTCGTCATTCTGCAGCCCCTACCAGCTAACCACTACCCTGAATTTTGTGTGTATCACTGTCTTGCTTTCTAAAAGCAATTTAATCATACATGTACGTATTTCTAAGGAGCTCTGGTGGCATAGTGGATAAACTATTTGGCTGCTAACCAGAAGGTCAGCAGTTTGAACCCACCAGCTGTTCTGCAGAAGGAAGACTTTGGTAAAGATTTATGCCTCAGATACCAATGGAGGTCGCTATGAGTTGGAATCAACTTGATGGCAGTGAGTTTTTTTTTTTTTTTTAATGTATTTCTAAGCAATATATTGTGTAGTTCTGTTTGTGAGCTTTATAAAAGGATATCCTTTATAAGCATACCTCAGAGATATTGCAAGTTTGGTTTCAGACCACTGCAATAAAGCAAGTATCACAGTAAGGTGAGTCCCATGAATTTTCTGGTTTCCCAGCATGTAAAAGTTATATTTACAGTATAAACCAAAAACCAAACTCACTACCATGCAGTTGATTCTACTCATAGCAACCCCTCCTTGGGTTTCCGAGGTGGTATCTCTACAGAAGTAGATTGCCCAGTCTTCCTTTGAAGGAGTGGCTGGTGGGTTTGAACCGCCAGCCTTCTGGTTAGCAGTCAAATGCCTTAAACACTATGCCACCAGAGCTCCCATATACAGTGTAGTCTATTAGAGGAGCTCTGCTGGCTCAGTAGTTATGGCGTTCAGCTGCTAATCTAAAGGTCAACAGTTGGAACCCACCAGCCCCTCAACAGGAGAGCAATGAGGAAGTCTGCTTCTGAAAACATTTACAGCTTTGGAAACCCTAGGGCAGTACTACTATATCCTACAGGGTCACTGTGAGTTGGGATAGACTCGATGGCAATGGGTTTGGTTTTTGGTTTTGGTAGTCCATTGGAGAAGCTCTGGTGGTGCAGTGGTTCAAGAATTCAGCTGCTAAACAAAAAGTTGGTGGTCTGAACTTACCAGCCACTCTGCAGGAGAAAGATGAGGCAATCTGTCTGGAAACCCGATAGGGCTGTTCTGCTCTGTCCTATAAGGTTACTGTGAGTCAGAATGGACTTGATGGCAGTGGGTTTTAGGTAGTCTATTAAGTGTGCAATAGCATCATGAAAAACTTTGAAATAATGTGAAAATTATCAAAATGTGACACAGAGACACGAGGTGAGCACATGCTGTTGGAAAAATGGTGCCAATGGACTTGCTTGACACAGGGTTGCTATACACCCTCAATTTGTAACAAACAAACAAAAAACACAATTATCTATGAGGTGCAATAAAGCAAAGCAGAGTAGAATGAAGTATGTCTGTAGACATTTTTTCCACTCAGTGTTATGTTTCTAAGATTCATCCGTGTTAATATGGCTGAAGCAGTAGGTCTTTTTTCCCTTTCTTTCTTTTATTGTAAAATAAACAGAGCATACTATTTGCTGTTTTAAACATTTTCAAGTGTATAATCCTGCAGCATCAATCACACTCATAATGTTGTGAAACCACCACTACTATTTGTTTCCAAATTTTTCATCACCCCAAGCAGAAATTCTGTCCACTAAGTAATTACTATGTTTCCACTTCTTATTCCTTAAGTGTTCAAAAGCTTGATACAATTTTGCAAAATGTTCTCTGTTTCAGATGGAAAGTGAGTAATATACAACAAAAGATACACCCGTTCAACATTTCTACACAGTTCAGTGGCAATAGCTACATACTCTGCATTGCGTCACATTCTTATTTCTCTACCCATCTGGTTTCACCACCATTAACTTGGACTCTCTGGTCTTGAAAGTTCTTGTCTTGTGTTTTAGAGTTACCATTGTCAAACTGATCCCATAATTCTCAGCCAATTCTTTAAAAGAGCACAATGTAAACATTCTTTATTAGTTCAGCTAAATTGTTTAGTTTAAGGATGACTTCATGAGACAGTTTGGTTCAAGGTTTAAAGTTTATTTCCAAACAATAGATTGGGGAGTTTTCCCACTCTCTATGGATCCAGTAAGTCTGGTTCCTGTAAGAATTTGAAGTTCTGTTCCACATTTTGTTCCCTTTTGATCAGGATCCATCTATTGATCAAAATGGTCAGTAATGGTAGCAGGCACCATCTACTTCTTCTGGTTTTGTGGTGGTGAAGTTTGTGTGTCAGTTTGGCTGGGCCTAGTTGAGTGGCTGGGCAGCTGGATGTTGTACTCCCCATGATGAGACTGGTAATCAACTCTATGGTGGAATCTACTGTGAGCAGCTGAGTAGTTGCCTTAGGGATGTGGTCTGCTTCCTGTATATAAGGAGAAGCCTTGAAAAATGGTCTGTAGCTTATGGCACACTTGAATCCTGCATGTAGCTGTGTCATTGTTCAGCAGCCTGCCATGCTCTGCCGACCTTGGGACTTTCGATGGACTTGAATTAATGGCCTGCCGTGTGGTTTGGTAACATCAGGACTGTGCCTTGTTACTTATCCACCTTGGGTTTGTCAGCCTCAGCAGCCAGCAGCTAAGTGAAGAAAAGCCTCCAGCTTCAGTGGGCCGGGAGCAGGAGGCAGAGCTGAAGCCCAAGGTTGAGGGGCTTTCACCCAGCCCTTAGAGCCTTGCACTTTGAACTCAGACTTAAAGCCTTCAAACTGTAAGAGAATAAACTCCTGTTTGTTCAAGCCATCCCATTGGTGGGATATTCTTGTCAGAGCGGCACTAGGGAACCAGAATAGGTCTCATGGCAAAGTAGATAGTAGAGTTCACAGAGGCAATGAGACCTGCAGTCCATTTCCTTCCTCAATTCCAGGGTTGCCTTCTTCCCCTGCTGCACCAGGAGAATAGGGACCAAGTGTTTTTATTTTGGGTGGCCACTTGATGGGTTTTAAGACCCAGGCCCTACTCACCAAAGTAGGAGGTAGAACAGAAATTCCAAAGACAAAGTTAGGTCAATTGACTGGATAGACTCATGAAACCATTACCCTAAACCTTTGACCCATGAAAATTAATCCTGTGAAGTGTTTTGGTACCTAAGTAGTATCAATACTGCAGCATTTTTTTTTTTTTCTCATTTGACTGCTGCTATTATAAAATTATATATAAGACTATATTTGTCATTGTACACTTTTTTTTTCCTGGTGTATAGCTTAGTGCTATCAGTTACATTAGTTAAGTTGTATAACCATTACTCTGAGTCAGTGCCAATTTTCCCATCACCATAGACAGAAATTCACTAATTCTCAGAGAACGATTCCTTCTCTCCCTCCACCCTCCTGACTCTGGTAACCGCTACTAACCATTCATCTTTATCTATTTACCTATCTTTATCATTTCATAAGGAGCTCTGGTGGTGTAGTGCCTAAGGCGTTTGTTTGACTACAAACCAGAAGGCTGGCGGTTCAAACCCACTAGCCACTCCTCGGAAGGAAGATTGAGCAATCTACTTCCGTAGAGATACTGCCTCAGAAACCCAAGAAGGGGTTGCTATGAGTCAGGACTGACGTGACGACAGTGAGTTTGGTTTGTTTTTTGGTGTCATTGCATAAGGAGCACAGTGGTTAAAGTGCTCGGCTGCCAACCAAAAGGTCAGCAGTTCGAGCCCAACAGCTACTCTGCAGAAGAAAGATGAAGCATATGCTTCTGTCAAAAACTGGAAACCCTATGGGGCTGTTCTACTCTGTCCTATAGAGTTGCTGTGAGTCAGAATCAACTCAGTGACAGTGGGTTTAGTTTTTTTGGTATCATTTCATAAAGTGAGACCATACAATATTTTACTTTTTGTGAGTGACTTATTTCACTCAGCATGTATTTGAGGTTCATTCATGTTGTATCATGTATCAGAACTTCATTTTTCTTTAAGAATGAGTAGCATTCCATTAAGGACTTCTGGTGGCACAGTAGTTAAAGCATTCGGTTGCTAACCAAAAGGTTGGTGGTTCGAACCCACAAGTTGCTCTGTGAGAGAAGATGAGGCAGTCTCCTTCCATAAAGAATTACAACCTTGGAAACTCGATGGGGCAGTTGAACTCTGTCCTAATGGGTCATTATGAGTCCACTTGATGGCAGTGAGTTTCATTTTTTGAACATTCCATTGTGTGCAGGTACCCCATTTTTTTGTCCAGTTGTTTCCACGTTTTTGTCATTGTTAATAGTCCTGCAATGAACATAGGTGTGCAAATGTATGTCCATATCATTACTTTTAGGTCCCTAGGGTATATACCTAGGGGTGCATCCCGATATTTTTAATGTTTTCTTTTAAATAGATAGCCTAATTTTTCTCTTAAAAATGTGCTGCCTTATATATGTCTTCTTGGCTTTCCCCTCCATGTAAATCAAATAAGACGTTTTGTAATTTTCATCTCCACAAATCTCAACCACTCAACAGTCACTCTTCACATAAGATTTTAGGCATGCTCAACAAAGCTTTACTGTTTGCCTCACACCAGGCAGAGGCCCAAAACAGCAACCCAATTCCCAGGGCTGTTGGCCACTGAGGAGTCCCTGGGTAATGCAAACTGTTAACATGCTTGCTTGCTAACCAAGAGGTTGGAGCTTCAAGCTATCCAGAGTCCCCTCCGAAGGAAGGCCTGCAATGTGCTTTAGAAAAACGAGCCACTGGAATTCCTGTGGAGCACAGTGGATTCTGACACACACAGGATCCCTGGACCCTGTATGTCCGAGTCCACTGGACAGCAGCAGGCCACTGGATGGCCACTGGGGATGAAATCTTGCTGCTTGTCTCTTGTTGATCACACAGGAACCAGAGGCAGTTGTCTGTGATTAAATGTAGTTGTTAGGTGCCATTGAGTCTGTCTGACTCACAGTGACCTGATGTACAACAGAAGGAAGCACTGCCTGGTCCCGTGTCATCCTCACAATCATTGCTATTTGGAACCCACTGTTGCAACGACTGTGTCAGTCCATCTCATTGAAGGTCTTCCTGTGGTTAAAATACCCACTGCCTTCGAGCTGATTATGACTCACAGTGATCTTTTAGGACAGAGTAAAACTCTCCCGAGGCTGTGAGTTTTTATGCAGCTAACTGCCTCGTCTTTCTCCTGTGGAGCTGCTGGTGGGTTCAAACCACCAACCTTTCGGTGAGCAGCCAGACGGTTTAACCACTACACCCCCAGGGCTGCTTCCCCTATGGTTAAATAGCTCAACTCAAATCACACAGGGATTCATTGGCTCAGGGACGACAGAACCAGCAGCTCTCCAGTGTTCCTACTGGTCTCCTGATCTACTGATCTCTGCCCCTTATCTTAAAGAGAAGAAGCTGTCCTAGAATTTCAGGCCCAGAAGGAACTTCACTAAGGAACCTTCCACTGGTCTGTTTAGAGTTGCAAAGTGAGCGGCCACCAGCTAATCTCTGTCTGGAGTCCCCCAAGAGAACAAAGTCCTCTCTTGGTTCATTCCAAGGAAAGATCATAATCATGATTTGTATTTTTTTTAAAACATATGATTACAGTTTTAAAAGCATACAAGTGATGCATAGGGCGAGGTCTGGGAGGGTTTCCAACGTCCTCAAAATGGATGTACTACCTGTCCATGAACCCCTGGGTGACACAAATGCTTCATGCTTGTCTACAAGTCTCAAGACCCACCTTACCTAGTGGTGCCATGGGAGAAAGACCTGGAGATCTGCCTTTGTAACCATTGCAGCCAAGAAAACCCGGTACAGCAGCTCCACCCGTAACACACAAGGTTGACAGTAGTAGTAACTAACTTGATGGCAATGGGTTTGCTTGGAATCAACTCAAAGGCAACAGGCTTTCCCCCACCCCCACCCTCCCACGTCTTTACCCAATCAGGACGCTTGCCTGTGATTGGTATTTGATTGCCAGCATTAATATTTGGTCTTAACATCAATAAGCACCTCTTCTGGAAAGTTTTCCCTGAGCACCTATGCCCAGTCCCCCATCTTCTAGGTTAAAGGACCCTCCTAGTTCTCCAGTGTGTCCTGCACGAGCCTTTCTCACTCTCATCACAATTGTAATTGTCAGATCGTATTGGAATTTTCTATTGTCTTGTCTGAGTCTGAACCATACAGTGAACTTGTTGAGGGTAGAGCTCATGTCTTACTCATGTCTGTGGTCCCAATGACTAGACTAGCACCTTGCTCATAGCAGCTGCTCAGAAAAAGTTTGTCAAATGAACGAATAAGCCATGGCTGACATGGTGGCCACAACATTCTTTCCACCCTCATTCTAGAAAAAAACATCTTTTGACTCAGCTTTCTCTTGCTGTCACAGCAAGGACACAGATGGTTTCCCTATAGGACAAAGATGAGCTGACCTTGTTTTTGTGATTGGAAGAGAATAAAATCACTGAAATTCTCCCTTTTGAGTCCAGGAGACAAGGTTTTGTATCTAGCTGAGGGAAAGGCAAATGAAAAAGATGTATGTGCTACTTTTTGTGACAATTAGGGAATTACCACCCCAGAACAAGTTAATGTTCTGGTAGCTGGGGCTGCAATTAGAGATGGCAAACATTCCTCTGGGTTTTGCCAAGTTATTCCTCTTTCCACTGCAGAAAGCATCAGGTTTTTCCTTCTTTTCTTGAAGAAGAGCCCCAGATTGCGTTCTCCTGCACTCTGCAGAGATGAAGCCTCAAAGTTGAGCATCTCCAAGTCCCAAAGGCTAGTCTTACTCTCTAGCCTTCTCTGGATGATCTCATGCTACCCTACTAAACCAAAACCAAACTCACTGCTGTCCAGTCGGATCCAACTCATAGCAGCCCCTCCTTGGGTTTCTGAGGCAGTATCACTTGAAGTAGATTGTCCAGTCTTTTTTCTGAGGAGTGGTTAGTGGATTTGAACCATTAGCCTTCTGGTTAGCAGTCAAATGCCTTAGGCACTATGTCACCAGAGCTCCTCATGCTACCGTAAGTTGATCTCTAAGGCAAGCAGTCCAGTAATGGAAGGAGTTGAGTGGTCCCAATTCAATACCCTCCCCTGCCCCTTAATTTCACCTTTCAGAGTCCTAGGGTCTCCATAGGACAGCATTCACCTCACAGGCTGCCAGTGAGAGAGGCACCTGCAGAGTTTCTTCCCTGCCCACCCCTTGCACATCTTGGCTTCCTTACTTTGAAGCCTCATCCCTCCTTGTTTACACTTCCACTCTCCTTTCTTTAGAGCTGTGTCTCCAGCCCAGGCCTGTCCCCTGAGCATCAGCCTGACAACATTGCAGGTCTTCGGTGTCTCCTACCCACCTCAAACTCAACACACACAACATCAAATGCTTGCTTTCTCTCTGTGTAGCCTGTGCATTTATTTGGAGACACTACAAAAGTCCAAGTTCAAGGACTTCCCAGGCTGCTTCCTTCCTTGATCGTGATGGGCCCTGTCCTAACTGGCCTCCCTACTTTAATTTAAAAAAATAAAAAAAAAAACTTTGTATTGTGATTTGGGTAAAAGTTTACAGGAAAATTGGTTTTCCATTCAATAGTTCACACACATTTTGTCTAGTGACATTGACATTGATTGCAATCCGCACAATGTAGCAGCACTCTTCCCACTTCCTCCCTGTGTTCACTGTTTCCATTCGCCTTTGCTCCTGTCCCTTCCTGCCTGCTGAGCTTTATCCCTGGGCAGATGCTGCCCTTTTGGTCTCATTTGGTTGATTGTTCCAAGGAGCTTGTGCCTCCCTGGGGTTACTGTGCACCTTGTAGGCCATCGGCCTGCTTCCAATCCCTTCTTCACTCAGCAGCAGCAGTGATGCTGCCTACAGCACCACCTCATCATTTCACCTCTTAGTTAAAGCTTTTCAGTAGTTTCGTGCTTCATTGGAATAAAACCCAAATTCATGCAAGGCCCTCCATATTCTGCACCCCTGCAGGTCTGTGCCCGTTTACTTCTCGGACAACTCATTCTGGGCTTTCCCTTTCCCCCCACCTCCGTTCGTTCCTCCAACCATATTGGTCTATTTCCACTTCTCTCCACCCACCCATCATCTTGGTACATGCTGTCCTCTTTGACTGGAATGTTCTCGGCCCCACTCACATCTGGTCAGCTTCTCCTCATCATGTGGGTCATGGTTTAGCTGTCACTGTCCTGGAGAGGGCTTCCGAATCACTGTCTGTCAATCTCTGTTGTGGGCCTTGTTTGCTTCCTTTCACAGGAAATTGACAATTACTTACAATGATAATTATTTCATTATCCGTTTGTTGTACATTTGCTGGGTCTTCCCTGAGAATTTGAGCCTGAACAGGGCAAGGGCCGTGCCCATCTAGCTCACTGTTGCAGCTCTAAAACCTAGCACAGTGCCTGGCCACGGCAGGCTCTTCGCAAATTTGGATGAATATTCCAAAACCCAACTAAAACCTGGCCCCTCTGCAGCTGCTCCTGTCCACCGCTCACCCCCTGAAAGCGGTCCTTCCTTTCCCCGCGTGCCTGTGGCAGTTATCACCAGCATCATTTTGACCAGCCACGTGTGTTCTATCACAAACTTCTACCGTTGCCTTGGCCTATTATTTAAATCATGTTTTTGGTGCCTATCATAGTTTGCAGATTGAAGAACTAATTTATTTTTCTTTTTTAAGTCCCTAAACCTAAGGCACTTGACTACTAACCAAAAGGCTGGTGGTTCAAACACATCAGCCACTCCTTGGAAGGAAGGTTGGGCAATCTACTTACGTAGTGATACCACCTCGGAAACCCAAGGAGGGGTCACTATGAGTCAGGTCTGACTCAACAGCACATGGCAACAACAACAAATACTTCAGAGTATATTTCCTAAGTATAACAACATTCTCTTATATAATAGTCCTATTACAATGATCAAATCTGGAACTTTAATGATGATATAGCAATGTCTGTATTCAGATATCATCGTCTCAATACAGTTCTTTATAGCTACCTCCTCCCCTCTGTAACCCAGTCCAAAATCATACGTTGCATTTTATTGTCCTCTTTGTTGTTGTTATGTTGTTGGATGCAATTTAGTTCATTCTAATTCATAGCGACCTTACGTACAACAGAACGAAAGCGTTGCCTGTTGCTGTCCCATCCTCGCAATCACTGCTATGTTTGAGCCCATTGTTGCAGCCACTGTGTCAGTCCATCTCATTGTGAGTTTCCTCTTTTTCACTGACCCTTTACTTTACCAATATGATGTCCTTATCCAGGGACTGGGCCCTCTTGGTAACATGTCCAAAGTACATGAGACAAAGTCTCACCATCCTCGCTTCCAAGGAGCCATTCTTGTTGTACTTCTTCCAAGACACGTTTGTTCTTTTGCCAGTGCATGGTAAATTTAATACTCTTTGCCAATATCATCATCCAAAGGCATCAATTCTTCCATTTTCCTTATTCATTGTCCAGCTTTTGCACATAATTAAATGCAACTCATGCACTGCTGTCGAGT
>NW_006921625.1:13739908-13747041 GCF_000298275.1 Orycteropus afer afer | reverse complement strand
CAGCTTCTCGGATTATTTGCTCAGCATACAGATTGATTAAGTTTAGTGAAAGGATACAACCCTGGTGCACACCTTTCCTGACTTTAAACCATGCAGTATCCTCTTGTTCTGTTTGAATGACTGCCTCTTGGTCTATGTACAGATTCCTCATGAGCACAATTAAGTTGTCTGGAATTCTCATTCCTTGAAATGTTATCCATAATTTGTTAAGATCCACACTGCTGAATGCCTGTGCATAGTCAATAAAACACAGGGAAACATCTTTCTGGAATCCTTTCCTTTCAGCCAAGATCCATGTGACATTAGCAGTGATATACCTCATTCCTTATACTCTTCTGAATCCGGCTTTAATTTCTGGCAGTTCCCTGTCCATGTACTGCTGCAACCATTTTTGAATTACCTTCAGTAAAATTTTACTTGTATATGATATTATTCAATAATTTCTGCATTCTGTTGGATCACTGTTCTTTGGAGTGGGCATGACTATGGATCTCTTCCAGTCTGTTGGCCAGATAACTGTCTTCCAAATCTCTTGGCAAGGCACCCATTTGTTGAAACATCTCCACTGGTATTCTGTCAATTCCTGGAGCTTTGTGTTTCACTAATGTCTTCTGTGTAGCTTGGACTTCTTCCTTCAAAACCATCAGTTCTTGATCAGTACATCCTAAAATGGCTGAACACCAACCAGTTCTTTTTGGTACAGTGATTCTGTGTATTCCTTCCATTTTCTGTTGATGCTTTCTGCATTGCCCAATATTTTGCCCACAGAATCCTTTCTTA
Source organism: Orycteropus afer afer (assembly GCF_000298275.1). Classification (NCBI taxonomy): domain Eukaryota; kingdom Metazoa; phylum Chordata; class Mammalia; order Tubulidentata; family Orycteropodidae; genus Orycteropus; species Orycteropus afer. Next base: position 13,746,261 of record NW_006921625.1, on the reverse strand, counting down.
TAACTCGAGTCTTGAACTTTCACTTCAGTTCTTTCAGTTTGAGAAATGCCGAGTGTGTTCTTCCCTTTCCTTTTCCTAACTTCAGGTCTTTGCACATTTCATTATAATGCTTTGTCTTCTCAAGCCACCTTTTGAAATCTGTTCAGCTCTTTTACTTCATCATTTCTTCCATTTGCTTTAGCCACTCTCCATTCAAGAGCAAGTTCTAGAGTCTCTCTGACATCCTTTTTGGTCTTTATTTCCTCTTTTAGTATTCAAAAATATATTGTTTAAAATTTTGAGAATGGATATGTATTTTTTTTTTATGATCAGAGCAACAATTGTTATTAAAATCATTTTCTCATATTGTAGATACTATCATCCTTTTGATAGTATCCACCTCTTTTCAAAACCACATATATATATTTTTTTAACTTTTAATTGAGAGTTGAGTGGAAGTTTACAGAACAAATTGGTTCTCCACTCAACAATTTATTCCCATTTTGTTTCATGACATTGCTGGCAATCCCCACAATGTAACAGGACTCTTCTCACTTTATTTACTGTTTCCATTCATCCTTCTTTCCTATCCCTTCCTGCCTTCTGAGATTTACCCATGGGCAAATGCTGCCCTTTTCATCTTGTTTGATTGACTTTTCTAAGCAGTGTATACCTCTCTGGTGTTAGTGTTCACTTTATAGGCCTGGCTGTTCTTTGGCTGAAAGTTGAGCCATGGGTGTGAATTTAATTCCAGGCTTGAAGGGATCTATGGGCCATGGTCTCTGGGGTTCTACCAGCCTCCATCAGATCAGTAAGCCTTGTCTTTTCTGATTTTGAGTTTTGTTTCATATTTTTCTCCCACTCTTTCTAGGACCTCCTATTGGGATCTTTCTCAGAGCTATCAGCAGTGGTAGCCAGGCATCATTTGGTTCCTCTGGTCTCAGGGTGGTGGAGGCTGAGGTTGGCATGATCCTTTGGACTAACTGTTTCCATGAGCCTTTGATTTTCTCTACTCTTCTTTGCTCCAGATGTCTTTTCTATCTTCTTAATGACCTTTTCCTTTCTTCATGTATGATATCTTTGATGTCATCCCATAACTTGTCTGGTCTTCAGTCATTAGTGTTCAATGCATGAAACCTATTCTTAAGACAGTCTCTAAACTCAGGTCAGGTATACTCAAGGTCATTCTTTGGCTCTTGTGGCTTGTTTTAATTTCCTTCAGCTTCAACTTGAACTGGAATATGAGCAACTGATGATCTGTTCTGCCTTGTTCTGACTGATGATATTAAACTTCTCCATCGTTTTGTTCCATAGATGTAGTCTATTTGATTCCTGTGTATTCCATCTGGCAAGATCCACATATATAGCCACCATTTGTGTTGTTGGGAAAAGGTATTTGCAATGAATAAGTCATTGGCCTTGCAACATTATATCATGGATCTCCAGAGTTGTTTTTGTCACCAAGGCCGTATTTTTCAACTACTGATCCTTCTTGTTTGTGTCCAATTTTCACATTCCAACCGCCAATGATTATGAATGCATCTTGATTGCATGTCTGATCAATTTCAGACTGCAGAAGTTGGGAAAAATCTTCAATTTCTTAATCTTTGGTGTTAGTGGTTGGTGCACAAATTTGAGTAAGTGTTGCAATGACTGGTCTTCCTTGTAGGTGTATGGATTATTATCCTATCACTGACAGTGCTGTACTTTAGGACAGATCTTGAAATGTTCTTTTCCATGATAAATATGACATCATTCCTCTTCAATCTGTCATTCCCAGCACAGTAGACTATAGGATTGCCCGATTCAAAATGGCCAGTCTTGTTTCTTTAGTCATCTCTTTTAATCTGCATTCCTCTTTTTTTTTTTTTTTTTAACCTTCCTTGACCTCGACATTTTGAAGAACACAGGCTATTTTGTGGAATGTCCCCAGTTGTTTTGTCTGGTATTTCCTCAGGATTAAAATCAGGTTAAACATTTTTGGCAGGAATACCTCCAAAGGAAGGCCTTGTCCTTTCCAGGGCATCATATGGGTGGCACACGATGTCAGGTCCAGCCCTTTGACAGTCTCCATTCCCAAGACCTCTTGGGAGCTCCAAAGCATCTTTGCATTTTGTCCCTATGAATCCAGCTCCTCAGCTCAGTATCCTCACTGCACACAACAGCTCTGGGCTTCTTGGCTTACCTGTTGCCCTTTCTTTAGAGCTTCCCTGGACAGCTGCCAGTCTTCTTATACATACCTTTGGGTATCACAGTGGCCACACAACTTTCCATCAACTCCCCAATGGCAGCTAAGATAGGCGATCATTTTAAAAGGAATAGTTCTATGGCCCAATAGCCAGTCTAAGAGCAGAGTTCCCTTTGCAGCTAATGAGAGCTGTTTGCATTGTATGTGACCTGGCCTGGCATGCTCACTGATCCATTTCAGGCAGTAAGAGGTGGAGCCTGAGCTTCTCCTGTCTGGGGGCTGATGCAGCTCCCCAGAGTCTGTACTAGATGGCATCCTCTCCCTATGGAGGAGACGAAGGCAGCTCCTTGAACCTGTGGTCCAATGGCTCTGGCCTGTTGCAGCACAAACTCATCTCCAAGACAGGTTAAGCCATGCCTTTGCTCAAAAAGAGAGCTTTGGTGGTGTAGTGCCTAAGGCACTTGACTGCTAACCAGAAGGCTGGAGGTTCAAACCCACCAGCCACTCCTTGGAAGGAAGATTGGGCAATCTACTTCCATAGTGATACTGCCTTGAAATCCCAAGGAGGGGTCGCCAAGTCAATAGCAATGAGCCTGTTTTTTTTTTTTTCCCTCAGAGATGCTACATCCGGAGGTACAGTAGGGAGTTGAGCTGCTCCATATCAGCTGGGCAAATCAGATACTATATCCTATTCTATGCAGTCGTCACAAAAGCATTCCGTGCCAAACATTATATTTTAACTCCAAATGTTCATTGCATTTCATTTAGCATATAACTGGCTAGCTGAAAATTCAATGAAGGAGTATGTTCTTTTAGTAGGTCAATTAAAGATTAAATTTCCCATATCGACCGTGGCCTACCTTAGGACATAAAAGCTTTTCTAAGGTTTCAGAGATGATTAGGCTCAGAGTCTCTGGAACAGGAGGCTGGTCCTGCTATTTGGCTGCATTAAGGCTCAAACCCTGCAAGTCCACCTCACCCATGAGTCACTTGGTTATAAGGCCTTCAAACGTTGTACTCAGAGCCCCTGGGTGGTGCAAACAGTTAACACATTCAGCTGTTAACTAAAGGTTAGAGGTTCCAGTCCACCTGAGGCATCTCAGATGAAAGGCCTGGCAATCTACTTTTGAAAAATCAGCCATTGAAAACCTTGTGGAATACAGTCCTACCCTGACAGATACGGGTTCTCCACGAGTCAGTTGAGAGTCACTGTCAACTGGAAGTCAATTGGTTTTTGCAACTTTTGTGTTTGTTTTAACGTTGCACTAGGTCGGGCTTGCCTCCTCCTTCTCTCATTAGGAGACAGTGCTCCCTTTCTTGCTCAGATTGTATCCACATTCAATTATAACCTCCCATGCTCAGAGAAATGCAAGTGACGTAGGTCGAGTCTCACAGGACGCTGGTCACGGAAAGCCCACAGTGATGGTGCAGATTCTTGCCTTATCTCTTTGAACAGATAATCGCTGGCTTTAAAATATAAACTACCTGAGAAGAGGCTGTTTTTTCTCCTCCAGTTCTAAAAGTGCAACATGAGTTTTCAAACTCTTACTGGGCAATTTCCTTGCTGAGGTGAACATTTTCATCAATCAATTTAATGAACATTTTCATTAAATCAGTTTTGATTGCTCAGGATTGAAACAAACCAAAAAATGTCCGGCTTTTCTATGTATATTTTGGAGTAAACAGCTTGTGTTCCACTGAGTGAAAATTGAACTGAAATTGGTCTATTTAGTTTAAAACTGTGTGTAGTTAACAAACATACAAACAAAAATTGTACTTAGTTGAAAACTGGGTGATCAATTTACATACTAGATGGACTGAAGGAGGCAGCCGGGTTTGAGGATGGAGTACAGTCAGAGATCTGGATACCACTCTTTATACCAGGAGGCCAGTCTCCCCTACTTTTCCCCTTTAACCTCTGATCTGGTAAGGATTTGGAAGTTTTGGTAATTAGCATTAACCCCAGAGCCCTACGAGGAGCTGAACTATACCATAATTGCTCTGAGTCAACATATACTGCCAAATGCTCACTGTGACTAAGGCATTTGCTGGGTTGTAACCAGAAGGCTGGCGGTTCAAACCCATAAGCCACTCCTTGGAAGGAAGATTGGGCAATCTACTTCCGTAGTGATGCCACCTCGGGAACCCAAGGAGGGGTCGCTATGAGTCAGGTCTGACTTGACAGCACATAACAACAACAACTGCGAAAAGGGCAAGGAGGCCACATCTTCCGACCTCCTCTAACCCTACAAGAGGAAGACAGGATTACCAGCAGTAACCCAAGGACTATTCCTACAAGGCCAGACATGCTGCCTCCCTCTAGCCCTTTCTCCAACCGTTCCTCCCAAAGCACCCACCACCTCTCTGCTGGGTTAGATAATTCACTGCAGTGGCCACACAGAACTCACAGATTATGGAGTTTATAAGGGAAGCACCAGGCTACAGTTCAAGTTCAGGAAAAACGCTCAGTCTCTCTCCCAGCCCACCGTCTCTCAGCCAAGTCTCTCCCTCAGCAGTGCATGTCCCTTGGTGTCTTACTCAGCAATGCGTGTCTCTTGCTTCTCTTTCCCAGTAGCACGTGTCTCTTTCAGCAGCACGTCTTCCTCAACCAGCAGTCAGAGAGAGTTCTGCCTCTAGGAGGTCTCTTTTTGAGCCTGGCAGAGTGGCCAAACCAACCAATCATAACATCAGAATCCTAAACACCTAAGAGAGAGTGGGAACCTCCCAAAACATTGTTTTGTGCCATTCCCAACAGAACTACTTCAGGTGGACAACTTCAGCAATCAGGAGCTCCTCACTTGCTCATAGCAAATCCCACCTTGGAGTTTACAAAGACTTATGGGTAGAAAAGCCACACTAAATAATTTACTACACCACAACAACATAGAGAAGGGCATAACAAGATGAAAGAGACACATCCAGACCTTCCAGTAGGGGAGGCAGACACTTACCTAAATAATTAGCTTTGCCATTCGCTAACTGGTGGTCCATTGATGATAGGCAGTTCATCAACAATGAAGGGACTCTTAGAGAGGAGAGGATATAACTGGGAACCTCCTATCTCCAACTCCCTCCTTTCAGCTCACATTTCTCCTTTTCTGAACTTTCCCTAGGTGCCTAAAATCACTGCTTTCTAAGGAGCTCTGGTGGTGCAGTGGCTAAAGCATTTGGCTGCTAACCAAAAGGTCTGCAGTTCAAACCTAGCAGCTGCTCCACACGAGAAAGATGAGTCAATCTCCTTCTATAAACATTTATAGCCTTGGAAACCCTATGGGGGCATTTCTATTCTGCCCTCTAGGGGCGCTGTGAATTGACTCAGTGGGAGTGAGTTTGGTTTTGGGAATCTGTTTCCAGAGCCCTTTGTATGTATCTCCACAATGGCCTTATGACATTGTACGGAGGTGGTATGCTCCCCCAGTTGGCTTTCCTCACTGTAAGGTGAGGCCCTCAGGAAACCATCTTTGTATCCTCACAGTGCTTGGCACATAAAGGAAAACTCTGAAGATGGAGAGAAGAAATGGGAGGGAAAAAGCACTGCCTCCATATGTTTCCTGATGATCAGAAAGCAGTGGGACAGGAATGAGGGATAAGAACCCTCAGCTTCAGCACGATCCAGAAAGCTAATTTAGTTGTTCAGGCAAAAGGAACCGAATCCATGATCTAGGATGTAGATAGGCTTGTGATTTTCCAGAATAGTAAATGTCCATTTACAAGAACTCTGACCCAGCAGCTTTATCCATGCCTGATACAGAGCCTCAGTCAAAAGAGAAGATTCCTTGCTTTTAGTGCATCTTAGAGTCAGCTGATCCTGAGCGGAACTGGCAATCAGCCATGTTCGTTTCCAGTATACCGTAGTCCCATCTGTATCAGTGTCCTAGGCTGCTGCCACAAAGTACCACACACTGGTGGTTTATAGGAGTAGAAGATGATTATCCCACAGTTTTGGAGGCCGAGTCCAAAAGCAGGGTATCAGCTATGTTGATTCCTTCTGAGGGAGAAGCTGTCTCATGCCCCTCTTTTAATGCATTTTATTGAAATACAATTTATGTACAGTGAAATACACAAAACTAAAGTGACATGGGTCAATGCATTTTTTTTTTTCCCCAGTGTTTCCTCCCCTGCCCTCCTACCTGGCAATCAACAAAGAACTCCCTCCACAACAACAAATACTAGATTTGTTCTTCTG
>NW_006921625.1:13681507-13738028 GCF_000298275.1 Orycteropus afer afer | reverse complement strand
TTTCTGAAAATTTAGTATTAATCTTCTGGATTTCTGTATGTAGATTTTGTATCATTTCTAATTTTTCATTTATTTTGTCATTTTGTTCTTGTATTGTCTTTCAAAATTGTTGTAGGGTTTTCTCTGTGTTTTCTTCAATCTTGTGTTTTCCTCTGTCTCTCAATTCATTGAAGATACCTGAATATAATTCTTTCGAATTCCTTGTCATGGAGTTCCAATGCTACGTCTTCCTAAGGGATGTGTTTTGGGTCTGTATCCTGGTCCCTTGCTTCTCCTGCTTTCTCTTGCTTCTTTGTGTGAACTGTGATGCTCTGTTGTCTCCGAGGCATTGTGACATTTTTGTGTTTATATTTAATTGGTGATTGTATGTTGGAGTGACTTGCCCATGATTTTCGTTTGTATGTTATCTATGCAAGCAGGGTGCTGTGCTGTGCTACTCAATTCACTAGTTGACAACACTTATACACTCAACACCTGTCTCCTTTCCTGTTGTCAGCCTCTCATATGTCCCTACCGACCTTTGCAAACAGAGCCTATTCTTAGGTTCCTGGAATCTGAATGAGAATGCTGTCACTTTAAAATCCAAAATGTTTGCCACTTGTAAAGATTCAAAATGCTTGTGCCCTCGGTCACTTTAAATATCCAAAATGGCTGCCACGTGTAAACAATCAAAATGTCTGGGCCCTCCAAACAGCATAAAGTCAACAGCTCAGGTTGTGTCCCTCCTTGCTATTTCCTTTCCTAGTCATAGGTCACCAGCACACTCGTCCCTGCAGCCCTTGGTGACCATGGCTGATCTTTAGGTCAACTCTCAGGTCCCAACACCAGTTGGAAATATTCAGGCTGTTGGTCCTGTCAGAGTAGCTGACAGTCTGCAGCTCCGACTGTCTCTGTACTCACTGTTTTTGTTCAGGTTTTTCCACTAGTTGGTGCCTAATTCACTTCTGCATAGTTCCTTTCAAAGCTCAGGGCTCCAGGATTACCTTCTGTATCTCTGTCGATTGGTTTTTCTTTTCTTTGTTGAAGAGGGTCTGTGTCGCTTGTCTGACTATTCCTCCATCTTACCAGAAGTCCCCAAGCCTCTTTCTTAGTTTCTGGTGACTATAGGGATCCTTGGCGTCCCTTGGCTTGTATATCACTACAATATCTGCCTCTGTTTTCATCTGGCCATCTTCCCTCAGTGTCTCTCCTCTTTATAAGGAGCCCACCCATATTGGGTTAGAACCAGGGCTTTGAACCAATTCATTCCAGGTCAACCCCTTGCTGAGAATTTGCATTCCCATTCATGATAGACTGAAACAGAAATGAGAATTCAGTCTATTTGAGGTGGGAAAGCAAATTCTCAGCAAGGGGTCAACTTGTAAAGATCCAGTTCAAAGCCCTGGTTATAACCCACCTTATGTCATAACACCTTCAAAGGGCCTATTTCCAAACCAGGTCATGTTCACTGGTGCTGGGGATTAGGACTCCAACATATCTTTTTGGAGAACACAATTCATAACACCATCCCTTTCATCCTCACCCCCACCTCCATTTGGTCTCCATTCTTGCTGTCAACAGGCTGCCAATGGTTCTTTACCGAGTTATTGATATTTAATAGATTACATGATACTCTTCCTTGAATCACATCCATTTTTCAAGAGGACTACAAGTTGTTGATTCTTACAAAATATTTTAAGTTCACTCTGTCAATCAACCAGAATAGTTACAACCAAGCCTGTGCTAGCTGGAGATCAAATGCACAGGCCCTATCAGATTGCTTGGGTTCAAATCTCTAGACTTCTTTGTTGTGTGATCTCAGGCAAGTTGTGAAACCTCTCTTACCCTGATGACTTCATCTATAACATGGGGCTACAGATGTCCCCTACTTTATCCAGATGTTGTATTAAATGAGGTAATCCATGTAAAGCATTTAGCACAGATGTTGTATTGAATGTGATAATTTCTTAAGGCACTTAGCATAGGCCTGGCCCACAGTTGTTCAGTAAAAGCTATTATCATTCCATCCTTTGCATTGGAATGTACTAATTTCCTCATAGAGGCAAATACTTGAAGTGCAACAGTCTTATTTCGTTGCCAGGATGTGTCACTGGGTCACACAGAGAGAACCAGAGTGGGTTGAGTGGATTCATAGCAATCCTATATGACAGAGTAGAACTGCCCCATGGGGTTTTCTTGGCTTGATCCTTATGAGGATATTGCCAGGTCCTTCTTTCTCTTGCAGAGATGCTGGGTAAGTTCAAGCTACTGACCTTTCAGTTAGCAACTGAGTGCTTAACCGTTATGCCACCAGGGCTCCTTGGGGAGGGGATTAGAGAGGCAGTAAAACACCTGGGGTCTAGCTTTCCGTTATTTGCTGAGTGATCCTGCAGAACTCACTTAGTCTCTCTGGGCCTCAGTTTCACATCTGTGAAATGGAGGGGATGGGGCCAGGAAGGGATTGTCCAGGGTTGCAAATTCCAATGTCTATAGAGGCCAAACAGGTAATGCCACTGGCCGCTTGAGCTGGGTATAAGACTATACAGAGTAGTGGGGATTATGGTGCATTGTAGTCCTTTGCTACTCAAAGGGTGGTCCACTCATCAGCAGGATTGGTATAACCTTGGAGCTCCTTAGAAACAGCAGAATCTCAGGACCTATCCCAAAGCAAAAAAATACCAAAACCATTGCTGGTGAGTCAATTCTGACTCACAGCAACCCCACAGGACAGAGCAGAACTGCCCCATGGGGTTTCCAAGGCTGTAAATCTTCATGGAAGCAGACCGCCTCATCTTTCTCCTGTGGAGCAGCTCGTGGGTTCAAACTGCCAACCTTTTGGTTAGCAGTTGAGTATTTAAACTACTGCACCAACTCACAGTTAGCAGTCAAGTGCTTTAACCACTGTGGACCCAGCCCAGACCTACTGAAACAGAATCTGCCTCTTAACAAGATCCCCTGGCTGCACACCAAAGTTTGAGAATGTTGCTGTGAAGTACAAGCCATTCAAATTTAGTTGTGTGTATGTTTAAAATGTCAGCCAAACAAAACTGTCTTTGGGCTCCATCAGGTCTTAGGCTGCTGGATGGTCAATGTAGTTGGTGAGCTCTATGGTGCTCTGGTCTAGGATCCCCTTAGGCAGACTTGTCCCTTCTGGGTTAGGCTCTCTGGGTTTGTGATACCTAGCAAACACCAAGCCAGGGTGGTTTAAACAGTCATTCCTGGAGTGGCCTCAAGACATCATTTGCTCTGCTCCCTGCCTTCTGACAGGTAACCTATGATTGTCCCCACTTTGCAGACAACCATCAGTGAGGACGAGGGACCCACTGACCCAAATCCACACTCTAGGAAGTGGTGGCGTTGGGTACAAACCCTCAGGTCACCTGTCCCTGTCCCTTAGTGGTGGGTGGCCCTCACCACAGGCAAACCTCTCATATTTACTTCCTTTATTCCTTGTATGTCAGTCCCGGATGTCACCGGGGTCATGTGCAAATAGTGTATAGATTTGGCACATCAGTGCAGCATGGTAATCCCACAGTTAGAATCAGTTCCACTCTGGTTTGCAAGGCCTGAAAAGTCTATTAATTATATATTCTCCAATGCATAATTGTTTCCGAGTCTTTCGGCACCTCCCTGAGACTTCCTGGCAGCCCTGGGGACAGAAGGTTTCCTCCTTTGGACAGAGAAGGCCCAGAGCTGCCTTCTGAACGGACATCCGGCCCGCAGGAGGCAGAGGATGCAAAGGCCTCATTGTTCCTTGGGTTCAGCTTACCCTTCCCCCAGCTCGGAGGACACTCGTCGCAGAACCCCAGTGACCCAGGGGGGTTCATTTCCCAGCAGTGGGTTTCTTCATTAGAAGGAAGTGGGGTTGTGCCCTAATCTGGAGTCTGGTGTTCTGAAACTGTGGAAAAAAGCTAAGAACACAAGGATAAATAAGCCTGGAATTTGAAAATTCAAATTTTCAAATAGCAGGGCTTGGCTGCTTGCTACTCATCAGTCGCTCTGCAGCCGAGACTGTGTTGCTACTTAATTTGAGTAAGTTTGGTGCCACTGAGGATCGTTGATTTGCGGGCCTGGGATAATGGAACGGTGTTTATCAACCAGCCGTTTCCCACGTCCGATCCCCTGAGCCAGGCCCGGCTGGCGCCAAGGCCCGAGGGCGCCCCGGAAACTCGCGGGGGCGATGCTGGGGCCCGGGCCGTTTGGGCGCCGGTCACGTCTTGGACGCAGACCCGTCGCCGCGGCCCGTGGCCGCCGGGGGGCGCTCGAGCTGCGCCGCCACCGGAGCGGGCCGCCCGCTTCGGGTCGCCGCCGACTCACAGACCCTTCGCGCCCTCCAAGGAAACAAAGTGCACCTTTGTCAGCGACCTGGCACGTGTGCCTGTGAGCTTCAGGGCCAGGCCGATCGCCTTCCCATCCCTGAGTGGCCCAGGGCTCCACGGCTCCTGCCCAACCGTGGCGTTCGCCCTCCGCCGTGGCCTGCCGACTCCGCTTTCCGGGCTTCGGCAGGGCGGGAAACGGGTGGACGGACGCCCGGGGCGTGAGGAACCTGGGAGGAGAAGCAGGAGGCCGGCGCCAGGCTGGGCTGCGTCGCTTTTCATTGGCTAGCCGCGTCCACACAGACCCGAGTCCTTCGTCAGCCTCAGCCCGGCGGCAGACTCCCGCAGCGCGCGCGCGAGTCGGGGACCCCGCACTGCGCGGCGCGGCCCGGAGGCCTACAAGTCCCAGCAGACCCCGCGCGGCGAGCGCCGCGGCCCTAGGCAAAGCCTGGCCTGGCGCCTGCGCAGTGCGACGGCCGGAGCCTGCTAGTACCACACCCCCGGGAGGGACTGAGGGGAGGCAGAAGCATCCGAGGCACTGAAGCATCCGAGGGAGCCGGAGGGAGGAGAATGGAGTGACAGAGAAACGCGGAGGGTGGGGGGTGGGGGGGAGACTGCCGAGGGAGGGGGGAGGGGGGACACGGAGGGAGAAAGACGCGGCGGCGGCGGCGGCGGCGGCTCCTCTGTGCAGAGGGGGAACTCCGAGGGAGCCGAGCAGGAATAATGCGGTAGGCGGCGGGCTCCGGCTCCGGCTCCGGCTCCGCGGCAGCACCCCAGGCGCTGACAGCTCCGCCGGCCGGCTCCCTCGCTGACCGCCGACTGTCAATGGAGCTGGAAAACATCGTGGCCAACACGGTCTTGCTGAAAGCCAGGGAAGGTAAGCGCGGGGCGGCGCGCCTGGCGCAGTGGCCGCGGGCCGGGGCGCGGGCGCCTGGGGCGTGTGGGCTGTGCGTGTGCCGGGTGCCCGCAGTGAGTGGCGGGCAGGACGCCTCGGAGGGCTGCCCTGCAAGTGCTTCGGGGCTTCCTGCCCCGCGGCTCGGCGCATTCGGACTGGGGCAGAGAGGCGGAGACAGCGTGCCGAGGTGCAGGGATTCGGATGCTCGAGTCGCCCCTCGTCTTTCGGCTCTGACCCTCCAGAGCGTGCCATCTCGGCAGCCGCCCAAAGGTCAGTTGCAAAAGCCTTCATTCAGGGCGAGATGGGGAAACAGGCAGAGAACATAGCTCGTCGAGCCGGCCCGGGATGGTTCCGTGAGTGTGAACTGGTGTGTGTGTGTGTGTGGAGGGTGGAATTAGCAGAAGCCAAGTGTTCGCTGGCGCAGGCTGAGTTGATAGAGGCGATTGCTGGAAACCGTCCGCTGGGAATGTTTCTTAGGGAAATCCCGTTGTGTGGAAGGAAGCCTTTTAAAGGCAAAGAGAGATGCTGAGGAATTAGCCTGTTCGTGGAATAACGAAAGGATGGTTGTACGTATCACCTAGAAAATGAGCCAGGATTTCAAGGGTGGGTGGTTTTTTGGGGAGGGGGGGAGATAATTGAACTGTTTGATTTCTGGCACAGTTAAGAAAAAGGATGGGAAGTGTGCTGGCGCATAGATGCATTTAGGTGCATAACCAGTAGATTTCCTGCATCTAGCTGGGCAGGAAATACTGTCTAAATAGACTGGGTAAGATCCTAAGTCAAACCCATAAACACATTTTGTCTCTTCCGTGAGGTTTTTTTTTTTTTTTTAAGTTGCTCAGAAACTTAGATGCTTCCTGAAAGGATTGTGCTGTGTGCGTGTCAACACACATTTAGAACACCTGGAATTTATGTAGCACCTCTTTGCCAAGAGTTGAGCTCTGACGGGCAGCCTTTTTTATGAAAGGAGAAGTGGGTTTTCCTTTTCAGCATCAGTAAGGTCTTGAGTTTAGAAAGGTGCCCAGGCAGCGAGGAGCGGCCCATGAACCTGCCTCCCTGTTAACGTTCTCATCCACCCACTTTGATGAACCACGGAAGAACTTCTAGCCAGGAGTGAAACAATTCCTGCTTGCTTACCAGCCGGTTCCATTACTCCGTGGTTCTTACAAGCTGTGTGGGTCAGGGATGCACCAGCCGGGTTTCAGGCCGGCATTCATGTCGTGATTTTGTCGTCACTCGTGCTCTGAATCAGCCTCCCAGAAGGTTTGCTTTGAAGGCCCCAAAGGAAGGTTGTTGTTGCAATGCTGACTCAGCGAGACCCCGTGAGTTAGAGGGGGCTGCTCATGGGTTTTCTTGGCTGTGCTCTTCACGGAAGCCGACCATCAGCTTTCTTCTGTGGTGCCTCTGGGTGCGTTTGAGCTGCTGGCCTTTAGGCTTGTTGTTAGTTGCTGTTGAGTCGATTCAGACTCACGGCAACCCCACGTGTACAGAGTAGAACCTCACTCCGTAGGGTTTTCAAGGCTATAACCTTTCGGAAGTATGTTGCCAGGCCTGGGACGGTTTGAACCACCAACCTCTTGGTAGGTAGGCCAGCACTTAACCATTTCCACCACTCAGGGATTAACCATAGCTCAGCTTTGGTGTGAACAGATTTTTAAGACAGGTTGTTACTTGGTGACTTCAGGTCCCAACGCCTGAGTTTTTTTTTTTTTTTTATTTTTTCTTCCTCTTAACCTACCCTGACGGTTTTAGCCAGCTGGATGGAGGTGGGGGCTGGTGGGCTGCCTGCACTGGTCAGTGGGCCCTGGAGGAGAGACAACAGTCCAGTGGCTGGAGTTGGCTGTAGCCGGCCACCTAGTGGTGGGACATGGTAGGGCTGCTCAGGGCTTGGGGTCTGGGCCAGTTTTCACCCCGCCTGGGTTCTGAAATGATTTCTTGGGAAATCGCTGTGTGTTAGGGTGCTGGAGGCCTTCACATTTTCCTGATCCCTCCTGCTGCCCAGGGAATTCTGCTCCCCAGACTTGTTCTAGATATTCCTTGGCCTGGGGGATGCTTCTGCACCACTGCCCCCTCACCCCCCAGCACTTGGTGGCTTCTTTTCCAGCGTATTACTCAGAGTGGACAACGTGATATCACGATTCCCCCATTTCCTTAAAGGATCTCGCCGAGGTTCTCACAGAAATGAATTTCCTGCCTGGTATTTTTGTACATCAGGCTAACAAGTCGGATTTCGCAGAGCCTCAGGCGGAGAATGTTGCCGAACTTCCAGGGGGAGAAGAATTACAGAGGTTAAAGTTTCAGGAATGTGCCTTTCACTTTCTTTTCTTCTCAAAGCCTTTTCAGTTTCTCTTGGGGAATTTGGTAGTCCTCTTGGGGTGAGAAAACAGCCCTTGATGACACCTTTGAATGGAGGGGGCCTTGTGCAAGAGCGGCTGACACACATGCCGGACAGTAGTCACTCACCGGAAGCTTCGTTTCCAATCTGTGTCCTCTGCCCTCCCGTGTTCTCGTTATGTCTGGAGAGTGTCCGTGATTTCAAGCGCTTCCCTTTTTTGTCTGGGCCTTTATTAAATATTTGAGCACATCTATTCTAATTGTTGTCGTTAGGTGCCATCGGGTCGGCTCCCGCTCATAGTGACCTCATGTGCAACAGAACGGAACCCTGCCTGGTCCTGCGCCGGCCGCCCAGCCATTGCCAGGCTTGAGCCCATTGTTGCAGCCATGTGTCAGTCTATTTCCTGGAGGGTCTTCCTCTTTTTCACTGACCATCTAATTAGTTAATCATAATAATTAGAATTTAGAAATAAAAACAACTTAATTTTCCTTTCTCAGTTCTAACATATTTGACGTTATTCTTCTAAATCAACTAATTCTCCAGATAGTTATATTTGCCAAATATTCAAGATTGAAAGCTCCAGTCAGTTAATAAATGATCTAATATAAAAATTATAGTATCTTAACCTGAATTGTTTAAAATGCTTAAAAACACTTCTGAAAGATTCTTGTGAATAGTTGTAGATGAGAAATCTAATCAGGGCCAATGTGAAATTTAATTTAGTTCACTTAACAAGATACATTGTAAACAATTTAAAATGTGGCTTTCAAGTACAAGTCACATTTGTCCCAAACAATTGAGAAACAGACCTTGAGGAAAGACAGACACACTTTGCAAACACTGTAAAGGGAACTGTAGTTGCCAGTGTTGGTGGATAATTTCTGGGCCTCCCTTTTGTTATGATTATGCATTCTTAAGGCAGAGGGCTTCTAAATTCATTCTAGATTCAAATTCCCACCATAATGAAACATAGAAAAATACATGTAGCAATGAAAGAGAAACCTGTAAGTAGATTATAGTAGAAAAAGGATTCATGTGGGTTTTGGTGATTAGAGAACATAGCAAGCAAGTTACACCTTGTGACCAACCAAGTGTACTGACGAGATGGATTGACATAGGGGCTGCCATGAAGGGCTCCAGCATAGCAAGGATTGTGAGGCTGGTGCGGGACTGGGAAGTGTTTTGTGCTGTTGTACATAGGGTAGCTATAAAGTTGGAACCAACTTGATGGCACCTAACAACAACAAAAAATATACCAGACACACCGCCACTGAGTCAATTCCGACTCATAGTGATCCTATAAAAAACCAAACCCACTGCCTTGGAATCAATTCTGACCCTATAGGATAGAACAAAAGTACCTCACAGGGTTTCCAAGGCTATAATCTTTAAGAGAGCAGATGCCTCATCTTTCTTCCATAGAGCAGCTGGTGGGTTTGAACTGCTGACCTTTTGGTTCGCAGCCAAGCACTTAACCACTGCACCACCAGGCTCCTTACCTTTGTGACAGTTGTTTTTGAAATAAGACAAGATAGAGATCTGGGTTCAAAGTGTTAAAGCACTGGATGTACTCTGTGGGTGGCTTATTTGTCCTGCTCTCATGAGGAAAACCAACCTGATCACTCTTGGGAGCTTTCAATCACTCTCCTGAAAAGTGATTAAGGGAAAAATGAAAGAAGTTAAGACTGAAGTCATGCTGTTTTAAGGAAAGGAACAAAGTGATTAAGTGTTTAATGAAAAAGAATTTCAGGAATGGTTTAATATAGGATCCAATTCACCTTTAATTGCTGTCAAGTCGATTCTGATGCATAGAAGCCCTATGAAACAAGGTAGAACTGCCCTACAGGATTTCCAAAGCTATATTCTTTATGGGAACAGACTGTCACATCTTTCTTCCATGGAATAATGGCTGGTGGGTTCTAACTGCAGACCTTCTGGTTCTGCAGCCAAGCACTTAACCACTGCACCATCAAACCAAACCAAACCAAACTGACTGCCTTTGAGTCGGATCTGACTCACAGTGACCCCTCCTTGGGTTTCTGAAGCCATATCACTATGGAAGTAGATTGCCCAACCTTTCTTCCAAGGAGTGGTGGGTGGGTTTGAACCGCCTGTCTTTTGGTTAGCAGTCAAATACCTTAGACACTACACCACCAGAGCTCCTACTCCACCGCCAGGGCTCCTTAAGTTCACCTTTACATGAGGGCTATTCAGTTCATACCTGGGAACTTCTAATGTGCTTACGAAACTCTCCAGGATTGTGGACAATATAGTTAATAGTTGTTGCCATTGGGTTTGTGGCTCAAGATAAAGCATTCATAATATCTAGAAATCTCTGAAGTTAAGAAGTCTTAGGGACAAACAGGAATCGTTGCAGTAGATCATGCAATTCAGAGAGGAAAACTGAGGACAACAGAAAGTGACAACCAATGTGTGACACAGAGAGAAGAGAATCAGAAATTTCTTCAGTCCTACTATTCCCAGCCTCTACTCATTTCATCAAAAGTAGTACAGTGAGGACAAGGGGTTCTAAGATGTGATTAAAATGGATTAAAATGGTCTTAAGTAACAGGGATGGTATCTGCTTTAAAACGTCCCGTTACACTCCAGTGAGACAATTTTTACTTAAAAATATTCTCAGTAGTGAAAAGATTTTAATTAGCAGATCAAGCTTACCGTTTTATCTTCTGGGATGAAGACAGTGCTGTTCTACTGCATATCGTCCAAACACTGGGGGAAATACATTGTTTTCATAGATAAGGTTACCTTTCATAGAGGAAGCTGTTTGTTACCTCTCAATGACTCTGCCTCCATCCCCATTTCTCATTTTGAGAATTCAGTCCTTGAATTGTCTTCTGAAACTCTTACAAGGGCTAGATTCATCTAGTCATTCAATATTTAACTGTTGAAGGACCCTGTGCTGAGGTGACATTTTGGATGTCAGCAAGAGATGGGTGAAGAGATGAAATTGGGCATCCTGTTATCTTTTAACCTCGAAACTGATGAACTAAGTATGTACAGAGCTGGGTTTTTTCCCTAAAGAGCTGAAGCTGACAATAGGGTGCCCATTGCTGTGTACACTGTGTTGACCCTGCCATGGCTAGAATTTGGACAGCTGGGCAGTGGCCTGAAGGAGCAGTATTTGCTTGAAGGATGATGAAAAGATCATATTGGAGGGACAGGCCCCAGTTTGAAGACAACTGTTAATTTTCTAAGACATTGTGTTCTTAATGGGTGTCTATTGCTACAAATGGAAAGCACTACACACAATAGCTAGGATTCTAGTTGAAGAATGATGGGGTCTGAGAGGAAAACTGATGTGGCCTTCCCGGTGAAGCTTCCACAGGATGTCTAGGCTGGAGGCCTGGGCAGGGTTGATGGTGGTTCTGGAGGAATGATCATGGAAGCAGCCTCCTTTTCCCTTTTTTGCTAGGACTGGTTTGGGCATGTCCTCTGCTGGCCTCTTAGCCCATCATTGGGAATGGCCTGAAAGGATTAAAGACATGGAGTCTTCTAAAGCTGCTCCATCTGACATGGCAGCCACCAGCTGCCTGTGGTATTCAATTTATGTGAATTAGAAGAAAAATTCAGTTTAGCTCAGTAGACACATGTGGCTGGTGGCTACCATATTGGACTGTGCAAATACAGACCATTTCCTTTGTCACGGGAAGTTCAGTTGGACAGAGCTGCTGTAGAGAGTTCTACATGTTGAATTAGAGACGAGTGTGCTGAATGCATGAACTCTGACATTGAAAACTGGGGTAATGCGGGGGAGAGGAAAAGATAAGAGAGACCCAGTGGAGAGAGGGAAACAGGGAGAAGGAGAAGTGGAGATGAGGTGGGGAGGACAGAGGGGGAAGAGGGAGAGAGGGAGTGGGGCAGTAGAGGAGGGGAGCTGATGGGGTGGGAGCAGGGCTTGCTCATCTAAGATGAAAATTCAGGTCCGGCACCACCATACATATTCGTGGTGGTAGCTGGGAAACCCGTATTTCCCATTTTTTTAATATCTTGTTGAGAAATTTGCCTAAATTGAACAACTGGCTTTTTGGATTCAAATTGAGTGCTTCTTACAGGCATATATAGAGCCCCACACTCTGCCTTGAAACCCCTCAGGTGGGACTATTTAAAAGCAAACATTATATTAAGGAAAAAGACCAAGTGGCCTAGGTACCATCCATTTACAAGAGGAAGAATAAAACTCCCTCCACAGACTTCCAAAAGTGAGGGTAAAAACAGGTCAGACAATTTTCAGGGTTTCCATTTCTTTTGAAGAGGACAGACTGACATAGATCACAGAGGAGGTATGTTTATAGATGGTGAAGGCACACTGCTCTTGTTCCCACTTTAAGAAGATTTCTCCTTAAAAACTGTTTCCTGTCTGATCAGATAACCCCAGGAGACCACACTTAGAAAGTGGCATTTTCGAAACAGAACAGTTCATTGCTTGTTCTTTGGTTTCTGAAGCAAAGGGAGTCTATTTGAGGTTGTGCCAAAGAGTCAACCGGTAATGTCCTCCTGACCAAAGACTTTGGTAATAAATTCAGCCAACTTCGATGGGGCTCGCCCAGCGTAACTCTAGGAACTTGTTATCAGTGAGATGTCAAGTTGTTTTTTTTTTTGAAAAGCAATTATGAAACGTACCTCAGAGGACAGCTTCCGGGGCATGTGCAGAACGCAAAAGAGAGCGAGATAAACCGATAAGAACATGCCTGGGTCATGACGTGGCAGAGGCCCACAGCGGTGCTGAGCCTTGGCTGCTCCAAGCCTTCAGCTGACCTACCACTGTGTCCTCCACTGTCTTGGCTTAACTGATGGGGAAGTGGAGACGAAAGAAAGGATGCCACTCGTCCAAGGTCACTTGAGCTGTCAGCTTTTTCTGGAGCTAATTGGAATCAGATTTCCTCAACCCTCCAAAATGCCTTAATATTCCCAAATAAATCTTTGCGCCTCCCTGTAATAATTAGGCAAAAAGCAACACAACACAAAACAAAAAACACCAAAGAAACAACAAACCCGTTTCCCAGCTCTGTGTGGTTTCCATGTGTAAATGCCCAGGAGGCTGCAGTCGTGAAAGGGAAAGTGGTTAATTCCTCCTGGAGAAAGGAGTAGAATGGGAATATCAGTTCCCTCTCAGACTCTGATTTCAGCTAAGTGTTAATTTGAGAGTAGTATGGTAAAGTAATTCCTACTAGATTGTGAATGATTGATAGATGTACCCTCCCATTTTCAAAGTACAACTGTTTATCAAGTCAAATGAATCTATAATTGAAGAGAGGATCATACATACACACACATACACACACACACACTTCTGTGGACCTTTCTGGAGCCCCTGTATTGTTACTTCCACTATCAACTTTCACATCTCAACACATCAAAAGAGGAAGGTCAGCCCTTGGCACTCTTCTTTCTCTTGGCAGGGCTTGGAGAGATGCCAGAGAGAATCTTGAGTAGCCAAGGAATTGTCCCTAAGGTAAAAAACCAAAAACCAAACCACTTGCCATTGAGTTGTACAAAAAGGGCTTGGGGGAGGTGTCGTCCAGTCTCCTCTAACTTCACAGAAGGGGAGGAGGATCAAGATGACCATCAGCGGCCCAAGGCTGATTCCTACAGGTGGAGGTCAGACATGCCGCCGCCCCCAGCTGTCCCTCCCACAGCCCTCTCTACTTCTCTGCTGGGTTCCATAATTCGTTGCAATGGCCGCACAGAACTCACAGACAATACTCACGAATATGGGGTTTATTAGGGGAGTAACAGGTTACAGTTCAGGATCAGAAACCAGTCAGGATACAGTTCTTCAATCAGGACAGCTTCTTCTCAGCTGTGCCTCTGGTGCACTTCTCTGGCCTCAGCCTCTGCCCTGCTCAGGCAACTGTTAACACAGCTTTCTTAGCTCTGCCAGTAGGTGAGCAGAGAGGCACCTCACTCTACCAACAAGGCCCCTGCCCAAAGGCACTCAGCTTTCTTACTCTGTGGGCCGGAAGCCCGCCACTCTGTCTCATGCTGGTCTCTTGGTTTGGTTGGTTCTGCTGCTTCTCTCTGCCATCTCAGCAAAGTGTTACAGCTCCCTGTGTCTCCTGGGTCGAGGAGCTTTAGTGCAGGGATCTTGGGTCCAAGGAAGTGCTCTATTCCTGGCTCTTCTTTTTGATGGTAGTGAGATTTCCCCCCTTTCTGCCTCTGGGATGGTTCATTTTAACTCTAGTGAGATGGCAAAACTGACCAGTCCCCATGTTAGGGTTCCGTACACCTTATATGCACTCACACAAGGGTGTCGTGTACCTTACTTACATTATTAACAAGCTCTCTGGTTCCCTTGGTTGGCCACAGGCACCTCACATTTGCATAGTGCCTCAGTCATCTGGGGGACTCACAGAGACTATGGCTAGAAGAGACATATTAAGTAATAGTTCACTGCACTCAAGTTGATTGCAACTCCCGGTGCCCCTGTGTGTTGCAGAGTAGAACTGTGCTCCACAGGGTTTCCAAGGCTGTGACCTTTGGAATGCAGATCACCGGGCCTTTCTTCTGAGGGGCCTCTCTGTGAGTTTGAACCACCAACCTTTCTATTATTAGTTGAGTACTTAACCATTTGCATCACCGAGGGCCTCTGCCTCTAAGATATGGGGTGTTGAATGTGATGGGGTGGCGATGGGGACAGTGACGGGAAGGTTGGTGTGGGTCCCTCCATTGGCGGCGGTACTCCTTTCTTTCCTGGTGGAGCTGCGAGGTGAGCAGTGGGCAGCCAGTTCCTCTGGTGTTGGCTTACTGCATTCAGACCGCATTGCCTGCCTTCTGCCCCTTCAGTGGGTGCTTGCTTCTCCGTATAGACCCTTGCCCTTGAGCACCTCTACCTGAGAGGTGCTCGGTATGTGTGTGAATAGGTCTTTGCTGCTTTCTCTGGGGGAACTCTGGTGGCGTAGTGCCTGAGGCCTTTGACTGCTAACCAGAAGGCTTCCAGTTCAAACCCACCAGCCACTCCTTGGAAGGAAGACTGGGCAATCTACTTCTGTAGAGATACTGCCTTGGAAACCCAAGGAGCCATCCCTCTGAGTCACACTGACTCCAGGGCAATGAGGTTTTCTACTTAATGAAACAGTAGGGGGCTAGGAGTGGGGGTAGGCTGGGGAGTAACCCACCAGAGTGTGAAGTGGCCTTCTCCCTGGAGAAGCTCTCAGCATTATCCCTTTCCATTTTTTAGTGGTAACTGTATGGATGGTTGCATTCGGGAACTGTATCAACCCTGTGTGTGTACGTTTGTGTGTGTGTGTGTGTGTGTGTGTGTGGTGCCTACTAATTTAGCAACTCCTCTTTCCAGGGATCTTTTTTGGGCAGGGAGAAGTCTGTAAGAACCAGGGGCTCCTTGGGGGTTGCTGTCAGATTTGAGATGCTATAGAAGAGTCAGCATGGTGTCACTGCCTGGTAGCAAAGGGATGGGAGATCAGCCTGTGATCTGCTCCTGCGGAGAAGGTGCACTTCTGACCCCACCTCAGGAAGGGAGGGGCCTCTGATCTGCTCCTGCGGAGAAGGTGCGGCTCTGAAGACCACCTCTGGAAGGGAGGGGAGCGAAGGATAGAGTTACCGGGCTGCAGGGCGGAGAGAAGCTGGCCCGTGCAGTTGGCCTGCATATTTGATAAAAGGTCTTGTGAAACCTCATTTGAAAATGGAATTCCATCTTGGCACAGTCTTAGCACCACTTCTGAGAGGGAAACAAGCTGGCGAAGGCTCAGCAAATGGCCCAGGAAAACAGCTTTGTAATGACTGATGCGGAAACGGGTTCTGCCGTCTCCAGGCTGTCTGTTAATGCGCTCAGGAGGAGCTTGCTGGGATGTTCAGATAGCGTCCCATGAGAAGAGTCTCCAAGCGCTGGGAAGAAGGGGGCGGCGGGAGCGTGGGGGAGAAAAAAACTCAGGCTGTCGGCTTGAAACGGCAAGGGCTGGCTCAGCACTGAACTCGCAAGCCAAGTGCAGTTGTGTTTTGCTGTCACCAAGCTGGAGTCCTAGATTGTTGTCATAAGCTGTCGTCTAGCCAGCCCGTGACTCACTGGAGACCCTTGTCTGGCCCTGCACCCTCCCTGTGACCGGTTGCGGATCTGACTGTTGTCTCCACGGGGTTCTCACTGGCTGAGTTTCAGAAGCAGATCACCAGGCCTTTCTGCTGCATCTTAGTCTAGAAGCACCCCTGAAACCTGTTCAGCATCAGAGCCACATGCAAGCTGCCACTGGCAGGCCAGTGGTGGCTGTGTGTTGAACCCAGGTCACTTGCATGAAAGGCAAGGATTTTACCACTGCCCCACCACTGCCCCCGCAGTTACAGGTTATTGTTGTTGTTGTTGTTAAGTGCCATCGAGTCATCTCCAACTCATAGCAACCCCATGCACAGCAGAATGAAACACTGCCTGGTCCTGAGCAACCTCCACGATTCTTGCTACACTTGAGCGCATCACCGCCACCCTGTCAGTCCACCTCATTGAGGGCCTTCCCCACTTTCGTCAACCCTCCACCTTTCCAAGCATGACGTCCTTCTCCAGGGAACGGTCCCTTCTGACAACATGACCAAAGTATGTGAGACGAAGTCTGGCCATTCTTGCCTCCAAGGAGCATGCCTGCACTTCCTCTAGGATAGACCTGTTAGTTCTTTTAGCAGTCCACAGTACTTTCAGCATTCTTCGCCAACACCACAGCTCAAAAGCATCAACTCTTCTTCGCTCTTCCTTTTTCATTGTCCAGCTCTCACATGCATATGGGGAGATTGAAAATACCATGGCTTGTGTCAAGTGCACCTTAGTCCTCAAGGAGACATCTTTGCTCTTCAGCACTTGAAAGAGGTTCTTTGCAGCCGATTTGCCCAGTGCTATACATTGTCTGATGTCCTGACTGCTGCTTCCATTGTTGTCGATTATAGAACGAAGCAATGTGAAGTTTTTGACAATTTCAGTCTTTTCTCCATTTATCATAATGTGCTTATAGGTCCAGTTGTGAGGATTTTGCTTTCTTTATATTGAGATGTAATCCATACTGCAGACTGTAGTCTTCAATCTTCATCAGTAAGTACTTCGAGTCATCCTCACTTTCAGCAAGCAAAGTTGTGTCATAGTGTATTGCAGGTTGTTAATGATTCTTCCTCCAATCCTGATGCCACGTTCTTCTTCCTATAGTCCAGCTTCTTGGATTATTTGCTCAGCATACAGATTGAATAAGTATGGTGAAAGGATATAACCCTGACACACTCCCTTCTTGATTTTAAACCATGCATTGTTCCCTTGTTCTGTTTGAACGACAGCCTCCTGCTCTATGTACGGGTTCCTCATGAGCACAATTAAGTGTTCTGGAATTCTCATTCTTCTCAGTGTTATCCACAATTTGTTATGATCCACACAATCAAATGCTTTTGAATAGTCAATAAAACACAAACATCTTTCTGGTATTCTTTACTTTGAGCCAAGATCCATCTGACATCAGCAATGATATCCCTTGTTCTACATCCTCTTTTGAATCCAGCCTGAACCTCTGGAAGTTCTCTGTCAATATACTGCTGCAACCATTTTTGAATTATCTTCAGTAAAATTTTACTTGCGTGAGATGTTAATGATATTGTTCAATAATTTCTACATTATATGGGCTCACCTTTCTTTGGAATGGGTACAAATATGGATCTCTTCCAGTCAGTTGGCCAGGTAGCTGCCTTCCAAATCTCTTGGCATAACCGAGTGAGTGCCTCCAGCAGGGCATCCGTATGTTGAAACATCTCAGTGGGTATTCTGTCAATTCCTGGAGCCTTGTTCCTCGCCAATTCCCTCAGCGCAGCTTCGACCTCTCCCCTCAATACCATTGGTTCTTGATCCTATGGCACCTCCTGAAATGGATGAAGATCAACCAGTTCTTTTTGGTACAGTGACTCTGTGTATTCCTTCCATCTTCCTTTGATGCTTCCTGCATCATTCAGTATCTTGCCCATAGAATCTTTCAGTATTGCAACTCGAGGCTTGAATTTTTCCCTCAGTTCTTTCAGCTTGAGAAATGCCGAGTGTGTTCTTCCCTTTTGGTTTTCTAACTTCAGGTTTTTGCACATTTCATTATAGTAATTGGCTTTGTCTGCTTGAGCTGCTCTTTGAAATCTTCTGTTCAGCTGTTTTATCTCGTAATTTCTTCCATTTGCTCAGTTACAGGTTGGGGATGGTGATGTCAGATGACTGTGTACCTCAAGCATAGTAGGTGTTCAACAAATGTTTTCAGGATGCATGACTGATGCTATGTTTATGTTCTGAAGGAGAGGAAGAGAGCAGAGAACGTAAGATCGTTAAGAAATGGCCTCGATATCTTGGTAGACGGTAAATGAGGAAATGATTCCACAGGGTTACCAAACCAAATGTAACCACATGCACTGCCATTAAGTCAATTCCAACATACAGTGACCCTGCAGGGCATAGTTGGGTTTCTAAGGCTGTAAATTTTATGGAAGCAGACTGCCTCATCTTCTTCTCAGGAATGACTAGTTGGTTTAAACCTCTGACCTTTTGGTTAGCAGCTGAATGCTTCAACCATTGCACCACCCGAGCTCCTTTCAACACGGTTAAGAAAGATTAACTAAGGGTATAGGGCAAATTGGAAAATGTTTTCCAAATGTTTGTCTTAACTGTGAAAAATGTCTGGCTAGCAAACTCCCCCTAGCCCCCAATTTGGAAATGGTTTGTGTCAGTTGTTTCGGAAGAAATAAATATTTGTATTAGACCAAACGTGTGGGGCAAACAATTTTCCCCAATTCTGAGGATCTGTTTGAGCTAGAGGAGGTCCATGCAGATAACACTCAGGCCTTTTTTGGCCAAAGTGAAGGTAGCTTAGGACGCGGTCTTCACATGCTTTTCACATCACTACTCGAAAGAGACTGAGCAAATGGAAAGAAAACGTGGAGCTGAGCAAAGATCCTCGCAGACGTAGGGCTGGCTGATGCCCTGGCATTTGAAGGATGCAATCGTTACAGAAAAATTGCCTTTCTGCTCATGAGCAGGAAGACTGGATCCAATTAAGACAAAGAAAATGTGTGTTCACTTGGAGGAAAAATGTCTAAACAGTGAATTCTGTAATCCTCTTTGAAGGGGGAAGAGGCCAGTGTGACAGGGCCCTATGGATAATGCCAAGCCCTGTGATATATAATAATTAGTAACCACTGGTTGTTTTGCCACATGCTCATTCTGCAAACCACTAACCATGGCTTGGGATGGAATGCACTGGGCCTCGATATTTGCCCCAGATGTCTTCCCATCAGTAGTATCCAATTAGAGGAATTGTTTATTTATTACTATTAAAGCTTAATTCTCTAAAATACATAGCAAAAGATAAACGAAGGAAGGAAGCACCCGATTTTCTCAGGTGTTTCCATTGACTACCAAGGTGAGGTCTTTGGGGACCCGTGAAAGTGCACTTCTTAGTTTACATTTCAGTAATGACTGGTGACTAATTGTTTTATACCAGAAACCAAAAATCAAACCCACTGCCATTGAGTCGATTCCAACTCGTAGTGATCCTGTAGGACAGAGTAGAAGTGTCCCCAGAGGTTTCCAAGGCGTAAATCTTTGTGGAGGTGGACAGCCTCATCTTTCTCCTGTGGAGTGGCTGGCTGGTGGGTTCAAACCTTGTGGTTAGCAGTTGAATATTTTAACCACTGCGCCACTGGAGCTCTTGTTCTGTAACATTGTTGTTGTTATGTGCCGTTGAGTCGGACCCAACTCATAGCGACCCCTTCTTGGGTTTCCAAGGCAGTATCACTATGGAAGTAGATTGCCCCATCTTCCTTCCAAGGAGTGGCTGGTGGGTTTGAACCACCAGCCTTCTGGTTAGCAGTCAAGTGCCTTAGGCACTATGCTACCAGAGCTTCTGTTCTGTAATGTGGTGCCTGGTATTCTCCCTGGTTTTTGGGCAGTTTAAACACATGTCAGGAATGACTGTGGGAGGTGGAGAATTTGAGAGGCTGATTCTGAGTCACTGTTGCTCAGGGAGAGCCCTGAGAAGTGAACCTGGGGCTGCTGTAGTTTCTGTCACCCGGGGGTAGCTGTGCACTCTGACTACCTGCCTTAAATATGAGAACTTGGTGTTCACTGGAAGCAAGTTCTCGTGGGAACTGGCCTCTGCTGTTTCCCTGTTGCTTATTTGTTGTTATGTGCTGTTGAGTCAGACCCGACTCATAGAGACCCCTCCTTGGGTTTCTGAGGCAGTATCACTATGGAAGTAGATTACCCAACCTTTCTTCCGAGGAGTGGCTGGTGGGTTTGAATTACCAGCCTTCTGGTTAGCAGTCAAGTGCCTTAGGCACTACGCTACATACGTTTAGTACTTCCTGTGCACTTGGCACCGTGCTGGAGTCCCTGGTGTTTGCAGACAGCCGACCTGCTTGGCTGCTGACTGAAAGGTTGGAGGTTCGAGCCCATCCCGAAGCACCCTGGAAGAAAGGCCTGACAATCTATTTCTGAAAGATCAGCCACTGAACACCCAGGGGAGCAGTTCCTGACACACGTGGGGTCACCACGATTCAGAGCTGACTCTGTGGAACTGGTGTTTTGGGACCATGGTGGGCGAGGATGAGCAATGGAGTCTCCCATCTTCTTTCTAAAAGAAAAATTAAAGCATTAGAGGGCCCTTTTGTCCCTCATTTTGTTTGATCCTTACAGTCCTGTGAGATATGTTTTACTCTTGCCCCTTCTTACAGATGAAGGATTGGAAGCTCAGAGTTAAATGACTTACTGCCTTGTCCACAAGCCCCGACTAGGTCCAGAGCCCACCCAGCGGCAGGCCTGCTCTCCGCGCCTGCTTCATCACAGCTGCTGGCTTCAGCCTACCTTCCCAGCTGCTTGGAATCTCAACAGGAACATATATGAGACATTTAAAAATGAATTACGTGTGGAGATGTGACTTACTGTGATATGGGAGTCATTCTATTCATTTTGTAAGATTTGAAAATATTTGCACAAACAATATGTGCTCAGTAAAGAAAATTCCAACAACAATGCAAAGCATTACGGAGAATGTTGAGAGCGCTCTCTTCCCCTGTGCCCTGCTACCAGTCCTGCCTCACAGGCTAACCACCATTAGCACGGAGGTGTACACGCTTCCAAACCTCTGTGTATATGTGCACGTATGAACATATAGATAAAAACTAAACCCAAACTGACTGCCTTCAAGTCGATTCTGATTCATAGTGACCCTAAAGGACAGAGTAGAACTGCCCTGTGGGGTTTTCAAGGCTGCACATGTTTTTGGCAGCAGACTGTCTCATCTTGCTCCCTTGGAGCAGCTGGTGGGTTTGAACTGCCAGCCTTTTGGTTAGCAGTGCCGTGGTTTAACCACAGCACCACCAGAGCTCCCTATAGAGATATAATTGTGCACAGAAAAGACATCCTCGTGTACACACTGTTCTGCAGCTGTTTTCAGTCAACAGTCTGTTGTAGAGCCTTTCCGTATCTGTTTATAGTTTCCCATGAAATGGATGGGTGTTAGCAAAAACTGTGGAAATGGACAAGAGATGACTGTGTGTCGTTTCATCAAATTGCCGGGTGTTTTCAGCAGATCCTTAGGGGCTACTTGATTCTGCAAGGGTCTGTCCGTGCCTTTGATTACCTTGGAGTTGTTTTCTGGTTTGTTTAACCAAGCCCCTAGAGTAGGCCATTTAGGTTTTCCAATTTTTAAATATAAATAACGTAGGCGTATCCTACCCATTGTATGCACATCAGTCTGCACTTACCTGACTTCTAACGTATTTTTCTCCTGTGGGTCCAGCTGCCTAATGTTTCCCACTTTCCTCGGGAAGCACAGTAATACTTTCTGAAACAGACTTAAGTGATCCTAGAGCTCTGGTGGCGTAGTGCCTAAGGCACTTGACTGCTGACCAGAAGACTGGTAGTTCAAACCCACCAGCCACTCTTCGGAACGAAGATTGGGCAATCTACTTCCATAGTGATACCGCCTCGGAAACCCAAGGAGGGGTCACTATGAGTTGGATCCACCTCAGCAGTAGTGCATTTGGTTTTTGGTTTAGTGCTGTATGCAAAGTATGTTTTCTTATGAAACAGAGTCAGGACATACCTGGGGACATGTAAGGTGAGATGACATTTTCTAGACCTTTGGGACTCAGCACCCTCACCTGAGTCTTTTCTTTCTTATTCAAAGTATGGCTTTAACTGCCCTTGGGTTTTGCATGTGTAAATCAGGAAGAGGATGCTGGAATACAGGCTTAATTAACTAGCGGCCCCCCCCCCCCACCTTGTAAAGATGGTGCCACGTTTGTGTCCTTTGGTCCTGCCACCACTCTGTGAGGTAGTCCTGTTAGGAATAACACTTCAACCTCATAGAGGTGGATCGATTTTCCAAGGTCACACAGCAAATACCTGCTTCTCCCACTTGCTGCTTTGGTGCAAACCCGTTGCATCTTTCGTTATGTCTGAGTTCTGGGGAGTTTGGACGCTGCACAAGGCCAAGGGTCTTCGTTCACATCACAGAGACAGACGATTTCTTGATGTGTCAGCACAGGGGTCAGGAAGTTTCCTGAGGAGGGGACATCCTTTCCGAATTCTCACACCGCTGGCGTGGGTGCCGCTGATGGTCCCACTCATGTCTTTGCTCCTGTCTTACCTGGTGCATCAGTCTCTCCCTCCTGAGTTTCTATTGTTTCCTCCGTCAGTAACTACTCTGAAGGTTGGCATGGGATTTCCCTAGGTGACAGTCATATGATTCTCACCTTTGAAACACACCTGGAGCGTTGAAAGCAGGAATGAAAGAAGTCACCCCTGGGCCCTTCCACCCCACTCCACCTCCCTCCCTAGCTCCTTCCCAGATGAGCTTGGTGTGAGGGCGTAGTCTAAAGTCTAGAGTCTTGAGATTTTTGTGTCGGGGCAGAGAGTGGCATGTACTTCCTTGGAAACAAACGGAGAAGTGTAGCCTGCCCTCCCGGTGGCTCACTGCCCTTCTGCCTGGAAGCTGCAGAGTGACTAAACGCAGAGAGGCTGCCCCTTAATTGCATGATTGCTCTGAACATGGCTGTGTGGTCGGTGTGTTCTCAGAGTGCAGAACAGGGTTCCATCACCCCGAGGGCAGTGCCTGCCTTCCCTGGAGGAGCAGTCCGAGGTCCCCAGGAAGCCCACGTTGGTGGCAGCACCAGGGCAGGCACAATCTCCATGTGTGTGGAGTCTCCAGGCCTGGCTTTTCCTCCCCGCTGGCTGGGCGGCTGTAATAATTCTGATTCCCAGGCCCTGCTCATGCTGCGCTGAATCAGAAGCTCATGGGCAGAGCCTGGGGATCTGAATTTTAAAACGTCCCCAGAGAGTCTGAGGAGCCACCAGGCTTGGGAACCACTGCTCTAAAGAACCTTCCAGCTAACTGATTTTCCAGGTCTCTTCTGAGATTATCTTAGGAGACTCTATTCTAACCTGACTTCCAAAACAGGAATTCTCCTCTGCAGCTTCCCTAACAAGTAGTTTCTGGCCTCTGCTTGAATCTTTCTGGTGATGGGGAACTCACTCTCTCTCTCCCCCAAGGCAGCCCATTCCATTTTTAACAGCTGTGAGGAGGAGAAAGGCTTCTTACCTCACCCACTAAATCGCAGCTCCTTGAGGTCTGGGACTTCCCGGGCCTCACCGATGCTAATTTTAAGCCCAATGACAGGAGGCAGTAGGTCCTGGTTCTGCTCTTTGTAGGTATCAAAAATAAATGTGAGTACTGTGCTCTTTTTAAAAATTATTTCTGTGAGGCCAAATAGACAGCAGTCATGCTAAAGCACAGATGAGAAATTTTGGGGCAATGAGACTAAGTTAATGGGGTGGAACAGCCAGAGGGAGACGAGACTGTTGACACAATGTGAAGAATGGGACTGATGCCACTGAACACTGTGTGCAGATATTGTCGAGTGGGAGTGGGCTTTGCTGTGTATGTTTTCACCAGAAATACAGTAAAATATTTAAAAAGATGATAGATGTACATACTCTTGGTGTGAAAGCCTGATACTAGCAACAGCAGGGACACCCACTACAGACTGGAAACTAGCACTGTGGCTTCCGTATTCCTGTGCCCGTGCATGGGCTGGTTCACACTCAAGTAACAGACACATTCCAGCAAGGGTCAGACTCTGCTAGCAGATGGACATGGTGGTGTTGGTACCATCCTGGAAAACTCAAGGACATGCAAGGTTAATAACTTGCCAAGGTGGGGGTCAACACACCATTTTTTCTCTTGTCAAGGTAATACGGTATCTTCTCTTGATGTCAAGTGCACCAAGCCAGGCAGTGTTGATTGCCACTGAAAGCTCAATCGGCGGCTCCAATGAAAAGGCGAAAGAAGGATCTATCACAAACCCATTGCGTGAGTTCAGGTGCCTTGCTTGACCCTTCTGAGCCAAACTGTCCTCAGCCAGGTGAATGTGTGGTATGGCCCAGGTGGCCTCGGGGCTCCTTTCACTCTTCTGAGCTTGGAAATTTGCTGGTGCGTTTTCCCCTGATAGCAGTTCACCTGTGGGTACTTCGTAATAAAATCTGATGTTAATTTGAAGAGCAGGCATCACACATTAAAGTCAATATTACCCCAAGGAGAGAATCAGAGCCAGAGAGCTTCCATGGGTAACAAACAAGCAGGAATAAGACTTGCCAGCGCTGCTTTCGTTTGATGCCTGCAATCTAAGAAAAGGCAAGTAGATGATGCTAGTATTTTCGTTAGTGGATTATCGAGAGGCAAATTAAATCAAAAGTCAAAAATAAACACAGTTTGATTGTTCTGCACTACATTATCTTAATAAGCAGTCTTCCTGGAAAGTTTAAAAATACACAGTGCTCCGGCAGGCCAAAGAAAACAATAAGTAAATATTGTTGAGAAAAATGTAAGAATTTTCCATCTAGATATGAGTGATGGAAACACTGCTGTGTGGACCTGAAGACATCCCACGAGGAGTGGGGGATTGGGGAGTATTACTTGCTTTCCATAAGTGTGTGTGGGAGCTCTGGTGTCACCTCCAGGGGAAGAGGTCAGCTAGAGGAACGGGCACCACCACACACTCTTGTGGGAACCTGGCAAATCCTGACCCACTTTGTTGTCCTGCAGCATCTAGTCTAGACGTCTGCTTTATCTTGATTGCTGACTCACAGATGTCGTAGTCTTAGTGATACTGGGAGGACCGATGGTTCGCTTCTGCTTAATTTTTCCACAGCTGCAGATGGCAAAAAGATGGAGACCGGTGCTTGGGTTCTAGTTGTAGCTTTGTTGCTAACTTGGCCTTGCACTGCAACTTAGCCTCCTAGTAACTTCATCTGAGTCATAACACAAGTTTAAAGTCAACTGACAAGCTAGGAAAATAGCCCTAATGTATTCAGTAGTCTTACAAAAATATCTGGGAAAGAGGAAACATTCGATAGAGAAATGAGAAAAGAAAATGAAGAGGTAATTTGCAAAAGAAGAAATAGCCAGTAAACAATATATGTCAGGCAGGAGTTCTGGTTGCGAGAAGACAGAAACACATTCTGAACTAGTATAGACAAATACGAACTCAGATGAAAGGGTACTATGGTATGTTGTATTTCAAAGGAAGAATGAGAAGTACAGGGACCAGGCTGGCCCTGAACCGGAACTTGAATATTCCCAGCATTCTTCACTCCTCTCGTCTTCCAGCTTTATAGTTTCTCATTGTTTCTCCCTATGGCATAGAGACATGTCCATGGGCAAGGTCTCGTGGCTTTACATCTTCCAGCTTCCTCCAGTGGAAAGAAACTGGCATTTTCTTCTTCAATTCTGGTTTGAAAAATCCTAGGGAATTATTGATTGGCCTGTCTTGCACCAGCAGACCACCCTGGAACAATGAACTTAGAATGTAGCATCAGTTCTTAGATTTGCAGATTGCAGGCCAGAGGGGTGAAGTTACATCAGAACACGGTGGCTCTTGCTGTAGCCAGAGAGGCTAGGGGTAATAGGTGGGGAGGTAGTTTCTGGAGAGAAGGAGAGGGTCCTGGTCCAAAGGCAGACTACACATGAGAAGATGCTTGGTTACACTAGTTATGAGAGATATACAAACAATTGTGAGAGCTTTATTTTTCCCTGTTCAACTGGCAAAAATGGAAAAGATTAATTAATACTCCCTTAAGAAAGTGTGAGTCAATTGGTTCTTTCATCCATCACCCTCCTATTGCTGACAGGAGTGTCATTTGACAAGTTATTCTTATTATATACATAAGAAGACCTAAAAATGCATGTAACTGCTGACCTTGAAATTCTAGATTTTATCTTAAGGAAAAAGTTAGTGCACAAATGATATGCAAGAGGCTGTAGACGGTTGTCCATCAGAGAGGAATTGGAGACAACCTTGGTAGCAATAAGTGGAGGCCTGATAAGATGGATTCTGGCATATTCAAGTACTAGACTCCTTAGCTATTAATCATGGGGATCTATTCTTACCACCATGGAGAGATGATCCTGATACAGCAAAAGGAAGTCAGGAAAGCCTGGAATTTCCAGAGTGAGCATGTGTGACCCCTACAATCAGAAAAAAAAACAAAGTTATTTCCATTTGGGGAGAGGAATGACAATTGGTGCCTTGTACATGGAAGGCTACTCGATGGGACCATAAAGAAAGGAAATCCCTGAAAAAAATAAACTTACCAAGTTTTATGCATCTTTTCCTTAGTATTTTGCCATGAGAAGTCGTAGCTTATTCCAGCTGTGTGACTGAAATAATTCTTGGAATTTCTCCTTGGATCTGTTGACTGGTTAGCTGATTGACTGTGTGAACAAATGCCTTAGTGAGTTTAATACACTTTTTTTTGGCCTCTCCTAGGTGGCAATTTATCTTTCAAGTGTGAATTTGATTTTTGGGAAGAAAATCCTTCATTATCAAAATTTTGTCAGTATTGCCAATATTAACAAAAATTCCTTTGTTGTCAGGTTTGATGCCTAAGGCAGGGTCCCAAAGAGGTGGCAGTTTTGCAGGTGGAAGTGGGCAGAACGAAGATGAGCTGAAGAACGGGGCTATTCTTAGGGCCTTTGTAGGGTTGGGGCTTCTGGCTGGGCCGGGCTCTTCTGGGTGTGCAGGTACTGAGCGTTTGCTGTAGGAGAAGCTACCCAGGAGGCACTTGATTTTATCCTCATGTGTCAGTCTTCACTCTTGAAGGCTGGTGGGAAGTACGTGCTGGTCCTTGTTTGACAAGCTGGGGAGTTGATGAAGAGACCCAGTGACTGTCTGGAATCCTGTAACCGGGAGCTTACCAGCAGAGGCCGGATTCCTATCAGCTTTGTCTAGTGAAGTAATGAGCAGGGATATCTTTGGAGTGTGCGAAATTGGAGTCCATTGAACCGGGGTGTGTGCGGCACCTTCTGGATGTGTAACACGACAAGGTGCCTCAGGAATGCAAGATAAGAGACTGCTCCTCCCCTTTGGGAAGCTCAGTCTAGTTGGAAAGAGAAGTAAATGACCAACCACATGACGAGATCGACAGCACATACAAAGGCGGTTATGATGGGGGGATCACTGCTTCACAGAGCAGTGGCATTTGGGCCTCACCTTGAAGGCTGCTGGCTGATAGTATGACAACCACTATTAATGGAGCTCCTACCAGGTGGCAGGCCCTGTCAAGGTAGCTTTATAGAGAGTTGTTTTTCACTACAGGAGCCCTGGTGGCGCAATGGTTAAGTGCTCAGCTGCTAATCAAAAAGTTGTCCGTTTGAAGCCACCCAGCAGTTCCTGGGGAGAAAGACCCGGCAACCTGCTCGTGTAAAGATTACAGCCTGGAAAATCATGTGAGGCACTTCTGCTCTGTCACATGGGGGCGCTATGCAATGAAGGGACTCAACAGCACCTACATTTTTCACTTCAAGTCTATGAGTTATGTATAACTGTCATTTGCAGATGACAGAGTCAACAGAGGCAAGGACTTGCCTAAAGTCACAGTGCGGATACGTGTTGGAGCTGAATTGACCCTAAAAGCCTGTGTAGTGAGGAGAATTCCAGCTTATGAGGTTACAGGGTGGAGTGTGGTGGAGACAGGCCACTGGCAGTGGGGAAGGTGGAGCCTAACAGCTGGGATTGCTGAGAATAGTTCCAGGTGGGTCCCTTGACCTGCAGCTGGAGTATCTGTAGAGGAGCAGGGGGGTGGGAAGGCTGGAGAAGTAGATGGTCATAGCAGGAGCTCTCTGAATGTCAGACCCAGAAGAGGGAGTTCACTTTTTAGGCAAAGGCTAGCCACAGCGTGTTTGTGTGCAGGGGGAGCTGATACAGCTGTGCTTTAAGATACAGGCTCTGGTAACAGAGGCTATGAAGCCAGACAGACATGGCTCCCAGAAGTATATGCAGCCCTCTAGCGTCCTGCATGTAGAGAGGGTGTGGACGCCCAGTGTCCAGAACTTGGCATCTGATAGGACATGGAGGTAAGTACAAGAACAAAACTAGGAAGCTTGAGCCCAGATGACATTTGCTGCAGGCTCTGGTGAACCGGGTAAACTTGGTTTTCACCTCACTGAGTGGAGGAAGGAGCCCCTGGGTGGTGCAAACCATTAATGGGCTTGCCTGCTAACTAGAAGTTTGGGGGTTCTAGTCCACCCAGAGGCAACTCGGAAGAAAGACCTCATGATGTGTTTCTGAGAGCTAACGGCCTTTGATAACCCTCTGGAGCACGTTCTACTTTGACCCGTGCGGGCATCACTGTGAGTCTGCAGGGCGTCAGCTGGTTTGGTTATAGGTGGAAGGACAGCCCGCCGAGGCTGGGAGGCTACAAGATGCTGCAGGCCAGAGGTGAGGGGAGTTCTATGTGCAGCAGCAGCTGTTGAGGAAACAGTGAGAGCAGGTGGTGTCCATTGTTCTTCCTTGCCCAGCAGCTGCTCTGTCTCCTGCTGCTGATAGCACCTACAATTCTCTTGGGGAACCGTTCCTCCCGCCTATTGGGTCCATGTGGTTGAGTAGGTCTGACACCCCATTGGCTCCGTGGTTAGTCACATGACCGGCCCCAGCCAATCAGAACAGGCCTCTTTGGCCTCTGGCACTGATTCCGGTATTAGCACGTGATTTCAGCCACGTAGGCCTTTTTTTCTAAATAGCCAGAAAGTGTTACTCTTCTGCTGCTGGGTTTGGTAAGCTGGTGAGATGGAAGGCTGAAGCTGCTGGTGGCGCTTTGCCAGGCTTGAGAATGAGGGCAGCATAGTCCAACATTGAATCAGGAGGTTGATGGAGGGCCAGGATGGGGAGGAGGAGAGAGACAGCAATTGAGAGACTGAGGTTGAGATCGGTCATCACATAGTTTCATCTTTGGTTTCCAGCCATCCTTGAGTCCGGATGTACACCCATGGGCTTCCTGTTTGGGGGAACCATGGATTCGATGTTTGTAGTCAAAGGATCCTGATCCACTCGGCTACAAGCCATGTAGTTAAGGGATGCCTTGCTTAGCAGACCCAACAGGCAGGCCTGGACGGGTGAGTGTGGACCGGAGGAGGCAGCATCAGAGCCAGGGGAGGAGACTGTGAACCTGCAAGGAAGACTGTGAGCCTCGTCCCGGTCTTTGTCTGAGCACAGGACAGGTGTGTTTGATGTTTACCACAAACAATACAATCTCTGTCCCAGCTGCCCTTATGGAACTCCATTTGTGGCAAAAAAGATCTGGAAGCAACAACAAACATGCTAGTCACCATGGAAATGTGAACCCAAGGTGTCAGGAACAATGGCTGTGTGTGAGTTGGCAAGTGGATTCTGCCCACACAGACGCTGGTTTTATCCCAAATCTGTTTCCTGTGGGAGCCTGGAAGTGTCCTTAAACTCATGATGACGTCAGCTCCCCTGGAGAAGGTAACACCTCTGATCAGCTGTGATTTCATCGTCACTGGAATAACTGTAATGGAACACAATGTTTAATGACAACCTGGGACCTCTTCAGAGCCAACCTTTGAGGTTGATGCAGCATTTATCCTGATTCGACAAATGAGGACATGGAGACTCAGAAAAATTCGTTTACTTGCCCAAAGTTACAGTAGTTAATGGAAGACCTAGGATTTGAACCCAGATCCCTGAGTCCTTTCCCTTTCAACCATCGTGCTCCATTGGTATCCAGAAAATAGTAACAGAAGTAACTAATACTTTACATGTCTTACCTCGTTTAAACCCTACCACAGCCTTGTGATTAGATGTTGGGTGCCTCAATTCTTAGAGGAGAACTGCCACATAGGTTTTCTTAGCAGATTGCCAGGTCTTTCTCCTGCAGAGCTGCTGGGTGGGTTCAAACCACCAACCTTTTGGTTAGCAGCCCGGAAATGAACTGTTGGGCCTCCAGGGTTCCTTATGAGGTAGACAACTGATGAGTTCCATTTTACAGATGAGCATACTGAGGCACAGAGGCTTGAAGAATCTTGCTGGAGTCCCACAGTCGGTCAGAAGCAGAGGTGTACTTTGAGGTGGTTTTTCAGAAGGATCTGAAATGCTAAAGTGCCCTAAGTTTAACTTGGAAGCCTAGGACGGGGCCAACTATGGTTTCTAAATTTGTCTTTCTTTGGTTGTGATGTTCTTCCTGTGTGACTCTATATTAAAGAAACAAATCAGGAGAGTGAACATTGTGGACAGAGAATAACAGCAATGTGATTTGTCTTTTACGGCTGGAAAACCAGAACCCGGAACTCACATGTAAGTGATTGGAAAACGTTAAAAGCAGAAGGGCGAGGTTTTAAAAACAAAATCACACCATTAAGTCTATGCAAATCAGTTCCTTGGTGAAGAAAAGACCAAATGTACTACTGTTTGTGGGCTGCGTGGACGTGTTACGAATGCTGTGATGTGGGAGGATGTGACAAAGTTCTCTTTTTCATTGAGGGCCCATCGCAAGCCACGCTTGGGCTGCGTAAATGCCCAGAAGCTAGTGAATTGGTTCAATAACAAAAAGCGTGAGTCATTTTAACATGAAGGCGCAGGGACATCTGCTTGAGTAATTTCTGACTTTTTTTTTCTTTTTCCTTTTTGAAACTGTTATGTTCAGGACCCGCTGTTAGAAATAAAGGTGGATTGGAGGGCTGGTAGCCTATAAGCTTCACGAGCACAGAGCCTGTGTCAGCTCATTGCTTGTTGTTACGTGTCTGTATCAGTAGGTACTTAATAAATAGTTTTTGAATGATTGCTGAACAGGGAGCATCAGGATTCTGCTCCACACCATGCCCTCCTCTCCCTTGGTAGTTGACCAAAGGCTAATGGGAACTTAAAGCAAAGTTCCAGCTGGTTTGGGAGCTCACAGTTGGGGGCAGAGTTCTGGTCAGCCAGATGAAGTGGCGCAGTCTGAGGGACCCAAGGGCCCTCTTCCTTCTCAGGTTTAGCCCAGCTCCCTCCACCCTGCTGGAAAGGCATGACGTCCTTCTCCACCGTGACAGAAGAGAGGGCTCCTGGGAGACACAGGCGGAAGATGTCGGAGGCAGAGCAGGGCCTGGCTTGCAGTTGGATTAAGCTTCAGCCAGACAGTGATGCTGAACCAGGCTATCCCTAGAAGGTGTGGGCCAGACACTGGTTATCTGCCCAGGGAGACCCTGCATCCACACTCTAGACCTCCAGCTCCTCTCTGGCCTCAACCATGGAGGATTGTCTTAATTAAGAACTGTCATTCCTGGGTGGCACACATAGTTAAGTGCTTAGCTATTAACTGATGGGTTGGTGGTTTGAGTCCCTCCAGAGGCGTGTCAGAAGAAAGGGTTGGTGATCTATTTCCAAAAGGCCAGCCATTGCACACCCTGTGGGGCACAGTGCTGCTCTGCAACGCACAGGGTCACTGTGGGTTGCAGTTGACTCAACAGGAGCTGTGTTTTTTTGTTTTTTTTAAAGTGTGGTTTATTCTTTACTGGAGCCCTGGTGGTGCAGTGGTAAAACGCTCGGGTGCTAACCAAAAAGGTCAGTGGTTTGAACGCATCAGTCACTCTACAGGAGAAAAGATGGTGGGAGTCTTCTTCCATAAAGATTGCAGCCTTGGAAACTCTGTGGGGCAATTCTGCTCAATCCTATGGTGTCTCTGAGTCAGAACTGACTAGATGACAACTTTTTTTTTAAAAAAATGCTTTTCTGAGTGCTTTATACTGTTTCACTGTTCTGTTTTTTCTCTTTAGGACTTCTATCTTAGTGTTTGCCTCCCTGTTACACAGATGTTAAGAAACCACTAATTCTGCCATTATTCCACAGCACAGAAGGCTCTTTCTTACTCCTGACAGGCTTCTCTCAGGGCTGTGCTGTTACCCTCCCGTTTCATGGATGAGGAAATTGAGGCTAGAAGAGACTAAGTACCTTGCTCAGCTGCTCCGTCGTCAAAACCAAGGAACAGACTGTGACCCTGTAGCTCCTGTTTCTTCTCGGCTGTGTCTGGGCCCCACTCTCTGGCAATGAGCTTGGGAAGGAAGGTTCAGGGCTTCGTTTTGCAGGAGCGATATCTGCATGACTGGTTTTGCTCAATCATGAAGGCCAGTGAGCAGTTAAGGGTCTTATCCCCACGTACTGTCCATTTTTATGGGAAAGAGCCACAGCCACTGTGTCTCTCAGGGATGTGTTTCAACAAAGCTGATTATAAAGTAAATTCCCAGAGAGTGAGTTTCTCTAGGTAAAGTGAATTTCAGGAAAGGAATCCTATCTTCCAATTATTTTCTTCCTTAAAAGAAGACTGTTCCCAGGAAGCATCGCCTACTAGGTGAGCCCATGGCCCCCCGAGTGGCTGCATTTCTGGGCCTGGGATCTGCCTGTGGCTGTGTGCTCACTTCCTTGCCTGGCTCCTCCCCCCCATGGGTGTGCTCCAGGGACTGTGCTATTCCGTGCAGATATTAACAGTGCCCAGTCATTCTGGGGTCCAGGTTGCAGCAGGGGCTACTCATCATCTAGCCTGTGGCTTGCAAACTTTTTGGCTCACACAGTGGTTTAAAAATCAGAAGTTCCTCTTAGAGAACTGGAAGTCTGCCCATATTAGGCCGGAAGTGATGCACAGCAGCGTTCTTCTAAAACTGGGTATTGGTGGCCTCTTTTCCGGGGAGGCCCCAGGCTCTTCATTTGCCACAGACTCCACCATTCCCTCTCACCTCACACCAAGTCCCTTTTACTCATTTGTCACCTGACAGCCTCTGGTGCTTTGGCATCACAAAATGAAGTGACAAAAGTTCAGGGAGTCTAGCCTGGAAAGGAGGGAGGAAGTCAGGGAAAGCAGGTGGGGTGGGATGGGGTGAGGGGAAGAGAAACCTTCCCAGTGGCCTCCCCTGCTCCCCATGCGAACATTCCACCACACAGGAAATGGAAGTCAGTGAGCTGGGAAATACTCCTGTTTAAGGTCGAATGATGCTGTTTACATGTTCTTACAGGAAAGACTATTACCGGTGAGCTCTTAATGGGGTGTGTGTCTGTCAAGAAGAGAGGCTGAGGCAGGGGAGGGGCTAAGGGATGGGAGGGGCTCTAAACCTTGCTTCTTGCATTTCCTGTCTTTCCATTTACTTTCTGCTTGGGGATTACAGGGATTTTGGGGCGGGGTGGATGCTAATCTAAAGAGGAAAGAGATCTGTGTATGGTTTCTGCTTTACATTCTGAATGTTTTCTGGGTCCAGAGAGGGGTTTTCCCATCTGAGGAAGGGAGTCAGGTTGTGAGGGGCCGTGGAGTCTTTTCCACTCATAGTGAGCCCGTGTGACCCAGTAGAACCTCCCCTAGGGCTTTCTGGGCGGTAATCTGTACAGGAGCGGGTTGCCAAGACTTTCTCCTGTGGAGCCTCTGGGTCTGTTCGAATTGCCAACCACTCAGCAGCCAAGCGCTTAATCACCGTGTCACCAAAACTCCTTGAAGAGAAGGGGATGCCCCTTAAAGAGGAAAGGGGCCAGCAGCTCTCCCCTCTTCTGTGCAAAAGACACAACTGCCTTTAGTGGAGGGTAGACCGGACGGAGAGGTGCCTTGCCCTAAAGATCACAATTAAACTTTGGACTGGCTCACCGAGGGAGGTGGCTGATTTCCTCTGGAGGTTTCAAGTCAAGAGCAGAGATCCTATTCCATCTGGAATGGTGGGTGTAGCCCTGCTCGGGGCTGGGATGGACCAAGGGATGCAGCCAACCCTCTTTGTTCTGAGGCTAGACACCCCACCCTCACCCGCCTGCAACATTTCTGAGACTAGGAAGGTTTAGTCTCAGCAAATGAGAATTGCCGCTAGAAAATGAAGCATCCCTGGGAGCTTTGGCCTCCTGGGCCAAGGCAGGACTTCTGTTGGATGCCTGGGGTTTGCACCAGTGACTTGAGCATCAGTGCCAGAGAACAGAACAAAGAGACTCCTAGTGCTGTTTGGAAGTGGACAGCATGGCTGTTGACCCTCAAGACCCCAGATGAACACACTCTAATGTGCCGTGTGTTGTTCAAGGAGCCCTGCTGGAGGAGAAAAAAGATGGGGCAGTCTGCTTCTGTAAAGATTGACAGCCACGGAGGCCCTGTGGGGCAGTTCTACTCTCTTGCAGGGTCTCTATAAGTCAGAATTGACTTGACGGCAATTTTTTTTTTTTTTTTAGTGGGCTGCGTGGAGTCCCTGGATGGTGTAGGTGCAGATGGTTAATATGCTCAGCTAACTGAAAGGTTGGGGGTTTGAGTCTACCCAGAGGAGCTTCAGAAGCAGGACTTGACCTCTGCTTCCAAAACATCTGCCGTTGTAAACCCTGTGGAACACGGGGCACTCCCTGTGGAACACGGGGCACTCCACGCACAGTCACTGGGTGACATCTGTTGTTGTTGTTTTTTTTCAGCTTAGTTTGCTTTTGGGAAGCAGTTAGCCACGTCCTTTTGGCTCCAGTGAGAAAGGGTGACCCCAAAGAAGAGTAGCCATGTGGCCGGTATCAGGATTAATAGTGTCACCTGTCATTCTCAGGTGGGTCCCTATTTGGACATAAATTGCATGGTCTCTCTGCCATGAAAAGGCAGAAGAGGCTCAATAGGAAACTTTGTTTTGGGTGGGGGCCTTGAAATCAAGGCATTTGTGAAACATGATTTTCTGTAGGACTGTCCCCTTTTTCTTTTTGTAATCTAAATGCCATAGATGGCCTTCAGGGCCTGACTTCTTGCTGGAAAGAGAGGAAGGAAGTTTTGTTACTGGGAAACTCATTTAAAAAACAAATAGAATGAAATAAAGTCATGGGGGCTGCTCAGTCAGGTGGCTGCTGTGGGGCTGGAACAGAGCCTGGTGCTGCTGCCTTCCATCAGAGTGTGGTAGCCCGTTAAGGGACACATTTCTAAAGGAGAGAGGACCAGAGAAGACCGGGACTTGATGCTGCACAGCTTGGACCATCCAGGAATGCAGATGCCCAGGCCAAAGGGCCAGGGAGCTGGAGAGAGCAGGACTGTGCCAGAGACCGAGGGCAGTCCAGCTGCTGGCTTTGCTGGGGGCTACCTGGTCACCCATGACTGCCATTTATTGCAGAGGGGGGCCTCAGGACTGGAGAAACCTGTGCTCTAGTCCTGTGTCCACCACTTACTGGCAGAGTGACCTATAGTTTTCTCTTTCAGCCTCAGTTTCCTTTTCTGTATGGCTGTGGTACTATTTCCTGTCTCCAGGGCTTCTGTGAGAACCAAATGGAGGCCACAGAGTATTAGTGACCTGGGATGGACTGTGTCAGTGTGAGGGTTGGCCTTGTCTACACGTGGTCACAGGGGCTGCTGTTGCCTGTGGGCAGAGGAGGTAGTAACCCTTGACACCTTCATACTGGGGACTGCACAACAGATGATCTTTTGTGCACTCTCTTCCTAGTACTGTCAGCAACTGACAGGTTCAGTGAGGCTTTGCCAGAGTGTTCAAGTAGCTTTTCCTAAAACAGGTCTTTATTCAAATTCTGTCCCACACTGCTAACCACAGACTTCTCTGGAAACATATCTTTTGACAAAATGAAGCTGGCATAGCTGTAGACAGAGGTTTTATGGCAGTATTATATGTAATTTGAAACATGGCATTGTGGCTGACACATAGGAGGTATTCATTCATTCACCCAACACATTATGTCTTTCTTTTTCAATGTATTTTATTGAAATATAATTTATGTATAGTGAAATACA
This sequence comes from Orycteropus afer afer, assembly GCF_000298275.1. NCBI lineage: Eukaryota > Metazoa > Chordata > Mammalia > Tubulidentata > Orycteropodidae > Orycteropus > Orycteropus afer. Next base: position 13,702,488 of record NW_006921625.1, on the reverse strand, counting down.
CAAAACTAAAATGACATGGATCAATGCTTTTTTGTGTGTGTGTGTGCAGTATTCCCTCTCCTTCCCCCCACCCCTGGTAACCAGCCAACAAAGTTTCCTTCCATACATAAACTTTTCCTTGACTTTTTACAATAATGGCCTAATAACAATATTCATCCTACTGTGATTGACTTATTTCACTCAGCATAATGTCCTCCAAGTACATCCATGTTATGCAGTGTTTTGCAGATTCTAGATTATTCTTTAGTGTTGCATATATTCCATTGTGTATATGTAACATAGTTGGATTATTCAATCTATTGATGGGCACATAGGTTGTTTCCATCTTTTGGCTATTGTAAATAGTGCTGTGATGAACATGGGTGTGCATATATCTGTTCTTGTCCTAGCTCTCACTATATACCTAGTAATGGGATTGCTGGGTCAAATGGTATTTGTAATTCCAGCTTTTTAAGGAATCGCCATACTGCTTTCCACAGTGGTTGTATCATTCGACAGGCCAACCAGCAGTGTATGAGAGTCTCAGTCTTACCACATTCTCTCCAGGATTTGTTATTTTCTGTCCTGTTGAAATTTGCCGTTAGTGCTGGGATGGGATGGTGTCTCATTGTTGTTTTGACTTGTATCTCTCTGATGGCTAATGATCGTGAGCATTTCTTCATGTATTTGCTAGCCGCCTAAATATCCTCTTTGGTGAAGTGCCTATTCATGTCTTCTGCCCATTTTTAATGGCATTGTTAATCTTTTTGTTGTTGAGGTGTTGGAGTTTTCTATAAATTCTAGAGATAAGTCCCTTGTCAGATATGTAATTATCAACAGGTATGAATTTGTTGCTGTCATTTTGTTAGGTACTTTTTCAAAATTCACCCAACACATATGTCTTGAACCCTTACAGCTCTGTGCCAGGCATAGGGCTCCTGGGGGTGGGGGGCAGATGGACACGGTATCTGCCTTGATCATGGAACTTGCCTGTCTAAGAGAATAATCTGCAAATGATGTAAATAACTTGGGATCTGAGAAAGGAAAAAAGACACTAAGAGACCAGAGATTGAGTGCTGAGGGGTGGCATTTTCCTGCCATGTGGGGGGCGTGGTCTAGCAGAGTCCCAGTTCAGAAGGGTGAGGCGTGGGGTGGGAGTAGGACAGGTCTTTCAGAGTCAAAAGCCCAGGCTGTGCGTCTCCAACACAGAGAAGAGACTTGCTGACCACTGGTGCCTGGCTGGTGAGATCTGGGTTTGTCAGTTAGGTGGCACCTGGTGGCTGGAGGTGATCTTCTCCAGACAAGGGCTGCCCCTTGGTGTCATGGTGCCAGCTACCCCTGCTGCACCAATGATATGCCTGAGTCAGGGTTATGGCACCCAGTGAGGTCTACACTGGTGTTGGCAGGCTAGAGGCCAGGTCAGGGCATGTACCTGTTAAAAATGAAAACAATTATGATAGTAGAGAAACATGAAGCATAATATGTGAGGTATTAACTGAAAGGAGGAGAACCTAAAGAATCCTAGCTGTAGAGTTCAGAGATCTCTTGGTGGTATGTGAAACTCCGCTCTCACTAGCTTACACAGACGGGAGAACGGGCTCAGGTGTTTTGGAATCTAGGGATATTTCTGCATTCTAGATGCAAGGATTCAAACAATACCTCCTTCCCCTCCCTCCAGGTTCTTTCTCCCATCGCTCAGCTCTGCTTATCTCTCCTTGGGTTCTGTTCTTGGCTGGATTAGGGCGTCAGACAACAGCTTAGCAATGCCAGTTCAGAGACAGCATCTTTCCTGACAACTGGCAGAAACATCCTGGAAAGGGCCCTTCTGGCCTGACCGTGTCACCTGCCTGCCCCCTGGCTGGGCTTGGCGGCGGGGGGAAAGGACATCTGGGCCGCGTGGAATGGTCATTACCAGTAGAGGGGGGAGGAGTGCTAAATGAGTAACCACCACAGCTACCCCTTCCAGTCAGGTAAGGTGAGGGTCCTCCTGGGAGGGCCCCAGAGACTTCCCAGTAATTCATATGCCGGGGTGATGGCAGCATGGCATTTTAAGTTGTTTGCAGTGACAAAACTACAGTGCTTAAAAGAGAATAATCTGACCCAGAGTGGTCTTTTCTGTCACGTTATGACTGAGGCCAAGTAGACATCTGCTTGTGAGCCTTAACCACGCACACCAAGGTTCCAACCCACTGCCAGTGCTTTTGAGTGGATTTCCACCATGGCGACCCGTGTGTGTCCCAGTATCCAGATGGCTTCCAGTGACTGATTGTTCAGAGGGCGTTGGCCAGGCTTTTCTTTTGAGGTACCTTTGGTTGGATGTGAACCTCCAGACTTACGGTTGCAGCCAACTGTGCTAACCGTTTGCACTGCCCACGGACCCCATAGCAAGGTTGCACAAACTTTCTGTGAAGGGCAGACAGTAAACATCGCCCATGGGCAATACTGCCGCTGTTGCAACCTCTTAGCTCTACCATTGAACCTGGAGTTCGAACCTAGAGTACAGACATATCTCAGAGTATGGGTTTGGCACCAGGCCACCACAATAAAATGGAATCACAATAAAGCAAGACCGTGGAGTTTTTGCTTCCCCAGTGTATGTAAAAGTTATATTTACCTTCTCTAAAGTGTGCAGTAGCATTATGAAAAAGTTGAAATATTGTGAGAATTACCAAATGTGTCAGAGACACAGAGTGAGCATGTGCTATTGGAAAAATGGACAGTGGTAGACTTTTCAGCACAAGGTTGTCACACACCTTCAGTTTGTAGATACACAGTATCTGCAAAGCGCAATACAATGAGGTGTGCCGGTGTATGTCACTGAATGCATGTTACTGTCCAAAGAAAGATTATTGACAAAAATAGATATTGGGCCAATTTGGCCCATAGGCTTTATTTTGCTAACCCCTGATATGATTGAAAATTCCATATTCTGATAGGACCATAAGACACTCTCGAAAGTAAATTGTGTAACAGTTTACTTTTGTTCCTGATGGGTGGGGAACAGTTGGAAGAGCATAAAATTGATCCCATCTAATCCGTTCAGTAGAGTTGGGTGATGTTGCTTTGGAGTCCCTGGTGGTGCACGTGGTGAGCACTCTTGGCTGCTTGCTCACTGAAAGGCTGGAGGCCCAGCTCCACCCAGAGGCACCGTGGAAGGAAGACTTGGTGATCTATTTGCAAAGAGTCAGCCACTGGACACCCTTTGGAACACAGGTCTGCCCTGACCCACGTGGGTCGCCATGAGTCAGCAGTGACTCAGCAGCAAGTAGGGTTTGAACGTTCCTTCACAAATTGAGCTGCTGGGGACGCCAGTCATGGTTCAGCTGGGCTTCCAACAGGTGGGGTCCAGAGGGTACAACGAGATGGCCTGGTTCAAAGCATCAGCTAGGAGAGTTTGTCTTGCCAGTTTTGGCCATGCATGCAATTATGTCATGACTTTGGGATTAGTGCGGTATTCCTAGTTGAGGTTTAAAGCTCCCTCCTGTGCCCTCCAAACCAGGTGTTGCTTGGGATTGAAAACACTTATTGTTTGATCCACAGAGGCCCTCACAGCTCTGGCTGGAATGTCACCTGAGAAGGACCAGTCTCCTCGCAGATTTGCATTTCAGCACCTTCAGACAGTGCTCCAGCTACTGTGTTAATTGGCACAGAGGGACTGGCTGAGGGCCCCCCCCCTGGGGTCCGCTCCAGATCCAAGTATGAAGCTGGGGTCCTGGGGCCAGTCCATGCGCTGGCCTGAGGAGACGGGTTCTTGGAGCCTCTTATTTTGTGCAGATGTGTGAGGTGGGGTATGAGACTGGCCATCTGATTCCAGGCCTCTCTTTCCCAGACCAGTGAAGGGTGGAAACTCCGAGAACATTCCATTTGAATAAGATGCATTTAATAAGAGCGATGGAAAATGGTAAACCTGGCTTGGGGAAAGGGAATGTGCTCTTTCATGTAAAACAAACAAACAAAAAATGTGACTGTGAGAAGCATCCAAAAAATAAGATGACCTGGAGGCTGGATTTAAAAATTGGCACCAAGGGAAATCTCATTTCCACAGCCGATGACTCTCCCTCCAGCTACGTTCATGCCAGGGGAGCAAACCAAAATAACTTCATAAATTAGAGTTGCTGTAGTCAGGAAAGCTCCGCCTGGAAGATCCCACACCAGATGAAAACCTTGAGGGCTTTGTTTACAACTGACATCCTTGGTTTGAAGGTTAATGGTGTCTGGAGAAGGTTAGATCATGCACATGTGTAGTTAGAAGAAAAGAAGACTGCTGATTTTCAAAGAGAGACAGAGTGGTGTTTACTTACTATGGCGTGTGCCACCTTTGTTTGTCTGTGTTTCCCTCCAGGAAGACTGTCTTTGTCCTGCTGGAATGAATTGTCACCGGCTTTTGTTTAGATTGTGTACATGGAGACCGCGTTGAGTGCGCGAACTCCGTCAACGAGATGTTTAGTAACTCGGACCTCCATTTCCTTTCTTCTTCCTTTTATGACACAAATAATAGAAGCATGCATTTGGGTTGTGAGAGGTTCAAGTTACAGAACAGCATGGGTACACAGGGAATCATGAGAGTCCCTTCAGTACCACACCCGCTACCCTCCATGACTGGGGACACTTGGTGTGCTGCTTTCCAGTTTCTTTCCGTATGGTGACTGTTCATATACAGTCATAGTTTACATATTGCTGCACAACTTCTCCATTTCACTTCAGGTGCCCAGAACTCAAAAAAAAAAAAAACCCTCGAAGTGCCCAGAGCATCTTCTAATTAGTACGTGTGTGTGTGTGTGTGTGTGTGTGTGTGTGTCTAACGACCATGAACTTGGCATAGGCTGCTTTGTTCCGTTATAAATAAGGTTCCCATGAGTTGGAGCCAACTTGATTCCAGCTAACAACAGAAACATGTTGTGTCTGTGTGTATAAAAGGAGCCCTGGAGATGCAGTGGTTAAGCACTTGGCTGCTAACCTAAAGGTCAGTGGTTCGAACCTGCTAGCAGCTCTGTGAGAGAATGACGTGGACATTTGTTCCTGTAATGATTTCAGCCTAGGAAGCTGAACTAAGGGCAGCTGTACTGTGGCACATGGGGTCGCTGTGAGTTGGAATAGATTTGATGGCACAGAACAACATGTGTGTATCATTTTTTCGGTGCTGCAGGGCATTCCATGATACGGATGCCTGATTTATTTAATCACTGCCCTACTTTTTTTTTTTGCTATTAAATGAAGCAATAATTGCATGAGATGAGGAGTATGCCTTCTGGAGCTAGCCTGCCTGGCTTTGAAGCTGGATTTTACGCAGTAGATGAATCATCTAGGACAGGGGTTGGCAAACTGTGGCCCTTGGGCCAAATCCACCTGCCTCATGTTTCTGTATGACCCACAAGCCAAGAATGATTTTTAATTATCACGTGGTTGGAAAAAAAATTAAAAGATAAATATTTCCTGGTGCATGAAACTGATATGAAATTCAAAACTCAGTACCTACAAATAAAGTTTTATTGGAACACAGGCACATTTGTTTATTCCCTTACCTATCATCTGTCACTGCTTTTTTGCTACAACAGTTGTAAAATTCTAGGTAGTTATTGTAGCATCAGAACCTGTCTAACTTCAGGGGGATAATGAACAGGGTCATTGCCAAGCTAATTCTTGTTGAGGTGGAGGTCAGACATATCTCCACTCGCCAAAGTCTTACCAGTTCTGACACCATCCCTCCCTCCTTCCTACAGCACTGTCTACTTCTCTTCTGGGTTTGATAATCCATTGCAGTGATGACAGAGAACTCACAGACCATCCTTGACTGTTAAAGTGGTTTGTTAAGGAAGTAATTCTGGATCACTTGGGAGCAGCATCAACAGGCTATAATTTGGAAGCAGGATGAGGAAGCATGTAGGCTAAGTCTTCGTTCTTCAGGCCAGGACAGCTCTTTTAGGTCCTCTTGGTCCCTTGAGGACAGGCCCTCTTGGCCCCACTGTCCGTCACCACTAACTCTGCCTCAGGGCCTCCTCTGGGCATGTCACCGCCATCGGCTTTGCTGCTAGGCCCCTTCTGGGCTGGTCGCTGTCTTCAGTGTTACAGCCCCTGACCTGTATAACCACTTTTTTAGGGATTCCTTCCCTTCTCTCTCTCTGCTTCTCTCTTCTTTCCACTTGTTCCTATTTGAAAAATCTCTGTGGGGTTGGCTGCATATATACTACACAACTCCTTCTCAGTTTCAAGTCTTGGCCCCTCCCAGCAGGAGACCATCAAGTGACAGTCCCCTCTTGGTAAGCCCCAGATACTTCATTTGATAGTAGGTTGTAGTTACCTCATTGGCACAGTCTGCAGTCACCTCATTTTCATTTGTCTGTTGACAAGTCCCTGAAAGGTACATCACAGGGCAGGCTGCAGCACAGGACCCCACAAAAAGAAACCAAGTTGTTTATACTTTACCCAGGAAATGTGACAAACTCTCCTGGGTAGAAAATGGGGGCAAAGGTAACTCCTCAGGGCTTAGGGGGAATAATCTCTCAAGCTGTTTTGCCAAAGAATCAAGGCAAAAGGCCACTTCAGGCCTTTCACCCCAACTGCTGAGTTGAGTAGTGGTGACAGGAACTGTATGGCCCTGTACACAAAAAGTTTGGTTCCTCACCTAGGGCAAGTTATCATCTCTCTATGGCTCAATGTTCTTTTCTAAAATGGAGATAATACTATCTACTTTGTAGGGTTGAAGGAGCCCTGATGGCACAGTAGTTAAAGTGCTTGACTGCCAACTAAAAGGTCGGCGGTTTAAACCATCAGCCACTCTTTTACTGATAGTCATTGCAACAGGGAGAAAGATGAAGCAGTCTGCTTCTGTAAAGATTTACAGCCTTGGAAACCATATGAAGCAATTCTACTCTGTCTTACAGGGTCACCATGAGTCAGAATCAATTTGACAGCAGTGGGTTTGTTTTGTTTTTTTGTAGAGTTACTAAAGTTACTGAATTCACGTGTTGGATAGCATATGTGAAATATTCCAGATGTGTCATGTATCAACTGTACGTATCTAAATTCCATGTAAAATAAAATACTTAGAACTTTTAAAGTGCTCAATGAAAGTTTATTTCACATCCTTTTTATTGTTATTATGATAACTCTTTGTGCACATGTGCAAGGGTATCATACCTACCCTGATGTCCATTTGGTGGTAAGAGCATGTTGACCACTGCTACCAGAACACCTGTACCAGTTTATGCCCCACTGATGGCATCTCTGTTTTCCCACATCCTTGCATTCTCGTAGAGGCTTAAGGTGTAGATAAGAAAACCGAGTCTTGGAAAAGTTGAGTGATGACCTCCAATGTGGCTCTCAGAGCCTGGTCTCCCCTGGCTCTGTTCAGGCCGTTGTGCTTCTCCTTGGAAAGAACCAGTACACCATCACTGTTTATTGAGTGAAGGCCTTTTCTGTGCCAGCCAAAACCAAACTCACTGCCATTGAGTTGATTCTGACTCATAGCGATCCAGTTTGGTTTCCAAGGCTGTAAATCTTTATGGAAGCAGACTGCCTCATATTTCTTCCAGGGGGTGGCTGGTGGGTTTGAACCATCAACCTTGGGTCAGCAGCCAGATGCCTTAACCATTACACCACCAGGGCACTGGTGCACCAGAGCACCAGAGCTCCATTGATCTGTAGATTCTCACTTTCATAATCACTCCTTTTACAGACAAGAAAACAGAGGGGCTTAGTCAGAGAAGTAAAGTAACTCCAGAAAGCTAAGAATGGGCCTGACCATGTCTGGCAGATGATATTTCTACATATGTATTTGTATGTGCTGTAAGAATGTCCATGTATATAATAGAGTTAACAGGGCAAAGTTATGATAACTTCTTAGCCACAGCCAACCAACCTAAGGGAGTGAGTTGTTGGACCTGTGGGCTCAGAACCATGGTCACGGGGGACATCAAGCTGAATTGGCATAATATACTATACAAAAACATTGCTCTGCATCTTAATTTGGTGACTAGAGACTGGGGTCTTAAAAGCTTGCAAGTGGCCATCTAAGATGCAACATTTGGTCTCTTCCTGTCTGGAGCAAAGAAGAATGAAGAAAACCAAAGACACGTAGAAACAGTCCAAGGGACTAGTGGACCATGTGAACCTTAACCTACATGACCCTGAGACCAGAAGAATTGGATGGTGCCTAGCCACCACAGTCAACCATTCAGGAAGGGGTCAAAATAGGAGATCCTGGACAGTGTGGGAGAAAATTATCGAGCAAAACTCAAAATCATAGAAGGACCAGGCTTACTGGTCTGGTACAGCCTTGGTGAAACCCCTGAAACTATGGTTCCTAGTCACCTTTCAGGCCTGGAATTGAACTCACTCCCATGGCTTCCAGCCAAACAATGGACAGGCATAGGTATAAGGTGAACCACCAGGTAGGTACATTCCTTAGAACAGTCAGCCATAGGAGATCAGAAGGGCAGTATTTGCACAGGGAGACCACTCAGAGGGCAGGAATGCATGGGAAAGAAGGACACAGAGACAGGGTAACCAGAGGGAAGAAGTGGGAAGAGAGCTATTACATTATGGGGATTGCAATCAACGTCATGAAACGAAATATGTATGAACGGTTGTATGGATAATGACTTTGCTCTGCAAACTTTCACCCAAATCAAAATAGTAAACTAAACAAACAAAAACCCTCTTTTTACCTCATTTTCCCTGGTTCCAGGAAGGGACAAGGAGGTGTCAGACACAGGACATATTCTATCTGTGCTTTTCCGTGGCAGCATCCCGCTAACTGGGCAAGGGCTCCATGAAACTTTGAAGTGAGCTTTGAAGGGAGTGGCACTGCTGTGGCCTCATCACCACCTCTCATTCTCAGTAGACAGTTTATAACATCTTCTCCGACGTTTCTCGAACCCCAGGCCACAGTCTGTGCTGCTTAGTCACGCGAGGATGGTGCTGCTCTAAGAGAGAGCCTCTTTGGGTCAAGTGCCTATTTTTAGGCATCTCCCCGTGCTCCTGACAGAAGCCTTCACAGCAGCGTTTCTCAGGTCCTGACGGCACATGAAGCAGATTTACCCAGACACTCTTGACCTTGGGCATGAGGGGAAAAATGTTTCTGATTTTATGTGTTTTCAATAATGAACATTCACATTCTTTCCTCCCTACACTTTTTTTCCCTTCTCACATTGAGATGAAGAAACGACAACACACGCTGCTTGTCCCCAAACCATTTTGAATTTAAGACTTGGGATGTTAACAGGAGCAGACAGTAGTCTTCTGCAAGGAATGTGCGACATTTGACAGAACTTCCTGGAGGAACGAAGAACCGAGAGTCACTGATTAAAACCATGTTAAAACAAAGAACGGGCTAGGCCCTGTCATAGTGCTTTGGATTTAATCAGAGGAAAAAGGCAACGTGCTCTGGGTGTCTATTGCCTGGCTGAGGTGTTTCTGTGATGTGTGAGTTTGGTAAGATCACACTCAGAACTTCCTCTCAAGCCTGTCTTGTACCATGAGCTGTTTTCCCAAAGGGTTGGGCTTCCTTCTGGCAGTTCAGTTACTAATAGTCATTACGACAGGGAAAAGCCAAAACATCCACCTTGATAGGCTGTGAATGTGTCTCTGGGTTTGTAATGATCCTAGTTGTTTCTCCGACTCGTGCTGACTCCTCGGACAGCAGAACAAAGCAGTCGCGCGGTCCTGAGGCATCTTCATGACCTCTGGTATGTTTCAGTGCATTGTTGCAGCTGTTGTGCAGTGCCTTCCAACCTGGGGGCTCATCTGCCAGCACTAGGTGGGATGATATTCTGTGGTGATCCATTGGCTGACAGGAAGTAGATCGTTAGGTCCTCCCTCCTAATCTGCCTTAGTCTGCCCTAGCAGAGGCAGCAGGGTCAGAAGGTAAGCAGATGACCCAGAGGGCTTCCTGGTTCACAGAGTGAGAAAGCTGAGGGCCTTCAGTCTTACTGGTAGAGTGGAGTGCCTTTGAACATTTATTGATGGAGCTAAAGAGTCTTGTAATGTTTACCTGAGCAGGGCAGAGACTGGGTTGGCCCAGGAAGCCCTAGGAGGTGAGGACCAGGGAGCGATATAACCTGTGGGCACGGCTGAGAAGAGGCCGCCCTGATCAAAGAACTGTTCCTGATCCTGAATTGTCACCTGGCACTTTCCTAATAAAGCCCATAATCATGAGTATTGTCTGAGTTCTGTGTGGCCATTGCAACAAATTACCAAACCCAGCAGAGAAGTAGAGAGTGTTGAGGGAGGGACAGCAGGTGTCAGAACTGGTGAAGAGGTTAGAGACAGGAAGTTTGTCTGACCTCTGCCTCACAGGAATCAACCTTGGGCTGTCGATCTCATTCTCCTTCCCCCTTGTGAAATTAGAGGAGGTCACATCCTCCACCATGCCATTTCACGCTCTCATCTAGCATGATGATGATGTCTGGGGAAAGCAAAGAGAAGAAATACCTTCCAGATGTGATGCACCTAGGCAGGGTTTCTCAGCCTTGGCGTGATTAACATTTGGGGCTAGATAATTCTTTGTTCCGGGGACTGTCCTGTGCATTGTAGGATGTTGAACAACATATTGGGCTCTACCTACTAGATGCTGGTAGTATTTATTAGCTATGCCAATCAAAAATGTCTCTAGACATTGCCAGATGTCCTCAGGGGAGCAGAATTGCCCGTGGTTGAGCACTGCTGGCCTAGATCTTGGTAGTCTCCTCTGCCCTGAAGGACTGACTGCCTTTGTGAGTCTCTACCCTCAGCCCTCCAGGAATGAGCCCTTCACACCATCCTTACTGCTTTCAGCTTCCTTGAGCTACTACTGCATCTGGACAGTTGCCAGGTGCAGCTCTTTCCAGGAGAATCATGTTGCTCAGGGGCAGGGGGCAAGCATTCCTCCTGGCGGAAACACATCCACTCACGATCTCAGGTTCAGCATGGCACTCAGGTAACAGATACGCATTGCTCACACCTCGGTGGTCTCAACCAGCCGCTGGACCCTGCCGGGCCTATGGAGAAGAGGGACAAGCTTGTCCTGGAAGTGTGGACTCCCAGGTGAACCGCTTGGTCTGTAGACCTAGTTGAGTCAGAGCCCCCTTGGCTGGTTCCCCGATGTGCTCGGAGGCTGGCATGCCCCAGGCTGGCCTGAGCACCAGACTCTGTCTTCTGTCCACACAGAGCTCTCTATAGAGATAATATGTGTGGCCAGTGCTTGCTTCACTGTGGCTCTGGGCAGCAAATCCAGCTTTAGGGAGGGTGAGAGTCCTGAATGTGAACTCCTTTGAACGATGACACAATTCTGGAAAAATGCAGCATCTCCCTAAGAAGGTTCTGGAGCTTTGCCTGGGGAGCCTTGAGGGTGTTTAGCATTTAGGCTGTTGGCAGCTTTTTGCCCCAGGGGTGTGTGTGTGTGTGCACGTGTGTGTACGTGTGTGTGCCTGCGCATCTGTTCATGCTGTTACAGGGCACACTTATTTTCAGATATTCTTGTGGACTCTGAGAGTTCCCTGGGGGAAGGAGAAAGTACAGAAAGCTGTGACACCTGATGGAAACTATGACGCCTTTGTCAACAGGGCTGATGTGTCCCAGTGAGTCCTGCCTTAACCCAAACCCAACTATGCCATGGGGGACATGCTGCACTGGTGACTGTCCCCCTGACATGACACTCTTAATTCTGAGCACCTTTGAAAATGCTTTTGTGATCATCGATGTGTGAGTTGGAGGAGGATTGAAAGGTCATCTTGGCCAAGCATCCATTTTAAAAGAAGAGGAAACTGAGGGCCAGAGAAGGCCCATGACCACCCACCCCAGGGTCTCAAAGCTAGAACCTGAATCCTGGTCCCTGCCCAGGGTAGGATTTTGTCCTTTCTGTCCTACTTTAGTTCTTCAGACAGTATGCTGTGACACGTTTTAGTGGCACAGCTTTTCCACTCATCTGCCTCCTTCATCAGCTACAAGAGTCACCCACTGTTCTAGGTGCTGGTGATACCGTGATGAGCGAGGAAGTCCTTGCGCTCAGCGGGCTGACAATCAAGTGGGGAAGAAATTCTGAGTGGGACACAAGCCGAGCCAGAGTGGAGCAGGGGCCGGGGCAGAGCCAGCAGGTGTCCCTGCCCTGTGTGTGGGGGGAGGTCAGTGGAGGTCAGAGACAGAAGCAGAAGGGGTGGGGCTTGGTGTCTGGGGAACCGGCCCTGGCACTCCGGTTATGCACAACTATCTGTGCAAACTGTGCTGACTGAACAGTTTCTTCCCCAAGAGGAAGTGGGATTCAGAGGTAGACCTGCTGTTCTGGAGGGGACAATGTGGATGGCAAGGAGAGACTGAAACAGTAGGAGTGTCTGGATGTAGGATGTATTGGATAATTAAAAACCATATCAAAACGATAGAAGCAGTCAAGTGTGTGCAGGTAAAGCCTGGAGGTTGGTGGGCTGGGGAAGTGGCTGCCAGGCCTCCCAGGAACTAGAGGGGAGGGAGCAGCTTACAGGCTGCAGATTCCAGAGGAGGCCAAAACACAGGCTTCTGGGATGACACTGATGGCCCCGCCAAGCCCCTGCTCTTCTCAGGAGTAAATGAGGCAGGTCTTTTCTGTTCTGACAGCAGAGACAGCAGACAGTGGGCCCTTTGTGGCCGGCAGGGTGGAAGCCATGTTGATATGCTGAAGGAGGCTCAGGCCAAGCTGAACCTTCCAAGAGGGGTAGGAACCCCCCCGTCCTGGGACCGACTAGTGTGGATTTTGGATACGCTGTTCATGTTCCACCCCAGCCCTATCCTCTGGGCTTTTTCTCTTTTCAGAAAAGGCTCTTTGGGGTTCAGAGAACTTAGGAAACCTGCCCAAGGTCACACAGCAAGTTTATAGCCAGGCCCTGCTGCTTCCTGCCCGGCTATGTCTCCTGCTGCTTCTCTGGTGCCTGGCTGGGCCAGGAGGCACTGCCTGCGTCGGCCGGCAGTGTCTGTCTCTGCTGATGAGTATGTTGCCTTAGGGCACCCTTCTTTTTCCAGTTTGCTCAACCATCCCTGCTAGCTAATACCAGAACATTTTCGTCACCCCAAAAAGAAACCTGCAGCCATCAGCAGTCACTCCTTTGCCCCCTCCCCTCAACCCCGGCCACCGCTAATCTGCTCTCTCGTCTGTGGTTTTGCCTGCTCTAGACACTTCATGTAAATGGAACAGTGCAGTCTGTGGCCTCTGTGTCTGGCTTTTTCACTCAGCATCAAGTTTTCGGGGTTCGTCATGTTGAGCTATGTATCGGTACGTCACTTCTGTGGCCAGATCTGTTGTACGATATACCACACTTTGTTCATCTTCTCATCAGTTGATGCACCTTTCATTTTATCTTAGATTATAGCCGCCTGATGTCGCCTTGCATTCCCCATCCTGTGGTGAGTGTTTGCAAGTTGTTTCTAATTTCTCTAATGGAAACTTGAGCCAAAATCTCCACCTAATAGGCTTATTGTATTCATCAGGTGTTTTATCTGGGAAAGATGCTCTGGTGGTGTAGTGGTTAAGGCATTTGTCTGCTAACCAAAAGGTTGGTGGTTCAAAGCCACCAGCTGCTCTATGGAAGAAAGATGGGACAGTTTGCTTCCATAAAGATTGATAGCCTTGGAAACCCAATGGGGGGTCACTATGAGTCAAACTCGTCTCGATGGCAGTGCTTTTGGTTTTTGGAGTTGTCTAGTGCTGGCTGTAACAGAAACACCATAAGGGGGTGACTATAACCAACAGAGATTTATTTTCTCACAGTTTAGGAGGCTTCTCGTGCTAATCCAGGGCCCTGGCTTTTGGGGAAGGCCTCGTCTCGCGGTCACTGTGAAGGAAGGTCTTCCGTTCCCTGGCTCCTTGATGATCTTCCTATGCCCTGGCGTCTGTCTTCCCTTATCACTGCTTTTGTGCTGCCTGCTTAATCTGCTCTTTTAATCTCAAAAGAGATTGATTTAAGGCATACCCTTCACTAATACTCTTCATTAATATAACAAAGAAAATGAGATTACAACCACAGGTATGTTGTTGTTGTTAAGTGCCTTCGGTTTGGTTCTGACCCCGTGTACAACAGCACAAAACACTGTCTGGTCCCGTGCCATCCTCACAATCGTTGCTGTGCTTGAGTCCACTGCAGCCACTGTGTCAGTCCGTCTTGATCGTCTTCCTCTTTTCCCTTCACTTGGCCAAGCGTGTTGTCCTCCTCCAGGACCTTGTCCCTCCTACTAACATGACTAAAGTGTGAGAGAACTCTTGCCACCCTCACTTTTAAGGAGCATCCTGTCTGTACTTCTCCCAAGATGTGTCCGTTCTTCTGGCAGTCAGTGTATATTCAGTATTCTTCACCACCATCATAATTCAAAGGCATTGATTCTTCTGTGGTCTTCCTTATTCGTTGTCCAGCTTTCATATGCACATGAGGCAATTGAAAATACCATAGCTCAAGTCAGGCACACCTCAGTCCTCAAAGTGACGTCTTTGCTTTTTTTTTTAACACTTTAAAGAGGCCTTTTGCAGCAAGTTTGCCCAATGCAATATGTCATTTTACTTCTTGACTGCTGATTCCATGGGTGTTGATTGTGGATCTAAGTAAAATTAAATCCTTGACAAATTCAGTCTTTTCCTTGTTTATCATGATGTTACTTGTCAGTCCAGTTGTGAGGATTTTTGTTTTATGTTGATGTGAAATCCGCACTGAAGGCTATAGTCTTTGATCTTCATCAGTAAGTGCTTCAAGTCCTCTTCACTTTCAGCAAGCAAGGTTATGTTATCTGCATATCACAGGTTGTCAGTGAGTCAGGAACTCAGGAAAGGTGTGCAGCAGGGCCTGTGTCCTTTCCCCATACTTACTCAATCTGTATGCTGAGCAGATAAACTAAGAAGGTGGACTGTAGGAAGAAGACCATGGCATCAGGCATCAGGATTGGAGGAAGACTCATTAACGCTACAGGGATGGGGTTAGGATTTATAACATGTATCTTTGGGGGCACAATTCAATCCATAACATCAGGATTCTCCAGAAAAAAACTGCCATCAAGTCAATTACAGCTCTCCTTCCACTCCTGCAAGTATTAAAACCTAATTGACAACTAATTATGGGTCATTTCTTTTTCTGTAACACTGAGAGAGGATGAAGGGCCGATGGAAGGCAAGTTGGGGAGAGACTTCCAAGTTGTTTCTCTTAAATGCGACTTCCCCCAATGCCCTGAGAGGCTGTCTGTTTTTAGCCAAGTGAGCTACTTGACCACTGCCTTGAGTAGGCTCCCTTAGCATTTACAACTTGTTTCGCTGTCACTTTGTGGGCTCGTTGTTCTGAATGTCAGGAAGACAGCTGTGAGTAGGCATGTCCCTTTTGATTACAACTGACAGAAACCCAACTCCAACTAGCTTAAGGAAAAAAAAAAGGAATTTGTTGACTCACATGTCTGGGAAGTTCAGTCCTGGGCAGGGCTCAAGTTAAGTCGTGTAATGTTTGTCCCTTTCTGCTTCCTGCCTTCCTCTCCCAAATCTCCCAGCTCTGCTTCCGTCTGAGAGCTGACCTCGTTCCTGCTGCAGCTCATCTCTTCCCCACTGTGGGAAAGAGGCTGGTTCGTTTGTCCTTAAGGTTTGCCATTCCCCTGAAAGAAGGACCCCTTTTCCAGCACCCACATATCAAATGTCATTCAAGCATGTGGATTGGTCTTGCTTGAGTGTTTGTGCTGTATCAGGGACAGATCACTGTGGAAAGGCCTGAGTCATGGGCACTGATTGGCAGCCTACCATAGCTAGGTGGGGACAGGGCAACTCTTCAGCAGAAAGAGAGGGGCCCTAGACAGGCTAAAGTAGGGATTATCCATTACAGTGCCCACCCTCTGTTCCTTGGGATCAGAGGTGCCCTGAATAGCCTTGATGTCATGTATCTTTTTATCTTGATTTACAGTTGGGCTTTGGAATTCATCAAGAGACACTTGGTCAGACAAAAGGGTGACTTCAGGTTTGAGTCCATACTTTCAAAGCGTCTGTAGCTGTGAAGGTGGAGGCGTGTAGGTAGAAGTTCAGTAACCTAATTGGTAGCGTTTGCCTATTTCCGTGGGGTAAATATTCCTGGCATCACTGAATGGGGGGATGGGAAGAGACACTCACAATGGGCATGCACTATTGCTAGCCAGCTCCAGCACAAAACAATGTGAGGCCACCAGGAGGACTGTAAAGGTTATCATAGTCACAGCTTGGACCATAGAGAAGGTGGGTTGAGTGGGCCACAAAGGAACACGATTAAAGTGGAAGAACCTATTGTTGTCGATTCCAGCTCATAGCAACCCTAAAGAACAGAGTAGAACTACCCCATAAAATTTCCAAGGCTGCAAACCTTTGTGGAAGCAGAATGCTTTGTCTCTCTCCTGCACAGCGGCTGGTGGGTTCGAATCGCCAACCTTTCAGTTAGCAGCCGAGCACTTAACCATGGCGCCACCAGAGCTCATAAAGCAGAGGAGCCACATGTACTCAGCAAATCATTGAATGGAGGTCATAGAGTGGAAGATGGTGCCCTTTTTGGGGTCAGGTGGCGGTGGTTTTGAATTCCCACCATTTAATAGCTGTGTAACCTTGAGTAATTGCCTTAACCTCTCTATGCCTCCCTTTCCTCATCTTCAAAATGGGAAGAATAATGAGGCTTTATTATTATTTTTTAAGGAGCTCTGGTGGCATAGTACCTAAGGCATTTGACTGCTAATCAGAGGGCTGGCAGTTCAAACCGGCCAGCCACTCCTCAGAAGGAGGATTGGTCAATCTACTTCCATAGACGTACACCACCTTGGAAACCCAAGGAGGGGTTGTTATGAGTCGGATCTGACTTGATGGCAGTGAGTGTTTTTTTTTTTTTTTTTCCCTGGTAGCATAGTGGGTAAGGCATTTGGCTGCTAACCAGAAGGTCAGCAGTTCAAACACACCAGCTGAGCCACAGGAGGAAGAGGCAATCTAGTTCTGTGAAGATTTATAGGCTTGGAAACCCAATAGGAGTTGCTGTGAGTCAGAATTGACTTGATGGCAGTGGGTTTGGTTTGGGTTTATCATTATCTTTTATATTTTATTGTGTCTCAGGTATATAGAAATTATTTTTCCCAATCAGTAGTTCATATGCAAATTGTTCTGTGACATTGGTTGTAATCCCCACAGTGTGTCAGCATTCTCCCTGTTTCCTCTCTGGGTTCCCCGTTTCCATTCATCTGGTTTCCCTGTCTCTGTCTGTCTTCTCTTCTTTGGTTTTGGGCAGAAGTTGCCCTGCTGGTCCCATGTAGTTGACTTTTCTGAGGAGCACATTCCTCACGTAGTTTGTTTTAGAGTCCCATCTATTCTTTGGCTGGAAGGTGGCCTCCAGGAGTGTCTTCAGTTTCAAGTTAGAAGGTTTTTTCAGGGTAATAGTCTTGGGAGTTCCTCTAGTCTCTTTCTGACCAGTAAGTCTGGTCTTTTTCTTTTTTTTTTCTTTTTTACCCATTCTAACCAAGACCTTCTGTTGTGGCTTTGGTCAGAGTGGTTGGTAGTGATAGCTGGGCACCGTCTGGTCCTTGTCTCAGGTTAGAGGAGGCTGCCATTCGTCCTTTGCACTCCTTGCTTCCTTGACTTCAGTTTTCTTCATCCTCCTGTGCTCCAGGCAGGAAGAGGCCAATAGTTGCTTCTTAGATGGCCTCTGGTAAGCTTTGAAGGTCCCAGATGCTCCTCACCAGACCAGGATATAGGACTTCATCCTTAGGAACTGCATTTTCCCTCTTGACCTAGATGTCCCCCGAGGCTAAGATCCTAAGCCTTCAGATCCAGTGGTTCAGTCCCGCCGTCTAAGTGGTTTCTCTAACTGTGCTCCTTTGTGCTCTGTTGTATCCATGAGTGCACAGGCAGCATTTGCAAATATGTATGTAGAAACTTCTGCAACCATACCTGTGTGTGTGTGCAGATGTGGTCCTTTATGATGTCCCTCACCTGTTTGGTGAGGTAGATACCTATGTATCTACTCACAAATCATTGTTAGTAATTACTGCTGTTGCAGAACTGTGTATATTATAGCATAACCATACAAAAAAACACAAAAAACCAAACTCACTGCTGTCAAGTCGGATCCGACTCATAGCAACCCCTCCTTGGCTTTCTGAGGTGGTATCTCTACGGCGGCAGATTGTCCCCTCGTCCTTCCGCGGAGTGGCTGGTGGGTTTGAACCGCCAGCCTTCTGCTTGGCAGTCAGATGCTTCTTGTATACGTCTCAGTGTCTTCCTTTGCCTTGATCCCATTGTGCTGACTTCCCCCATATTCTTCATGTTTTATAACAGTGTCTTATACAATATTGGTCCTTCTGTGTTGGACTTACTTCACTCAGCAAAATGTCTTCCAGCTTCATCCCTGTTGTGAGATGTTTTGCTCATCCATCATTGTTCTTTTTCATTGTGTACTATTCCATTATAGGTATGGACCATAGTTTTGTTTGTCCGCTTACCTGTTGATGGACATTTAGATTATCCCCATCTTTTTCTAGTGTGAATAGTGCTGCGTTGAATGTGATGTGGGAGTTAAGTTTGTGTGTCAACTTGGCTGGGCCTGGTTGAGTGGCTGGGCAGCTGGGTATAGTTATTCCCCATGGTGATATTGGTAATTAACTCCATGGTGGAATCTATTGGAGCAGCTGAGTAGCTGCTTTAGGGATGTGGTCTGCTTCCAGTATATAAGAGGCAACTTTGAGGAAGGTCTTGAGCTTATAGCATTCTTGAACCCTGCATGCAGCCAAGTCGTTCAACAGCCTGCTGTGCCCTGCCAAGCTTGGGACTTCATGTGGACTTGAAGTAGTGGCCTGCCATGTTGTTTGGTAACATTGTGACTGTGCCTTTTTACTTGCCAACCTTGGGCTTGTCAGCCTTAGCAGCCAGCAGCTGCCTGAGTGAAGAAAAGCCTCCACTCCAGCTTCAGTGGTCTGGGAGCAGGAGGCAGAGCTGAAGCCCAAGGCTGAGGGGCTTTCACCTAGCCCCTAGAGTCTGGCACTTTGAACTTGGACTTAAAGCCTCTGAAACTATAAGAGAATAAACTCCTGTTTGTTCAGGCCATCTCATTTGTGGTATATTCCTGTCAGAGGGGCACTAGGGAACCAGAACAATGGGTGAGGCCTTACTGATGTGATGTGTTTAGCACAGGGTGGGATGTTTTCAGCACAGGGCTTGGCCCCTGGCAAGAGTTGATAAATGCTTCTTCACTGCTGTTCTTACAAACCACAAAAATTGTTTGTGCGAATGTTGGGGTCCAAAGAGGAAGGTGCAGACCTTTCCTTGGGAGCTCAGCATCTCGTTGGAAGGCAGACTCAGAGGCAACTTTGACCCTTCTGTACTTTGTGCTGGGCTGGTGGGGGCTTGCATCAGCCTCTTGGGCAGGCAGCAGCCTCTGTCCACCCCAAGGTCTACTCTGCTGGGAACCCAGGAGCCTTCCCTTGTGCATCACACATGCATTTCCTGTCTCAAACAGCTTCTTTCCAGCACATCATTTTTTGGGCCCTTCTCCTGTGCCTGACTGTCCTCCCTGCTGTCCATTCCTTAGCTTGCTTCACCTGGTTAGTTCATCTCTAAGCCAGGCATCATGAGCCTCGTTTTATAGATGAGGAAACTGAGGTGCAGGGTGGAGAAGGCCTTTGCCCACACTCCCCCTGCAGATGAGAGTGGAGCCAGAATTCTGACCTAATGTCTCAGCCTCCATCAGAGTGCTCGGGCTCCTCTGTGATAGGAGCAAGGAGCTCCTTGTCTAGGAGGGCATTTGGATAGTCCCAGGATTTCTGGGGCTGCCTTTGGAGCTGTCAAGAATACCCTGGGCCCTGCAGGCTTTGGCTAGAACCGCCAGCCTGTGCCCTCCAAGCTGCACTAATGACAGGACATCTCTGCCCAGGGCCAAAGCCTGGTCCCGGGATCTGCTCTGTGCTGGTCCTAGCCTGTGGCCAAGCTGCCTTGATTCCCAGAAACGGAGAGGTTGTCTGAGGAGCCCCAGCCCCTGTGGGGCATCCCAGCTGCTCCAGGAAGGATGGCCAGGGTGAGGCTGTGGTATCTATTGTCTCAGAGTTTATTTGAGGATGCTGGAGCTCTGGTGGCATAGTGCCTGAGGCATTTGACTGCTAACCAAAAGGCTCGCAGTTCAAACCCAGCAACCACTCCTCGGGAGGAAGACTGGGCAATCTACTTCCCTAGGGATACCTCCTCAGAAACCCAAGGAGGGGTCGCTATGAGTTGGAAATGACTCGAGGGCAGTGAGTTTGGTTTTTGTTTGGGGGACGGGCGGACACTGAGCTGTATGATTTTTTTAACGTACCTTTAGAAACAATGCTGGTGGTGGCTTTTACCAAGAAGAGAAGTTCTTCTTCCCTTTCATAACTGGTATGTTTTTAAGGGTGTGGGAGTTTAATTCATAAAGCCAGAGGATCAGCCAGGGAGTGAGTGAGCTATGAAATCCTTGTGGTTGGGATTGGAAGCCAGGAAGGAGGATTCTGTAGGTGGCATTAGGAGAAGGCTGCGCACGGGACTGTGTCCCGGTCTGTGCTCTGGCCTCACCACCCTGCGCTCACAGATGGAGAAACTGTCTCGTTTGTTGTTTATCTCTCACCTCCTCTGAGCAGCAGATGGAAAAAGGAATTAGCAGAGTCAACTTTAAAACAACCTTTGTGCTAATTGAGTGTAAATAAGTAGATGATGAAAAAACAAAACCCAGCACGGTGTTCCTCTGGTTTTTGGATGTGAAGAAGCGAATTCACTGTTGGGAAGCCCCAACCTAAGCTGCCCTCTGACTCTGGGCAGACCCCATGTGCTAGTTTCCAGAGGTGGTGATGTCTTAGGATGGCCAACCTTAGCGAAGCCCCATCCCTGGGCTGGACCCTTTGATGGCACTACTAGGGTATGACTCAGTGGTTCCAAATTCAGGTCCCTTGAGCTTGAATTTGAGCTCTTCCGTCAATTAGGATGTGCCCTTGGGCATTTTTTTTTAATGCATTTTATTAAAATGTAATTTATGTACAGTGAAATACACAAAACTAAAGTGACATGGGTCAATGCATTTTTTTTTTTT
>NW_006921625.1:13665832-13681332 GCF_000298275.1 Orycteropus afer afer | reverse complement strand
AACAAAACATCCAGTCCTACGCCACCCTCACAATCCTTGCTACGCCTGAGCCCATTGCTGCAGCCGCTGTGTCACTCTATCCCGTTGAGGGTCTTCCCCTTTTTCTCTGTCTACTTTACCAAGCACAATGCCCTTCTCCAGGGGCTGGTCTCTTTTGACAAGATGACGGAAGTATGGGAGATGAAGTCTGGCCATTCTCACTTCCATGGAGCATTCCAGCTGTGCCTCTTGCAAGACAGATTTGTTCATTCTTCTGGCAGGCAGTCCATGATACTTTAGTATTCTTTGCTAACACCACAATTCAAAGGCATCAGGTCTTCTCTGGTCTTCCTTATTCGTTGTCCAGCTTTCATATACATACAAGACTATTGAAAATACCATGATTTGGGTCAGGTGCACCTTAGTCTTCAAAGTGAAATCTTTGCTCTTTAACACTTTAAAGAGGTCTTGTGCAATAGATTTGCCCAGTGCTATATGACATCTGATTTCTTGACTGACTGCTGCTTCCTTGGGTGTTGATTGTGGATCCAAGTAAAATGAAATTCCTGACACTGAGATTTAAATGAACGTAGTGGATAAGGCATTTGGCTACTAACCAGAAGGTCAGTGGTTCAAATCCACCAGTCACTCCCCAGAAGGAGGATGGGGCAATCTACTCCTGTAAATACTTACAGCCTTGGAAACTCAGTGGGGGTTGCTATGAGTTGACTTGATGGCAGTGAGTTTGGTTTTGAAGTTTATAGCTCTTAAACTATAAGTACATGTCCCATGTTGTTGTAATGTGCCCATGAGTTGGACCCGACTTGTGTTTCCAAGGCAGTATCGCTATGGAAGTAGATTGCCCCATCTTCCTTCCGAGGAGTGGCTGGTAGGTTTGAACTGCCAGCTTTCTGGTTAGCAGTCAATTGCCTTAGGCACTATGCCACCAGAGCTCCCATGTCCCATAATAAATGTCAAATAAATGTTTGCTATTGTTGTAGTAGTCAGGGGTAGTCTACTCGGTCTTACTCATCATTGGAGTCATTACCATCATCTCAGCATGTTGAGGAGAGACTGACTAATACATAGTATTTTGGGCTCTCTGTTGTTATGTGCCATCGAGTCAGATATGACTCATAGAGACCTCTCCTTGGGTTTCCGAGACAGTATCACTATGGAAGTAGATTGCCCAACCTTCCTTCCAAGGAGTGGCTGGTGGGTTTGAACCGCCAGCCTTCTGGTTAGTAGTCAAGTGCCTTAGGCACTGTGCTACCAGAGCTCCCTTGGGCTCTCTAGTCCCTATGAAAGGAACTCTGATAATGCAGTGGCTAAGGCATTTGGCCACTAACCAAAATGTCAGCAGTTCAAACCTACCAATTAACTCTGTGGTAGAAAGATGAGGCAGTCTGCTTCCATAAAGACTTACAGCTTTGGAAATCTTGTGGTGTGGTTCTCCTCTGTTGCAATGAGTTGGAATCAACTTGGTGGCAGTGGATTTTTAGTTCCTATGAGAGTCCCTGGGTGGTCCACATGGTTAAGGAGCTCGGCCGCTAACCCAGAGGTTGGAGGCTTGAGTTTAACCAGAGACATCTTGGAAGAAAGGCCTGGTGATCAACCTCAGAAAAATGAGCCATTGGCAGCCTGTGGAGCACAGTTCCACACTGACACATGTGGGGTCACCCACAGGTGGTAGTGGTTGTTGGGTGACATTGAGTCGGTTTTGCCTGGAAGGGACTGACCTCATGGGACAGGGTAGAACTGCCCCTAGGATTTTCCAGGCTGCAGTCTTTACAGGAGTAGATCTCTAGGTCTTTTCTTCCATGGAGGTGCTAGTGGGTTTGAACCTCCAACCTTTCCATTAGCAGCTGAGTGCTTAACCACTGTGACACCAGGGTTCCTTAGTGGTGGTGATTACCCCTATGAAATGCTCCTGTCTCCAGCCCTTGGCCTGAAGGTGAGATTTGTCAACTCTCTACAAAGGCCCCAGATGGCATCACTTCTGGGGTGACTTAGGAGTAGATACCAAAAGGGGTACCCTCACCTTGGATCTGAGTCCCTGCAGACTTGGGAGGCCACCCTTCTGGGGTGGTTGGGGTTCTGACCTTTTTCCTCAGAATAGATTTGGGGGCTTTGGTTACCTTATTCTAGACTCTTCCGGGCCAGTTTCTGTTTGTTCTCTAATAGAAGCAGAGGAACAAGCCAGCTCCGTTTTCAAACAAAGGGGGACTTTTCACAGGAAGTTTATAGACCTGACACATTCTTCTTGCTTGTTGTCTGACAATTGGGGGGCCTGCTTGAAAACAATGGATAATAGTCATGGCCTGCTTCCTGTGAGAAGAAAGAATGGGTACAGGTGGGTGTCCAGAGATCCCAGTAGGTACAGGTGGGTGTCCGCAGATCCCATTTGGTGCAGGTGGGTGTCTGGAGATCCCAGTCTTGGTGGGAGGGCTTTCCTGAGAGATCCCATGACCCCTTAGCCTGTGCTCAAGGGTTCCTTGTGGTTACTGGCACTGTGTGCTGAGCCCTGTCATAAGAACATGCCAGCTTGCATGGTGAAGGCTTCGACAGGCAGGCCCGGCTGGGTGCTTTCGTCCCATGGAGGGGATCAGTACTGACATGAGTTGCCAGGTTCTGCTTACCAGGCCCTGGTCAGGTGCATCTTGGAAGAGGACCTTCAGTGCTGATGGGAGGAAGGAGGCCTTGCTTGCCCAACCCCTGCCCCTCTGCCAGCTGCACCTCACTCCACCCACCTGCCTTTCCTGCTCCTTTGAGTTGCTTGCATGTGCCTTCAATGCCCTGTTCCCTCTGCCTGGAGCCCTCCCCTCTCTCCCCTGCCCTCCACCCATCGGAGTCCTCATTGATTTCAGGGTTTGGCGACACATCACCTTCTCAGGGTGGCCTTCATTTGCTGTCCTGAGTCTCTGGGCTCTTTTGCATACCCCACCTGCAGCACCATAGTTCCTAATCACCATCCGCTGTTCATTTCCTCCCCTAGGACTCACCAAAGTTTGTAATTGTTTGTTGGTTTACTTGCGTGTTGTCCACCTCCCCGACTGGAACACGAAGTGCTCAGTGCAGACCTAAGTCTGGGCTGCCCCTGGCTGATACCCCAGCCCCTGGCCTATGCTTGGCTTGTCCAGGACTCCCAGATGCTGGTGAAGGTGCTAATTAGTTGGGAATGGGGGATGGAAGATCTCGCTGAGATCTTCAGAGAGTTCTTCTGAGAATTCTGAGGTTGAGAGAGTTAAGTATGGTTTTTGTAGATAAAACAATAGGTATTTTCCTTCTAGCAACTTAAGCTGTGGTGTGCCTGGCATACCGGTTCAAAGAGAAAACCATTTAATTCTTAACAAGGCTCCAGGAACCCTCATCTATGTTTGGATGAATTGGCATGGTGGATCTTTGACAGAGTAAACCAGAACCAGTTGCCACTGAGTTGAGCACAGCTCAAGGAGCCCCATGTCTGTCAGAGTAGAACTGTGCTCCACAGGGTTTTCAATGGCTGCTTTTTGAGAAGTGATCACCAGGCCTTTCTTCTGAGGGACCTCTGGATAGATTCAAACCACCAACTTTTCGGTTAGCACCCTAGTGCATTAACCGTTCGTACCACCCAGGGACTCCTCTGGCAGAATGTAAGTGGAATTTAACCAGGAAGTTACCCTTCCCCTACCTCAGAGAGCAAGGCTGATGCACCAGGACCAGCACAGTGAAATGCCGTGGGTGTAATTACGAGTCCTAATCTTATCTTGGTAATACTCACACAAGGTCAGCTGAGAAGTTACTGAGTAGCAGGCAGGTCCTTTCCTAAAGCTCACACTCTCAGACAAGACTGGGCCTGGGGGAGGTGCTGGTACCATGCACACCAGGCATGGGATGCAGTTTCTGCCGGAAACCCCACCCTGGTCCCATGTGGGCAGCCACATCCTCCACGCCCTCTGGGGGCTGTTCATTCAGAGGGCACCTGGGTGGCCCATGGCCGCTCTTAGACACTGGACTGGGCTCCGTAGAGGCTTGAGCTTCCAGTAAGATGGAGGGGCTGCTGGTTGGGGAACGACAAGGCCATTTTTCTGTGCAGAGTCCTGTGTGCGGCCTCTTCCTTTCTATTGTTTGCCACCCCAGACACTTGCTGAGACAATGTGCTTCCTACAGAGTTTGCTTGCCTGCCTGTACTTCATTGTTTTGCTCTAGTAAACAGACGGTTACCTTGTACAAATCTTTCTGCTCAACAGAGAGAGGTCTGGAGCGCCGGACAAAGTGGTTGCACTCCTCCCCAACGCCTTGAGCATGAAGACCTAGCATGGTACAGAAGCTGCAGTGATTCACACCGTAAATGCCGGCCAGGGCACCTGTGTGGAGGTTCAGCTGCCCTCAGCAGTGACGCAGATGATGTTGACTAGCCAGGGGGAAACAGATGTTTGAGAAGCAGGCTGGGGAAAAGGCTAAGCAGGTGGACTCTGAAGCTAGCTTCCTGGGTTCAAGTCCTGGCTCTAGAACTTTTAGTCACTGTGTGACTTTGGGGAAGTTGTCTGTTTCCTCATCTAAACAACAGTTCCTAATGGTAGATGTCTCACCTTCCACGCACAGCAGACCTGGTGGGTTAGGCTGGGTTCTCTAGAGAAGTGAAACCAGTAAGGCTTATTTATGTGTGTGTGTGTGTGTATGTATATGTATGTGTGTGTGTATATGTATATGTATGTGTGTGTGTGTGTGTATATATATGTATATGTATGTACATGTATATGTATATGTATGTATGTATAGAGAGAGAGAGAGGGAGAGAGAGAGAGCGAGAAGAAAGAGAGAAATTTATCTTAGGAAAATGACTCACACATTTATAGAAGCTGGCAAGTCCCAAGTTCTTGGATCAAACGTCAGCCTGGAGGGTTTTCCCGATTCACGCAGCTTCAGGGGCTCAAGGTTGGCAGGCAGTATACCGGCTGTTGACTCCAATGAATGACGAATCCAAGATCTCCAGGCTGAATGGTGGATTGTTTGCTCACAAACAGTTGTAAGCAGCACAACAGGATCCCGATCCACAGAAGAGTGTCTCTTTTTCCCAGGATGTCCATAAATATATTGGAAGCAGACCACATCCCTAAAGCAGCTACTTAACTGCTTGTGGTAGATCCCACTGTGGAGTTGATTGCCAGTCTCATCATGGGGAATAACTACCACCAGCTGCCCAGCCACTCAACCAGGCCCAGCCGAGTTGACATGTAACCTTCACCACCACACCTGGCTTCGATTTCTGGCCCGCCCACCTCCTGTGCATCCACCACTTGTCTGTTGGTGGAGGCGTGTGTGTTGCCATAATGCTGAGCAGGCTTCAGTGGAGCTTCCAGACTGAGATGGAGTAGGAAGAAAGGACTGGTGATCTACTTCTGAAAATCAGCCCATGAGAACCCCACGAGAGGCAGTGGTCCCATCCATAGCTGATCATGGGGATGGTGCAGGTCCGGGCTGTGTTCTGTTTTATTATGCATGGGGGCTCACGGTGGTGAGTCAGGGACCAATTCAGTGGCAAGTGACAACAGCAACTCCACAGCGTTGTTGTGAGAATTAAAAGAGTTAGTATTTCTAAGTCATCTTGTGTGGGGTCTGGTGCTAACACATGTTGGCTGCTATTATTCGTGTTGGGCCCTGTTTGGTGCACTCTCCTCAGTCTTGGTGGTCTCAGTGGACTTTCTTGTGGACCCACTCAATGTAGAAATGAAATCTGGGCCCAATAGGCAGCCAATGGACCTTCCTTCCAGGGATGCTTCGTCCCTTAGAAATCACATTCTGACCGTGGCCAGAATCCCATGCATGGGTGTGGAGGTTGGCAGCTGAGAGCACTGAGGCTTGATCACACCTGCCTGAGTTTGCACCAAGGAGCCCTGGTGGCACAGTAATTAAAGCTCTCAGCTGCTAACAAACAGGTTGATAGTTGGAACCCACCAGCCACTCTGCAGGAGAAAGATGTGGCAGTTTGCTTCCATAAATTTTTAGATTTTTACAGCCTTGGGAACCCTATGAGACAGTTCTGCTCTGTCCTATAAGGTCGCTATGAGTCAGTATTAACTTGATGGCAGGGGGTTTGGGGTTTGCATTAGCCCATGCGCTCGTCAGCTCTGTGACCTTGGGTATGGTACTTACCTTCACTAAACATTTCTCATCTGTGGGACCGTGATCATCAACCGAGCCAATGCTTGTAAGGAGCAGAGGCTGGGCCTGGCACAGAGCATGCACACAGGGAAGGCCTTGCCCTGGTTGATGGGCTGCATCTGTAAGGGCTGGTTCTAGGGATCCTTGGAGAGGGCACTGGGAATAAAGCAAAATCTAGAAGAAGCTGGAGAGACAGAGTGGGGAGCAGGGGAGGTGATTGTGGTCCTTACAAAGCTCAGATACTCAAGCTTGTCTATACCCCTTGTCGTCCAGCTGGTAAAATTGGAGTGACATGGGGGCAGGACTTCCCAGCAGCCAGACACCATTCCAGAGGGGCCTGAACTGCCCCTCTCGGAGAGAGTGGATTCCTATTATGAGAGGGCTTCAAGCAGAAGCTGAATGATTCCTCAGCAGTAACATGGTCATCCATCTCCAGTAACCTTCATGGTCCTTCCCAACCTCCTAGAATTCTTGTACAAAAGTCATACTTCCCTGCAACGCCATGTCAGAAGGAAGACTGGGGAATCTACTTCTGTAGAGATACCACCTCGGAAACCCAAGGAGGGGTCGCTGTGAATTGGATCCAACTCAGTGGCAGTGAGATTGGTTTTGTTTTTTGGTTTGACAATGCCATGTGCATACCAGTCCCATCCCCTGGGATATGGTTAGAACTCAGCTGTGGTGTTATGTGGTCCCATTGTCAGGAAATATCTAGAGTAGGCAAGTGAGTAGAGACCAAAGTTTATTAGTGGTTTCACCAGGAACTGGTGGGAGAGAGGGGACTCACTGCTCAGGGGACACTGAGCTTCTGTTACAGGAGATGTAGAACTTTGGAAACAGTTAATGGTGATGGTTGAACAACATGGTATACATAGCTAATGCCACTGAATTATATGTGTGAATAATTTTGAAATGGCAAATGTTTTGTTGCATATATTTACTACAATAATAAAAATCAATCAACCAACTAATCAGTGGAAAAACAAAAATTAAAAAAATCAGAAAAATAACTAAACTGAGTATTGCTTTAACCTTCAGGAGTTTACAGGGGTTTGGGTTCCAGGTGGGAGATTATAGGGGTGATGGATCCAGGTGGGAGATTACCAGTGTGGTGGTTATGTTTTTTTTTTTTTTGTCAACTTGGCTAGGCCTGGTTAAGTGGCTGGGCAGCTGGATGTAGTATTCCCCATGATGAGACTGGTAATCAACTCCATGGTGGAATCTACTGTGAGCAGCTGAGTAGCTGCCTTTGGGTATGTGGTCTGCTTCCTATATATATAAGCAGCAGCTTTGGGGATGGTCTCTAGCTTATGGCACCTTGAACCCTGCATTTGCCGTGTTGTTGTTCAGCAGCCTGCCATGCTTTGCTGACCTTGGGACTTACGATGGACTTGGATTAATGGCCTGCTGTGTGATTTGGTAATATTGGGACTGTGCCTTTTTACTTGTCATCCTTGCGCTTGGCAGCCTCAGCAGCCAGTAGCTACCTGACTGAAGAAAAGCTTCTAGCTCCAGAGGGCCAGGAACGGGAGGCCAGAGCTGGATCCCAAGGTTGAGGGCCTTTCACCCACCCCCTAGAGCATGGCACTTTGAACTTGGATTTAAAGCCTCCAAATTATAAGAATAAACTCCTGTTTGTTAAAGCCATCACATTTGTTGTATGTTCTTGTCAGAGTGGCACTGGGTAACCAGAACACCCAGGGTGAGTGTTCTAAGTGGGAGATTATAGGGGTGACAGTTCCTGATGGGAGATTACAGGGGTGAGGGTTCTAGGTGGCAGATTACAGGGTGATCGTTCTAGGTGGGAGATTACAGGGATGATGGGTAGGGAAAAGGTTAATTTCCAGAGGGAGCCCTGGCGGCTCCACCCTAATCACAGAGGACTCTTGAGACGTGCTCACTGATCCTGCTTCTAAGGCTGGTGGTGTTGGGCACCATGGTTGACACTGGTGGCATAAAGGGGCTTTGATGTGGTCTCTTCCCAAAGGGGCTTCATTGTTGGGTTCTGCTGCTGCCTTGGTGTAGTCGGTCATCAGTATGAGGAGTGGTTGGCTTCAAGAATCATAAAGACTCTATGTGACCATTTAAAAAGGGTTGTAAGTAAATTCAGCCATGATCAACCCATTGTTGTTGTTGTTGTTGTTGTATGCCGTCGAGTCGGCCCCGACTCATAGCGACCCCTCCTTGGGTTTCCGAGGCAGTATCACTACGGAAGTAGGATTGCCCAACCTTCCTTCCGAGGAGTGGCTGGTGGGTTTGAACCGCCAGCCTTCTGGTGAGCAGTCAAGTGCCTTAGGCACTATGCTACCAGAGCTCCCATGGTGGCCATTAATTGATGTTCGGGTTGGGGGTATCTGCATTTCAGCCCTAGGCTTTCTCAGGGTGCCTGAGGTGCTGGCACACTTGGACCACAGATGAGAGTGGAACCTGGCTCTGACCAACAGGGCAGGGCCTACTGCCCCAGGCCTGGTCCCCATTGGCCACTCCTTCCAGCCCTGGCTTTGGGATTGGTTTGATGCTGGGAAAGTGGTTGTGGTAGTTAAGTTTGTGTGTCAACTTGGCTGGGCCTGGTTGAGTGACTGGGCCGCTGGGTGTAGTTATTCCCCATGGTGAGACTGGTGGAATCTATTGGAGCAGCTGAGTAGCTGCTTTAGGGATGTGGTCTGCTTCTAGTATATAAGAAAAAGCTTTGGGAATGGTCTCTAGCCTTTTAGCACACTTGAACCCGGCATGTAGCCAGGTCATTGTTCAACAGCCTGCCATGCTCTGCTGACCTTGGGACTTCATCTGGACTTGAGTTAGTGGCCTGCCATGTTGTTTGGTAACATTGTGACTGTGCCTTTTTACTTGTCAGCCTTGGGCTTGTCAGTCTCAGCAGCAAGCAGCTGTCAGAGTGAAGAAAGGCCTCCAGCTTCAGTGGTCTGGGAGCAGGAGGCAGAGCTGAAGCCCAAGGTTGAGGGGCTTTCACCCAGCCCCTAGAGCCTGGCACTTTAAACTCAGACTTAAAGCCTCCAAAACTGTAAGAGAATAAACTCCTGTTTGTTCAAGCCATCCCATTGGTGGGATATTCCCATGAGAGTAGTAGTAGGGAGCCAGAACAGTGGCCAAGCTATATGTCTAGGTTTTTCAGTGGTGCCCACCATCCTTGCTTGTTGAGATTTGGGAGCAGCCTTCCCTTGATCCTATGCATTCATTTATTTCCTTGACCCTTTCCTGACCAGATTATTTTCCACTTTAAAGTTTTTGTTGATACCACACATTTTTAGTAATGGAAGGCATGCTGAAATCAAGGGGATTTTTTTTTTTTTTTTCCAGGTAGTGTGAGTGTTGATACAATTATGTGGAATACATGTGTCCCAAGTGGACTCTGGTGGTGAGATTGGTAGGGTGAGGCAGGTTTCTTCAGATTCATGGAGTTACACAGATCCCTGCCAGGCAGCAGATTCTATACTGGGATAGCAGCTTCCCAAGAAACGTGAGAGGCTGAAAATGTTGGTGGGTGATATATGTCCTGTGGATTATGAAAGGGTTAAGCTAGTAGAGCTGGATTTATGGCGTAAGAGTCTTAAGGTGGTTGTTTGTAGCAAAGCTTAGTTAGCCATTGGTGTGTCCAGTTGGAGACTGGTTCCAACCTAGCCATGCCACCAAATTGGGGGGTGGGTGGTGAATCGGGGCATGAGTGGGTGTGCACTGGGGCACTGGGGGATGGACTGGGATGTGAATGGGCATGGACTGGGGTGGGGGGACTGGGGAATGGGGCGGTGGACCGGGGTACAGGGGGGTACCAGAGCATGGGGGATGGACTGGGACATGAGTGGGAATGGACAGGGCTTGGGGGGGACTGGGGCATGGCCAACAGATAGAGTACAGTGCTGATGTGGGGGTGGTGAGTACAGCCAGTAGTTTCCCTGTGGCCCAGAAACCCAGACCACACTTTATCTTTGTCATGTGGGACGTTGACAAGACTGGAAAACATGAGCTTAGGGGTGTAAGTCAGGGGTGGAGCCACATGTGGACATTGGAGGCCAGCACATACCAGTAGGAGACGTGGGGCAAGGCTCCAGGGGTAACTTTCCTTCCATGACCCTATGCTTCCTTCAGAGGCCAGTAAAGCTCCAAGTCCACATAGGTTAATTCTGTGTGTCCTACTGGGTTTATCGAGATATAATCCACATTCCATCCAGTTACCCATTTAAAGGACACAATTCAGTGGTTTTCAGTATATTCACAAGTTGTGCCCCCATCACCACAGTCAATACTAGAACATTTTCATCACCCCAAAGGAAACCCACAGCCTCCACCCTTAAGCAACCACTAATCTGTCTGTGTCCATAGATTTCCCTACTAGGGACATTTCAGATGAATAGAGTCACGTACTGTGTGATCTTTTATACACCTTGGCCTTTTAGAGGAGACCTGGTGGTGCAGTGGTTAAGCACTCAGCTGTGAACCAAAAGGTCAGCAGTTCAAACCCATCAGCCACTCTGCAGGAGAAAGATGTGACAGTCTGCTTTGTAAAGATTACAAGCTTGGACACCCTGTGGGGCAGTTCTACTCTGTCCTATAGGGTTCCTATGAGTCAGAATCCACTGGATGGCAACAGGTTTGGTCGTTCTTTTACAGTGGTGTCTGGATGGTTGGAAACCTGGGGCAGTTGTCTTTACGTGGCTGCTCCTTTTTGTCTCTCTCACTCAGAGACCTCGACATACCCCTTAAAGTGCAGGTTAGACAGTTCCGCCTCTAGGTGGGGTATGCAACAGGAGGCTAGAGGGTCCTTTTTGCCTGTTGGGTGCAGTCACACTTTTAGATCTCTCTGCCGTGGGCTGAATATCCTTCTTGTCCTTTTACAGAGCTGGTGCCCTCTGAGTGGACACTGACAGGGAGTCAGCACCCATGGGTCCAGCTCTCACTGGGTGGCCTTAGGCAAATCTCCTGCTCTTTGTGGGCTGCAGGTTCCCATAGTTAGCAAGGAAGCTGCTGTGGTAATGCAGAGCCCTTTCAAGCTTTTCATTGCTCTGGGAGAACCATATTGCCAAAGAGTTAAGAATTTGGGATTTGGATCTGGTTTAGCTATATGCCAACTTCCTGAGGCCCTCAGTTTCCTCTTCTGTAAAATGAGGCTCATGAGTTGTCCCTACCTCCCTGGGTTTGGGAGGATTAAGTGAGGTCATACAGACACAGGAGCAGGGTTCCTGGCGCATTGGTAAGCCTTGGTACACAACAGCTCTAACCATTATTATTATTATGGGTGTAGCCCTCAGCCAGAGCTGGAAACCAAGGAGCCTGCCCGTTGCTGAGGTTACAGCTGGGATAACCACCCAGAACGAAGCTATGAGGACGCACAGTTGATCAACATCTTTGGTTTCTCTTCCCTAAGCAGTGACCTGAAGTGGTGGTTTGACCGTGACCTGCTCCTGACCTGTTAGAAATAGGATCAGGGCAACCTAGGATAGGAACCACTTCAACTCCTGTAAGCCTGCCAGGGTGGAACCCGCCACCTCCAGGTGCAGACCGCCACTCACGTGACCACTTCCTGGAGACACCCAGGCCTTTCATTTCTGTGTCTTATTTATTTAAACTTTACTGTGAAGGAGACTTGATACAGAGGAATCAAACATATGGGGCCTTCTCTATTTCCTAGGGTAAACTGGGCTCTTTGGAGCAGGGGTCAAGTCTGAACTCAGGGGAGCTGTTCTTCGCTGCAGTGGTTCTGGAGGCCCCGTCACTGTACTGTTGGCTGCCTGTTTCTGGCTGATGGCCCCAATGGGATGCTGATGGGTACTTTTGGAAGCAATCAGCTGTTACTCATTGGAATAAAAATGCAACATTGGGGTGGAGTGTTGAGCATGTGTGAAAAGGAGTGTTGCACACTTTGTGTGTGAAATTCAGCATTGGATAGGAATGGGAGGGAGGGCTACATGGAGTTTGGGGACCCTTTTGCTGGGCAACATAAAAGAAGCAGTCTGGGGTGTGGCTCCCACAGCCGTCCCCATGTGGAATAGTTTAGAGAATCCCACTGGTTGGGGTTCAAAGAGGTCTTGGTGCCCTTCCTCCTGCACTTGCTAAATTAAAGCTTTACACACGTCAGACCCAGAGGTGGGGTACATTGGGCTTTTGCTGGAAAGGTGTGCAGCTCAGATCCAGGGTGCCACCTGGTGCAAAGGATGGATTTAAAAAAAAAAAATTGGTATAAATGATTAATGTCGTTGGCTTCTAACTGAAAGACTGGAAGTTCAAGTCTACTTGGAGGGACCTTGTAAGACGGGCCTGGTAATTTACTTGCAAAGTATCAGCCACTGAAAACCCTGTGGAGCACAGCTCTACCCTGATACATGGGGGGCACCGTGAGTCGGCATCAACTCAGTGACAACTTTTGTTTTTTAAATTGTGCTTCACTTTATTGTGCTTCACAGAGTCTTCACTTTTTATAAATTTAAAGTTTGTGGCAACCCTGCATTGAGCAGGGTTATTGGGGCCATTTTTCCAACAGTATGTGCTCACTTTGTGTCTCTGTGTTACATTTTGGTAATTCTCACAATATTTCAATCTGTTTCATAATGCTATTGCACACTTAATAGACTCCAGCATATAGAAGAAATATAAATTTACTATGCACTGGGAAGCCAAAAAATTTGCGTGACTTACTATTTTAACAATTTCCCTTAGAAAGATCAGCACGAGGCTGGGCCTCATGAGGTGGAGGTTAAAGATGTCCCAAATGTCCAAACTACCATCCCATTCCATCATTTCAGACAGTAACTCCTCCTCCTCCTCCCAGTGATCGCCCCTGTCTTAGGGGTCTGTATTTCGCTGTAACGCCTCACGGAATTCATAGACATCCAAGGGATCGTCTCACGTAGCAGTGGTGGAGGCTGGCAGGCTGGCGAGTCCCAGGTCCATGAGTGGGTCTGGAAGATCCTCCCAGTTCTTGGGGTTTCATGAATCTCAATCAGCACATCAGATGACTGCTGCTGTCCCAAACCCAGGGGTGAGATGAGGGTGAGCCAAAACACAGAACCAAGAAGAGGACGAACCTTCCCAGGAGATTCGTAGGTTTACCCTCCAGGAAGCTAAAGGTGGTGGTTTGAGTTATACCCTCCAGCAAGGCAGGACTCAAGATACATTCCGCCTGTGTTGCTCCGACAGAAATAACCCAGGTGGGTGGCTTTAACAATCAGCAGCTACTCGGTTGCTCAAGGCAAATCCCATCACAGAGCCGAATGCCAGTCATTGTAGGGAACGACTACTACCAGCTGACCAGCCAAGTTGACACCTGACCTTAACTACCACACCACATCAAACGGACATGGATAATAGAATTTATAATACATCACAGAATAGAGGACAATGGCTGGAAGGGTCATAGCAAGCAATTCACTGCACTCACTTTATTCTGATACGGACATATCTCTGAGGCGTGCCTTCAGAAGGTTAGCCGAGTATGCTTCCTCAATGAGGGAATGTTGCTCCCAGTGGGAACCCAGTGAATCGGGGTTCTCTCTGAGGCCTCGACCTTTTCTCTCACAGATCCCCACCTTAGATGAACAAAGTATCTTCCCTAATAGAAACCCAATACATTTTATTTGGTGATAATGTTATCCTCGAAACTTCAATGACAACTTTTATTTTTAAATTGTGATTTGCGTGTAAGTTTACAGAGCAAATTAATTCTCTGTACATTTCATACACATTTCGTTTCATGACATTGATGGCAATCTCTATAATGTAACAGCTCTCTTCCCACTTCCTCCCTGTGGTTACCTTTTCCCTGTGCCCTTCTTTCCTATTCCTTTTTTTTTTTCCATCTAAATAAATATAGCATGGAATTTGTCATTTTAACCGTTTTTAAGTGTAGAATTCAGTGGCATTAATTATATTCACAGCCATCGTGTTTCCAAATGTTTTTTATCACCTCAAACAGCCAGGACCCAACAATTCCCCGTTCCTCCCTTCCCCTCACCCCTGGTAAATGTGTGGACCACTTTCTGTCTCCACGTGTTTGTTTATTTTAGGTATTTCATGTCAGTGGAATCATGCACTGTTTGTCCTTTTGTGCCTGGCATATTTCACTAACATCACGTTTTCCGGCTTTGTCCATTTTGTAGACTGGATCAGAACATCATTCCTTTTCATAGCTGAGTAATGTAACCATAGATCTTTAAAGTGAAACCAGAGAATGTTTTCTGGGTTCTGAAGTCATAGTTGACATTTTAGTAACATAACGAGCAGAGCCAAGTGGAAGATCCCAAGAGGGCACGAGATGCATCCTAGATTGGATGGTGTTCAGTCCTTCATTTAATATAAGAGAAAACCAGGGTCTACAGAGGGCAAAGATTGGGCCTAACAGCATCCACCTATGTAAGACATAGTCTTAACTTTTAACCTCAGTCTCTTCTATGAATGACCTATTGTATGTTGCAGTTAACTAGCGTTATACAGGGAGCTCTGGTAGCGTAGTGCCTAAGGCATTTGACTGCTAACCAGAAGGCTGACAGTTCAAACCCACCAGCCACTCCTCAGAAAGAAGATGGGGCAATCTACTTCCATAGTGATACCTCCTCAGATACCCAAAGAGGGGTAGCTATGAGTTGGATCCGACTTAACAGCAGTGAGTTTTTTTTTTTTTTTAGAGTTATACAAGGTCAGTTATTACTATGTTATTCACTTCTGTACCAGTTTATATTGATAAGTGGAGTTTATACCTTACAGTGACTTACAATGTGTTATTATTGTTATTATTTAGTAATAAAAATGACATAATCACATTACACAAATTTTTTTTTTTTTTTTTTTCAAGGAATGAGACCACCTCTAAGTCCACCAAACTAGCCCCATCAGCCAATAGCATCTCAGCCTATTTCTTTGCTGTCTTCTTTTGTGCAAGAGCATGTGGGTGTGTGAGAGACAAAGAGACCCATAAAGGGAATATCTACACAGACATAGTTGTAAATATGGCTTACCATTTATAGGCATGGAGGTATTAGAAGCTGAGTTGGTGTCCCCTGATAGCTACATTCCCATCTTGTCCTTGTGTCTTGGGAAAATTGGTGATTCCTTGGCCAAACCTCTGGATCATGTGAACAGTGAGCAAGTTTTTAACCTGTGTCCTCAGGTGAAAAATTAGGTGGTGACGGGTCCGGAAGGAGCTTGGCTGGAGGCCTCTCGGTAGACTCTGCAGTACGCTGTATGTCTGTGATTTAGTGACCCCCTGCTTGGGTCAGCCAGCTCACGGACCACCCCTCTGAGATTATAGAGAACAAGCCACTGACCGGCGACGTGACTCTTTCACTTCCCAAGGGTTCTCCAAACCAGTTGCAGAGGAGATGAAGGAGTTTCCAGATGTGAAAATAAGAACAGTGAAGTCAGCGATGTTCACA
>NW_006921625.1:13651676-13661238 GCF_000298275.1 Orycteropus afer afer | reverse complement strand
AGTCCGACACACTCACAGACAGTGGTGAGAAGGCAAAGACAGTAGGTTCCTTTCGGTGTTGTCAGTGGGGCTTTGACACGATGCCCATGGAAATGCCTATATCCAGGCTGCTCTCAGCAGCTTCCCTGTGGTGGCATCTACTTCACAGAGAGGAATTGGCTTGTCTCTGGTGCTAGTGTGGGTGGCCTTTGATGCTGGCAGGCTGCCTTGTGTTCCTGGGGGTGGTGAGTACCCGCCCCCCTCTTGGGCCTTTGCCCACTGGAAGCATGCCCTTGAGCACTCCTTGCCCTGAATGTGGCCCTCAGGCCATTCAGTACCCGAGATGGTGGAGCTGCCTGACAAACGCTTCTCCTTTGAACTAGTGGAGGGGCCCAAGCAGCCCCATGCTGAGCCTGTGGGCAGACTCAGGAGAGAAGAGCCTCTCGTCTCCATGAAGTTATCTCGTACAGAACAAGTGGCTGGTCCCCCAGACCAGAAAGCCGAAGTCCTCTCTTGAGCTGGTCCTGCTTCCCGTCATCAGTACTGTTATTTTCCTGCCCCACATCTTACCCTTTTCTCTCCTCAGCCTTGGCCCAGTCTCTTGCTTAGATGACCACTGCACACTTGTGCTTGGTCTCCCCACTTCCGGCTGCCTCCTGCCAACCTGCTGTTTTATCCTTCACGGTCTTCTGGAGTTCAAACCTGAGCTGTCTGCTCCAACCCACTGGCCTCACTAACAGCTCTTCTCCTCAAACCCCAGGCCCTAAACTGGGTTAGTGCTCTGAGTGGGCTGGGTTCTCCCGCCACCTTGTTTTGTATGGACCACTCTCTGGATCTGGAACACTCTCCCAGCCCTTCAGTAGGCCAGCTCCCGCTGGTGCTTCAGGCTTTCATATCGACATTATACCCTGGGAGACACATCTCTCTCTGATCCTGGTTCTGCTGTCCTACAGCTGAATGTCCATTTCCTTTCGCAGCCCTATTGACCCCAAACAAACCAAAAACCAAACGCACTGCCATTGAGTAGGATCTGACTCACAGCAACCCCTCCTTGGGTTTCCGAGGCAGTATCACTGCAAAAGTAGATTGCCCAATCTTCCTTCTGAGGAGTGGCTGGTGGGTTTGAACTGCCACCCTTCTGGTTAGCAGTCAAATGCCTGAGGCACTACGCCACCAGAACTCCTGTATATTCACCCCATCGCATGTTAATTGTCCTCTTGGCTTTTTCCCTCATGAGCCTGTAGGGCAGGACCCACGTCCTGTCTTGTACCGTGGAGTTCCAGCTCCTCCACCAGGCCTGGGCACGGCAGAGGTTGGAGAGATGGTGCCTCCAGGGTGCATGGACTGAGAGGAGGATGGATGCTTTCTGTGTGTCCAGGTTTCTCACCTGGAGCATGCAGGGTAGGTCCAGGTGGTGGTGGACAGTATCCTGCTTTTGCCCACAGCAGCTGAGCACACTGTGGTGTGTCGGTGAGTGGCCAGGAATGGTCAGGTAGGGTCCAGGATTGATGGTGGCTGGGAGGCTTTGTGAAAACCTCCAAGCTGCTTTTTTCTTGAACAGCTGTGTGTCATCCTAAAGGCAGGTTCTTGTAGGAAGACAGTTTCGTGGAGGCTGAGAGGAGCTGGCAGTTGGCGTGGTCTGTTTGCCTGGGCGCTGACCTGCATCTAGTTCTGCCTCTAGGCCTGGACAGTCACAAGTGCCCCCGGAGCCTGACCTGTCTGCACAGCTAGCACATCCAAGAGCCTCTCAAAGGTGGTGAGGGGCCTTGCTTGCTTCTGAGTTTGGGTTTTGTTGTAAGGTTCCCAATTGATTAAAAAAATAAAGAAATGTCCCCACAAGGCTGCAAACATTGTGATATTTTAATGTAGTTATCTTTATATTGAGGTGTTGCTTTTTAAATAAAAACTACAGAACAATGTAATTATTCTGATCATAAGGTAACTACAGGATTTCTAAGAAGTACTCATTCATGGTGGGCCTGTCATTCATGTGGCCGAGCGCAGTCACATTTGGAGATGATGTAAAACACTTGACCTTGAAGCTTGTGTGAATGTGAGGCTGAGCTCACCCCCAGGTCCTGCAGGTCCTTCCCCCAGTGGGCAATGAGGACAGAGGGCTGGGCCCTGTGGGTAGGACAAATCACACGTGTATTGCCGGGGCTGCCAGGTTCAAGAATGCTGTGCTCCTGGTCTCCCTGGCCAACGTGCCCGTGGTGGCTCTGGTGCAAAGGAACTTAACCAGGTGGCTAGTCCTGGGGTCAAGTGAGTGCTGGTGCTTGCAGTTGGGAAAAGGTACCTGCCCCGCTTTGCTTCCACTGCGTGGATGGTTTCTGTTTCAGTGAGACCCCAGAGTCATCAAGCATCTGAGCTGAGAGCCCACCCCTCACTCTGCAGACAGGACTGGGAGCCCCATCTTTGCAAGCATGACTGCCTCAGGGTCACACAGTTAGTAGGAAAGCTGAGACATGAACCAGATCCTTGGAGGCCCGACCAGGGATGGCTGTAGCAGGGGGACTTTCATGGTTCATCTTTGTGTCCCCAGGGCTTAGCACAGAGCTGGCCCACAACAGGGAGGCGAGTATAGGAAAAGAAACCCGCCTGAGCTCAGCCAGCTAGTAAACGGCGGGGCTGCGTTTACACCCAGGTAGCTGGTGCAGCACCACCCGCCTGCCTCTGGAGGCTTACGTGTGGCTGTGTGGCTGAACGGGTGTCAGCAGAGCTTCCAGATGAAGGCAGATTAGGTGGAAAGGCTTGGGGATCTGCTTCCAAAAACCAGCCAGTGGTAGCTGTGCAGGTCGCAATGGCCCAGTGGGGCTCTACTAGGCAGTGTCTCCCTCTGTTGTGCGTGAGTCCCCTCGAGTCATGACTCCATGGTCACTGATAACAACAGTTTACATCAGAGCCACTGTGCACACCAGTGCTGTCCAATAGAAAGATCATGTGAACCTCATGTGAAATTGATGGATTCCTAGTAGCCACAGGGATGAAATGAAGGTGGCTGGAGCTACTGCCATCTGCTTAGGCTCAGAGAATCTGGTTGTGAAATTCAGGCTTCTCAACTTGCAATTCTGCTTCCTTATTAATAAAATAGGGTTTATGACAATACTTGGAGAAGAAAGGAAAAAAGAAGCAGCTGAAATTTTAATAATTTGTTTAGCTCAATAGCTGCAAAATATGATAATTTCACATGTAATCAGTATGGAAAGTATTAATGAAAATTTTATATTCTTTTTTTTTCCCCCCCGCTAAGTCTTCAAAGTCTGGTATGTAGTTTGACTTACAGCACATCTCTGTTTGGACTTTCCCCATTTCAAGTGCCCAGTGGTGTCTTGTGGTGAGTGACCACCACGTTGGCCACTGCAGTAATCATTCAGTGACTGGTGGGGCTGTTGATCATGTGGAGGGAAGCATGGAGGTGGTGGAAGGAGTCATAGACAGATTAAATGACAGCCCTGACCATGGGCACTCAGCTCCGAAAGTTCCTGCAGGGTCTCTTCCCAAGTGTGAGTGCCTGCAGAAGCTACTGCCCTGGCTAAGTGGGTCTCACCAGGACTGCCCTGAAAATCAGCACCTTGCCTACGCCTCTGGGGGGCTTGGGCGGGGCTGTGCAGACCATAGGCTCCCCCATACTTTCTACCCCTGAGCTGCGGGGAAACGTGGGGATCTGGCTCTGCACTCTGTTGCTTTTGGCCAAAGGCTGTTGCAAAACTCCCGGAGCTCAGAACAGGTACGATGTGTTCTTCGGAAAAGGTTATGAGGTTTCAGACATAACAGAAGTTCTGAGTATACAAATCGAGGATATCTCAGGGCAGTGTCAGGAGTGATGTCATCAGACCCATACATCATGGGGCTCCTTGGCTGGAGCATCTGAGAACACTTCAGGCTTTGAGGCGGCCCGCACCAGACGAGACTGGAAGTTCCAGACTCAATAGGGGTGCTGGGGGGAGGTAGGCAGTCAGGAGCTCTGGTTTGCTCAGATGGCTCTTGGGTAAAAGGGGTTAATTTGTTTTCTGGATTGGTTCTAAAGTCCAGAGGGTGGGTCAGTGGAGAGAAAAAAGCTCCCTGGGCCAGCTGCCCTGTCCTGATGGTTGGGTTGAGGGAAGAGGAAGGGAAGCTGGTGTGAATCTGTGGCCAGTCCTGGCTCAGACCAGGTTTCTGAAAAGGTGAATTGGGCTTTGGAACAGCTAAGCCTGACTGGAGCAAGTGTTCATTACGAGCACTTGATCTGTGCCGCTGGAAACATCTTATACTGAGAACCGTACTTTGTCCAAACAAGCACTTGATCCAAAGATCCTGGGGACGACTGATGTTGAGTGACCTCTGAGCCAGGCCAACAAGGCTTGGGAAGAGCATGCACCAAATCCCAACCATCCCACTTCCGCTGAGTCTATTCCTCCAAGTCATGGCGACCCTGTAGGACAAAGTGGAGCTGCCTCATAGGGTTTCCAACATACTTCAGTCTTAAAGGGAGCAGACTGCCACATCTTTCTCCTGTGGAGGACCTGGTGGGTTTGAACCACTGACCTTTGGTCAGAAGTCAAGTGCTTTAACCACTGTGCCACCAGGGCTTCTTAGTATGGGCACAGTTCTCAAAATTCCACATTGTGATGCTGGAGTAGAAGGGGTGGCGGGCAAGACTTTTTACATTGAAAAAACAAAAACTGTTTGATAACAGCCATACCCATTGGGCCAGTGGTCTGGGAATAGGGACAGCCGGAGTCCTCAGGCTGGGCAGAGTAGGAGGAATGAGTTTGTATCAGGTCTTGTGGCCCACGTCATGAATGAACCCCCATGTGCCCATCAATTAGCTTCAACAAATTTTAATATTTCATCAGGGTGATTTTTAGCTCACTTATTAATAATCCCTTTCGATTAATTGAGTTCACAAAGTACTTTAAGGCCTTCACAGTAAAAACTCACTGGATAAAATAGCCACAAAATCTGACTCCTTGTTTAGGAAAAAGGATGTTTTTGTATATTAGGGTTTTCTAACTAGTATTTATCCTCAGATCAGGCCTCATATACATGGGAAAGCTG
Source organism: Orycteropus afer afer (assembly GCF_000298275.1). Taxonomy (NCBI): domain Eukaryota; kingdom Metazoa; phylum Chordata; class Mammalia; order Tubulidentata; family Orycteropodidae; genus Orycteropus; species Orycteropus afer. The sequence continues at coordinate 13,656,222 of NW_006921625.1, read as the reverse complement.
GACAATGAATAAGGAAGACCTATGAATTTGAAATTTGCCTTTGAATTAGGGTGTTGGTGAAGAACATTGAATATACCATGGACCCCAGAAGAAGGAACAAATCTGTCTTGGAAGAAGTACAGCCAGATGGCTCCTTGGAAGCGAGAATGGTGATACTTTCCTGGGCATGTTATCAGGAGGTCCCAGTCCTGAAGAAGGACATCGTGCTTGGTAAAGTAGAGGGTCAGCGAAAAAGAGAAAGACCCTGAATGAGATGGATTGGCACTGTGGCTGCAACAATGCGCTCAGATATAGCAGCTGTCATGAGGCTGGTGCAGGACCTGGAAGAGTTTCCCGCGCTGTTGTACACAACAAGGTCACTGTGAGTCGGAGCCACTTGACGGCACCTAACAACAACTTTGTTATTGCCTTAATCTGTGATTGGATGTTTCAGCAACATCTTTGTTGTTGTTAGCTGCCATTTGATTGACTCTTCCTCATGGTGACCTTATGTCCAATGGAACAAACATCAGAGAGTGTTCTGTTGGGATCCATGGGGCTTTCATTGGCTGATTTTCAGAAGTACATCACCAGGACTGTCTTCCTAGTGTGTCTTAGTCTGGAAGCTCTGCTGAACTTGTCTGCCATGGGTGACCCTGCTGGTGTTTGAAAATACTGGTGACATGGCTTCTTCCTTTCCTTCTGTTAGCCACAATGGCAAGTTCAGTTCTCTAAGGAGTTTTGGGACCTTTGTTGACTCTGCTTCTCAACTTGTTTTATTTTGAAGGGAAAATGTTGTTCTGGAGTCTAAATGGTTAGAGACCTGGGAGTGGCTAGCAGAAACCAAGAGGGAGCTAGAGAATTTCTCCCATTACTCTGCTTCCTGGTTAGTTCAGCCTGCCATTCAGGTGTCCCATTGGAAGTGGTCACTCTTGGAGAGGTCACCTCTTGACCTGCCTGAGTTTTGAGGCTTTGGTGGGAAAGGTGTGGAGATAGAGTGGGAGGGATGAAGGCTGATGGTGTTTGCTTTCATCCCTTCAGGCTCAAAATGCTGTGTGTATATTTCAGGCGTCTTGACATTTTGTTTCCTTGTTTGGAAAAGGTTGATGATGATACTTGGCCCAGAGTTACTCTGGGGTAGTTGTGAGGACCTAAGGTAAAAAAATGCATAAGGAAGACTGAAGAAGAGTTGATGCTTTTGAGTTGTGGTGTTGGCGAAGAATGCCGAAAGTACTATGGACTGCTAGAAGAACTAACAAATATGTCCTGGGAGAAGTGCAGCCAGAATGCACTTTGGAAGTGAGAATGGCCAGACTTCATCCCACCTACTTTGGTCATGTTGTCAGAAAGCACCATTCCATGGAGAAGGATATCATGCTTGGTAAAGTGGAGGATCAACGAAAAAGAGGAAGGCCCTCAATGAGATGGACTGACACAGTGGCTGCAATGATGGGCTCAGATATAGCAAGGATTGTGAGGCTGGCACAGGACCAAGCAGTGTTTTGTTCTGTACATGGGGTCACTGTGAGTTGGAGATGACTTGACAGCACCTAACAACAACAACAACAACAAGGTAAACTCCAGGAGACATCCTTTCTGTTGTGTTCATGAATCTGTCTACTGTGCCTGGAACAGCATCTGGCTCAAAGTAAGTGCTCAATAAATTTATAATGAAGAACAAGAGGGAGAAAGGGAGGGAAGGAAGAAGAAAGGGAGAAGGAAACACTAGATCCATCGTCCGCTGTAAATAGTTCATCACGAATCTTTCATTTCAGGACAAGAAAATGTCACTAGAGGTCCCTTCCTCCTCTGCGCTCCCCCACAGGCCCGTTTCCTCTGGGCTTGGCATGTCCTCTACTTGTTCTTCCTGTGGAAATGTCATTCCTATCTCTGAGGCTCAGCCCCAGTGACACACTATCTTTTAAAATATTTAGGACTTTTCATGGCGAAATCCATTCCTCTGTTGTCTTACACGGCACTCTTCACACCTCTGTGATGGTGGTAATGAGGATGGCGGTCGTTCTGATGTACCAGATGCTGGTGGTGTGCTGGTGACATGACATGCCCTTACCGGGCCGGCAGTATGGTTTCCAGGCCACCACAGGGAGCTCTGAGATGCAGGGTGGAGAAGTGACTTGTCCAAGACGATGTAGCTGGTGAGCAGCTGGGCTTGGATCCAGCGGAGCCTGGTATGGTTTACAGCCCACTCCGCCTGGCTGCTCCTGCATCTGAAGCCTCTGCTTTGGCTACCCTGTCTGCAGGGCGTGCTCACAGGTACGGAGGGAGCCCAGGCCTGTGTCCCCTGACTCCAGGCTTAGCCCAGGGCTGGAGACATGGTAGGTGTGCAGTAATGGAGGAGATGCCCACCTCTGTGGGGCTGGCTCTACAGCACTCTGTGTTACGGACAGTTAGTTAGATGGGGTCTGTTTTTCTCACTCCCTACCTCACTGCCTGCAGAGTCCCCAGTGGTTCTGAGTCCTGGGGGTCGGGGATGTGGCTTATTCAGAGTTGTGCTCTCGGGGCTTCTGACAGGACTGCACAAACAACAGGACCAACAGAGCTGGCAGGAGAGGCCAGGCGCTCCAGTGCTCTATCAGGGTGGGGAAGCGTGAAGGATAGTGGAGGACCTCTGAGCACCTGAATATAAACTCCATAGTCCAGTGCCTGGTCTGTCCTGCTTGCTAGAGCTCCAGTGGCCAGCACAGGGTCTAGAAAAGAGTAGGAGCTCTGGTGGCGTAGTGCCTAAGGCATCTGACTGCTAACCAGAAGGCTAGCGGTTAAAACCCACCAGTCACTGCTTGGAAGGAAGACTGGGCAATCTACTTCCGTAGAGATACCACCTGAACCCAAGGAGAAAATAATAGGTGCTTAATAAATGCACATTGAATGAATGAATGAACTCCAAGCTCTATTTCCCTGCCTTCTCCAGAACTGGCTTTGTTACAGAGTCTCTACTTTCTGCTGGAAGGTGGGTAGCTCAGGCCAAGAGAACATCCAGTGTGACCCTACCTGCCTGAGTGGACACGGCTCCACTGTACCACCATTGATGTGCCTTTTGTTAGCACCTGTGTGGCTGGGCATGTCTCCATGGCCTGGCTCCCATTGGACAAGCACCTTTCAGCATGGGCTGGCCACAGGACACCCAGGGTCCTACGCCTGCCCTTAGGCAGCCGAGTGACTGCTTTGTATTCTTCTTGCCTCTTTCTCCCACACCCACCTCAGCTTCTCTGTCCCCTGGATGCTGGACTCTAGGTGGTGGGCACCCTGGTTATCTGTAGAGGGACCCTCTATCTGAGTTACTAATCCCAGCCATGGTGTGCCCTTGAACTTTTCTTTAAACAAGCCTGGCCGACCCTCAGTGGAACTTCAGGTCACATTCCCAGAGAGCCTGAAGATGATGGCTGGAGTCTATTTATTTTCCAGGATTTCAAAAAACATGCATTTTTTTCCCCCTCTGACCTTAAACAAAACTTTCCTTCCACCAACACTTGTATTTTTAACTTCATGAGAAAATATGGCCAGGGAGCATGTTTTCTTTTCATAAACTGTCAGTTTTCAGATTTTTTCATTTAAAAAGGCTTTGGGAGATGAGAAGAGTGAGGGCGTTTTCCCCCTTCTGCTGCTGTGGGGGCTACTCAGAGCAATTTTCTTCCCTGAGCAGAAAATTCCAGAGTCTCATGCATATGGCCCCTTGTCAGTTCTTCCTGCATTTGGGGCCTGCAGCTGTTTTGGTCAAGGATTTTAGGGCACCTTTCCTTCTCCTTAAGACCTGGGGCTGGACGAGCTGAAGGCTATAAACAAGCATTTCCTCTCTGCCAGGAAACACTTGAGATCTTTGCCTCTGGGAACTGTCTTTCTGTGTGTGGGGAGGCAGCACCTGACCTGGCGGTGGCACTCCTCCCAATGTAGGGGGAGATGATGGCAGGTAGAGGGGATGGTGGCAGCTTGTGGGAGGAAGATGGAGGCCGGCAGTGTGTAGAGGGGGAGATGGCAGCAGCCTGTGGTATACTTGCTGCCCCTGAATTTTCTTCCATCCTCTTCATTCAGTGGATGTAGGAGTGGAGGCCCAGAGAGGGCCAGTGAGTTGGCCATGTGACACGGCTGTTCAGATAGTGAGCAGAGGGCCTAGTGGAAAGCATAGCTTCCATGCTGGGTCCCTGCCATCCCTAGTCTCCCCGTTGCCCTAGCAGTGGTTTGTTGACTGACTTCCAGGAGGCTGTTTTAAGCCCCAGCTCAGCCTCCTTGGGCCTGTGGTGGGATTGCCCTGGAGAGGCTGGAGGTAACTATGACTCTCTGTGTTCCTTTTGAAAACCTGTGTCCTGTCAGGGTCGGGATGACCAAACAACCTACGTTTCAGGGATTCTTCTAGAATTTAAAATGTTTAGTTCAGTAAGGAGTTATCAAATGAAAGGCTACTCTGTTCTCAAGAAAAACAGAAAAGTCTGGTCGCTGCCTGCAAGGAGCACTTGCTTAGCAGGGGAGGCTGAGTCATAAGAAAGCCCAAGTGCTGAACAGCCTCTGGAAGAGGGCCTCTGTCCCCTCCTTGCCCCTCCGTCCCCTCCTCTCC
>NW_006921625.1:13648718-13650718 GCF_000298275.1 Orycteropus afer afer | reverse complement strand
CTTCTCTCCCCTCCATTTCTGTTTCCTTCTCTCTACTTCCATCTCTTCTCTACTTCTGCCACTGTCCTGGTTCAGAGTCTCATTCCTTCTTTCTCTTCACCTCTTGCTGTAGCCCCCAAAATGTTCACTTCCCTGGCCCTACCAACAGCGTGATGGTCCTAAAACCAGCATCTGACCATGCTTCCACAAATCGGCCCCAACTTCTCCCTCTAGACTCTTGCCCCTCCCTAGGCAGCCCACAGTGCAGCTGTTCCCAAAGACACCCAGCCCCCTGAGGCTTCTCTGCTTGGAATGCCCTCCCACCCTCCTTTGCTTGGCAGGCACCTGCTTGTCCTTCCTGGTGGCACTGGGACAGCCCCTCCTCTGGGGAGCCTTCTAGATCCTTTGGACTTGTTTGACCTGTGCTGCAGCAGCTTTCTTTCCAGATGGGACCCCTGGCCCTCCTGTGTTGGGGCATAAGCATCTGCTTGCTTATCTGCTCGACTTCTGGACTAGAGACACCCTAAGGGGAGGGGTCTGCTTTCATCCTGGGATTCCTGGCAGCCAGCCCAGTGCCTGCCCAAGTCACACATCAGAGTGTGGCTGTTCAGTGAGTGAATTCCAGGGTACAGCAGGGAAGATTGGGGGAGAGAAGGAAAAGGTTGTCCCTGGGCTGGGTACTGAGGGAAGCCTTGCACAGGCGGGAGGCTGTGTTGCCCCTTGAAGGATGAGTACACATTAGGTTAGTAGGTGGATTTTGGCGAGGAAGAGGGGAGTGGTCTTAGGTAGGGGAACAATGTGATGGAGGCCCCTGGCCTGGGTTGTGGGCAGGTGGAGGCCAGGAGACAGGGCTGCAGCTGTGGGCAGCACTGGGCGATGTGGTGGTGGGGGTGGATCTTACAGATGTTTTCTTACCTCCATGGTCTTCATGTTTCTTGTGGGTTGATTTCTTTGTTTCTGAAAGCTGGCATTGGAGGTAAAGCATATTCCTTTTGGTTTTCAAAGTATTTCCAAGCCAGCAGGAGTCTCAATGACCTCTGGGCCTTCCTTTCTGCCACACCCCAGAGCTGGGCATTCAGTCTGGGCTTCCAGGAAAATCAGGTGTCTGGGCTTGGTTCTTTCAGGGCAGGGCTCTTGAGTGGGTGTGACCCTGCTGCCTTGGGCACTGGGGACATGGAGGGAGAGCCGTGCGGAGCTGCTTCCCCGAGCCTGGCGGGACCTCCTCCTTGGCTTTCACAGTCACCTAGTGCCCTCCTTCTGTGGGGAGCCCCACCCCACGCTCATCCACCCACTGTTTTGTTTTGCTGCTGGGTTTAGCTATTCTGGAGGTCTTTAAAGAATTCTAAAAAGAAAAAGAAAAAAGCCCCAAACTTAGTTCTTACTCAGGAAATAGGTACCAGTTTGAAATGGCACACAAATTTAAGGATGCCAGTTTTGTGATGGGACAGCCTGGAACCTTTCTTCCATGTGTGGGCTTTTCTGTTTTTGACATGGGTCAATGCTTTTTTTTTTTCATTGTTCCCTCCCTCTCCCTCCCTCCTCTGGCAACTAACAAAGAAAGTTTCCCTCCATATATAAACCTTTCCTTGACCCTCCACAACAACCAACTAATACTAGATTTGTCCTTCTGTGATTGACTTATTTAACTCAGCATCATGTCCTCCAAGTTCATCCATATTATGCAGTGTTTTGCAGACTCTACATTATTGTTTAGTGCTGCATAGCATTCCATTATGTGTATGTACCATAGTTTGGTCATCCACTCTTCCGCTGATGGGCATGTAAATTGTTTCCATCTTTTTGCTGTTGTAAATAGTGCTGCGATGAACATGAGTATACATACATCTATTCCTGTCCTGTCTCTCACCTCTCTAGGATATATACCTAGTAATGGGATTGCTGGGTCAAATGGTATCTCCAATTTCAGCTGTCTAAGGAATTGCCATATTGCTTTCCATAGTGGTTGTATCACTTCAAAGTCTCACCAGCAGTGTATGAGAGTCCCAATATCTCCACATCCC
>NW_006921625.1:13604747-13642818 GCF_000298275.1 Orycteropus afer afer | reverse complement strand
GTACCCTCGTCACTTTAAATATCTAAAATGGCCACCACTTGTAAACATTCAAAATGGCTGTGCCTTCAGTCACTTTAAATATCCAAAATGTCCACCGCCTGTAAACACTCAAAATGTCTGCACCCTTGGTCACTTTAAATATCCAAAATGGCTGCCACTTGTAAACAATCAAAATGGCTGTGCCCTCTGGACAGCGGAAAGTCAACAGCTCAGGTTGTCTCCCTCCCTGCTGTTTCCCTTCCTAGTCACAGGTCACCAGCACAGTCATCCCTGCAGCCCTTGGTGACCAGGGCTGATCTTTAAGTCAATTTTCAGGTCCCAACACCACTTGGAAATATTCAGGCTGTTTGTCCCATCAGAGTAGCTGACAGTCCACAGCTCCAACTGTATCTGTACTCAATGTTTCCATTCAGGTTTTTCCACTAGTTGGTGCCTAATCCACTTCTGCATAGTTCCTTTCAAAGCTCAGGGCTCCAGGATTATCTTCTGTATCTCTTTCAATTGGTTTTTCTTTTCTTTGTTGAAGAGGGTCTGTGTCGCTTGTATGCCTATTCTTCCATCTTACTGGAAGTCCCCACTTGTGGATTTTGGTAACTGGCATCATTGGTGTTTGAATGCTTCTCTGAGTCTTTCCACCAGGGACTGTGAGAGTCTCAAGGACAGGGCTTACTTCCTGGTGGGCTCCTGCATAGGTCCACTCCTGGGTGTATGTGCTTAGTCAAGTTACTTGTTAGGGCATCTGCTTTGTCATCTGAAAACTGGAGATAATCATTATACCTAGATCCTAAGTTAGGTTGTGAGGATGAAATGAGTCTGTGCAGGTAATGTGCTTGGACAGGCTGGGCACCCAGTCAGCACACTCTGTGTTTTCAGTGATTACAGTCACTCACCCACCCCTTGTCCTTCAGGAGCATTGCCCCCAGAGTTTTCATCCTGGTGAGCCCTTGACCATGGGAACTGCCAGGTCACTTTATGTCAGCTTGCTCTGTGCCAGCCACAAGACCTTGAGCAAACTGGCTTCCTTCGGGTGAGAACAGTCCATTGCTCCTCTCCACCTGCCTCCTGTCCTAAGATGGGGCTGGTGTTTGCCTCCTCGCTGCCCTGAAGATCCCTCTCGTGGAGTGGGTAGATGTGGACCAAGGCAGCAGTCAGTCCCAGGGAGATACATGAAAGTCACATCCATCCCTCATTGTCTCTCCAGGGTGGTACCCAAGTCAGTAGCAGGGATAGTTCCTGTTAACGTTAAACCTGAAATAGACATCTGACTGCTCTTTGGATGGAGGAGGCGAGTATGCATCTGTTAGGGTCCATTGAAGACACAGAGCACGCTCTGTCTCTTGAGGTGCTTGACAACCACCTGCTAATCTCTGAGATCTGGGAGTGGGAGTATTCTCACCCCCATGCTCTCCCCTTTGTAGAGCTTGGGAAATGCTGAGACTGAGAAGCAGGGGAATCGGGGGAGGAGACTTGGGCTTTTTCACTTATTTTCATGGTTTAAGAGGTTGTATCTGCTCCTGACTCTGGCTGGGTGGCAGAAAGGGCTCCTGGACTTGGGGGAGACATGTGGGAGATGGTGAGAGCAGGACATTGCCCAGACCTGAGTTCAAATCCCAGCTGTCTACCAGTTGGGCAGGTTTCTTAACCTTGCCTAGTCCTGGTTTCTTTGTAAATGATACCACCTTTCAATGGTGTAATCTAGCACCTGAGCCTGTCTGCATTCAGGAGGAGGGATGAGACTCAGGATCAGCCCAAAGCTGATTCCTGTGAGCTGGAGGTCAGACACATCTCCATTCTCCAACTTCCGCATGTTTCTGAACCAGCTCCCCAGCACGGCACTCTCTGCTTCTTTTCCTGGGCTTGATAATTCATTGCAGTGGTCACGTGGAACTCACAGACCATACTCAGGATTATGTGGTTCATTAGGGAAGTAACAGGCTACAACTCAGAATCAGGATCCACTTGGAAGTAACAGGATACAACTCAGGAGATGGGAGACAGTTTGTCAATCAGGACAGCTTCTAACCAGGACAGCTCTCCTGTACCCACAGGCAAGCCCTTCTCTTAGCATGCCAGCCAGTGGTCCTTCTCTTGGTTGCACAAGCTGATGGCCCTTCTCTTGGCCATACCAGCCTTCAGGCCTCCTCTCAGCCTCTGCCCTACTAGGCAAGTGTTACAGTTCTTTAACTCCACTGTCAAGTGCCTGGAGATACCCTACTCCACCAGTAAGCCTCCTGCCCAAAGGCACTCAGCTCTCTTGCTCCATAGACTAGCAGTCCCACTACAGCCCTCTCATTCTGTGGGCCAGTAGGCCCACCACAGCCATCTGTTAGTTTCATGGCTCTTGCTGCTTGTACTCCTGCCACCATTTCTCTGCTGTGGTTACCACCATTTTTCACCATCTCATATAGTATTAAGTGTTATAACTCTCTCTCTCCTGGGTTTAGGAGGTTCTCAGTGAAGGGACCCTAGGTCCAAAAGATGTGATTTGCTCAAGGTTCTTCTTGATGGTATTAGGCCCCCTTCAACCTCTGTGGATTGGTCCTTGTATTCAGTTTCGAGGCATGGCTCTCCAAGCCAAATTATGAACTGACCAATCCCCTCAATAGACCACAGTCACTCAATTTACATAGTAATAGACCAATTTCCACAGTCACTTAATCTTATTGGTGGTTTTCTATATTCTGTTTGCATAGTATACTGACCAATCCTTTGTAAGATTGTGGGCCAACCAATCAATTTTGGCAAAATTATAAACCCAAGGCCTAAGGCCATATATAAGAGAAACCCACTGCACCACAAATGAGTGGTCTGTAAAGAGCTAGCCTGACCTAGTAGATGCTCTTTGATGATTGTGAGGACCACCTCTCCATTGCTCCTCTTGTCCCCCCGCATCCCCAGGAGTTGAGGTGAGGGGCTAGGTTGCTGTGAAATGTTGACTCTTGGAAAGGGCTTTCCCAGGCAGGGGCTACTCTGATCTGCCCCTCAAGAGGGAATCACTTCCTGTCTCTGGCCACCTGTCAGGCCTAGCTTCTGAGATTTTCCCCTCCGTATAGACTCTTACTCTCAGGAAGGGGCCAAGACTAACACCGGACCTCATGGTTCCAGGCTTAACGGTCATGCTGGGTGACAGAACAGTCACTGCTGTTCTTGGTGTTACCCTCAGCCCCTGGTCTGAGCTGGAGAGGGAGGGGACAGACTGACATGGTTTCGGGGACTGCTGAGATTCCAGGCCCCATGGGCCAAATCCGGCCTGCCTTCTGTTTTTGTAAGTAAAGTTTTATTGGAGCACATCCATGGCCATGTGTTTACGTATTGTCTAGGGCTGCTTCCTTTCTACAACAGCAGGGTTGAGTAATTGCAGCAGGGACCATCTGGCCCACACAGCCTAGCATATTTACTATCCGGCTCTTACAGAAAAAGTTGGCTGATCCCGAATCTAGGCTGTGAGCATCTTGAGGACAGGAACCATGCCCTGTTCATTTGTGGGGCCCTGGACTTTGTACCATGTGAGCACAATGAGCATTCCATAGATAATAGCTGAATAAATAAGTAGAAAACCTGCCAGGATCGTTTGGGCTTCAATAATAAATGTGACTTGACTAAAAGTGGCTTAAATAATAACAAAGAAGGTGTTTTAGCTCACATAAGGAGAAGTCTGGAGCTTAGTGGCCCCAGATCCAGTTCAGTAGTGCTATCAAGGATTCAGGCTGTTCCCTTCTTCCCCCAACATCTGCCAGGTATTGGCTTGGTCCTTAGGCTTGTCCCTTCGTGTCATAAGATGGTTGCCACAGTTCAAGGCCTCACGTCTAGTGCCATTTAAACATCCAGCTGAAGAAAGGAGTTTTCTCCTCATCACTCTTTTTATGAGAAAGGGAGGCTCTTCCCAGAAGCTCCACAGCAGACTCCTCTCAGATACCACTGGTTAAGACCATATCACATAGCCCATGCCCTAACCTCAAACGAGACTGGGAAAGTGAGTTTGGGGCTTTGTCAGCCTTTGTAATTGGAGCTGGCTCTGTCCATGAGGAATTAGGGCAGGAGAACCACAGGCTGTTGTCATTGTCATCACTGTCTTTGTGCTGCTGTTCCCTTGGCCAGGAACACAGTTTCCTCCCAGCCACGCTCCCCACTCCAGTTTCTGCTCAACCTCCCTTCCCCATGGAACCTTCCCCCAGTCTCCCAGCAGACATTGTGTGGTCTGCACACTCCATCCTCCTCAAGTGTGACCTTTCTCAAAGGCTGGCACGTCCACCTCACCACCACTCCAGGGTCTTCTGGAGTGGAGGGACAGGCCATTTTCCTTTTTAATCTTCTGTGCCCACATGGCAGGTGTTCACTGACCCACTGAGTAACAGATGGATACTGGGTAGGCTTCTGACATAGGCCGAGGAATCTTGATCTTCAGAATTATCTTTCAAACCAGGATTGACAGTAGCATCCTGGATCTCCTTCAATGAAACTAAAGTTAATCCAATTCAATAATTTCTGATCTTTAAAAAATACCTTGGAAACCAGTTCTTCACATGAAATTGCCCTACTTGACGAGTCCCTGGGAAACCCTGCAGGGTCCTAGAGAAACACAACTTGAGAACCACTGGTCTAGCCCAAGCCCTCATTTTGTAAATAGAGAAACTGAACTGGAGAAGAGATGTGATGGGTTGAAGGTGCCCCCATCCTCATAGTGGCTGGAACACAGGGCTCCCAGCTCCCTTTCCAGGGCCACTGTGTCCCTGTTAGAGCAGACCTTCTAAAGGGGAAGCGGCCTTAATCCTCATGGTGAGTTCAGCACCAATGGCTATGAGCAGCCCATTGCAAGGACCCTGTTGTCGGGTGTTTAGATTTCCCCTTAAACTTTAAGTGTGGTTTTCCCTAAAGAACTGTGCTGCTGACCAGGGGAAAAAAAATGTACCCTCTGAGCCTGGGGCTATTGCCCTACAAGTTTTAACATGAATGGCCAAATCTGTCTTTTAAAATTTAAAGGTAGTCAGGAGGTGGATGTGCAAGGAAAAGGAATACATATATTCTTTTTGTAGGGTATAAAGTTGATATTTGGTTTATTTGAAGAGTGGTGTATTGGCTTTCAAAGAATTAGCCACGGGGGTAGACCCTTCATCTGAGATCAGTACTAGTAGCAATTGCTTGCAAAACAGCGTCTTCCTAAGAGGGAGAAAAGTGAGAGAGCAGTCATTATTGTGGGGTGGGAGATTGTGAAGGGGACCAACTCTCTCTGGGACAAGAACTCAGTGTGCAGTTTTCACACACATTGGTCCAGCTTAGAAACTCAGTCCTAGGGAAAAGGGACAAGGCTCCTGTAACCAGTTATCAGGTGCCATCGAGTTAACCCCAACTTAGGTGACCCCATGTGTGTCAGAGCAGAATGGTACGCCATAGGGTTTTCAGTGGTGGATTTTGTGGAAAGATCACTAGGCCTTCTCCTGAGGCACCTTTGGGTGAACTTCAACCCCTAACCTTTCAATTAGCAGCTGACTGCATTAACCATTTGCACCACCCCCAAACCAACAAAACCCGCTGCCATTGAGTTGATTCTTACTCCGAGTGACTCTGTAGGACAGAGTGGAACTGCCCTATAGCATTTCCAAGGCTGTAAACAGAAGTAGACTGCCACGTCGCTCTCCTGTAGAGTGGCTGGTGGGTTTGAACTGGCGACCTTTCGGTTAGCAGCCAAATGCTTAACCCCTGCACCACCAGGGCTTGTGCACCACACGAAGACTCCCCCCAAGTCACAGGGTGACATGCAACTTTGGCAGTTTGTCTTACCTTCCTTCCATTTCCAAGGGGTTGGTGGTAGTTTTTTTAAATATGCTCCCTTATGTTAATATCTGGATTTTAGGGATTTACCCAAGATACCCAGAGTTCTGGTGGTGTAATTGCTAAGGCATTTGGCTGCTAACCAGAAGGTTGGTGGTTTAAGTCCACAAGCTACTCCGCGGGAAGAAGATGAGGCAATCTGGTTCCGTAAAGATTTACAGCCTTGGAAACCCAATAGGGGCCACTCAATGGCAGAGGGTTTGGCATGATTTTTGAGACATGGGATTCCCAGATATCTTTTTTGATGATGCTTTTTATCGAGGTTTGCTATCCATATGGAAAAGTGCAGAAACATGGCTGTACAGCTGGTAGATTGTCCAATGTGCATACATTGTGTCGCTAGCACCCAGTCAAGAAAACTGTCACCAGCCCTGAAGCCCCCTTCCAGCCATCTCCCCAAGGTGGTTCTAACACTGTGGGCTACTTTTGCCAACTTTTGAGCTCTAGTTCGTAGAAGCAAAGAACGCTGACTCTGTTGTGTCTGGCTTCTGTCACCCAACGCTATGATGAGATCCAGCCATGGTGCTGCATGTAGTTATAGCCTATTCTTGCTGCTGTGTAGTATTCCGCTGACTTCCACTCATGTTTGATCTTCATGGCCACCCCACGAGGCACACGGAATGGGGAGTGTTCATGGGTTTTACATAGGAGTGGCCTTGGGCAGGAGTGACACAGCCTACTGAGGTCATGTGGTTCAGAGAGGTGGGGCTGGGGGTGACCCCAGGTACATCTCCCCTAATGCCGTGCTGACACCCCTGTGACACTGTACCAAGACTCTCCTCCTCCGATGTAGCGTAGTATATTCTGGAACTTTCTCCCCAAGCCTAACACAGATGCTGTGTGCTGCAGCAGAAGTTAATTCCCACGTATTCTTGTCTTGGCTGAAAATGGAGAATGCCTGATGCCTCCTCCGGAAGCAACACTCATTCCCTTGAAGACACCAGCCTGGACTTCAGCTGAGCAGTGCTGCCTGCCTGACCTCACCCTCTCCTCAACCCTGTAATTATCTGCCTCTGAGCCCTTCCCTGCTTAGCAGTGCTTCTCAGTCTGGGAACCTACTAGAAAGCCTCCAGCTGGGGTAGGTTTTCCGTAGGAGGATTTCTCCATTCAGTCCTGTGGGGAGCCTTTCCCTTAGGTCTTCATGCTGAGGTGGAATATATGTTCCCATTGGAGGTGAAGGGGCCTGCTTTGTCCTGAAGAGGTGCTGCCGTGCTCTGCCCCTCTCTTCGGCTGTAACCCCACTTCTGCACAGCCTGTGACTAACAGAAGCCCACGGGTGATTCTGAGACCCAGCTGCTCTTTCTTCCTTTATTTGAAAGGGGACATTCGTCACCAGGGAGACCCATAGCATCACCGTCTCTCCCCACTCCCCAGTGCAGCAGCAAACTGTGTTCATGACACCAAGTATTGATGTCTGGGCCCTAAAGCTCACACAAAGGGGCTCTGATGGCACTGTGGTTAAAGCACTAGGCTGCCAACCAAAAGCTCAGTGGTTCAAACCCACCAGCCACTCTGGGAGAAAGATGAGACAGTCTGCTTCTGTAAAGATTTACAGCCTTAGAAACCCTGTGGTACAGTTCTACTCTGTCCTGTAGGGTCACTATTGAGTCAGAATCGACTCGATGTCAGTGGATTTGGTTACTGGTTTTGGAAAGGTCGTGTGAACTTCTGTCTCCTGGTACAAGTCTACAGTAGTGTCTCTTCAAGTTGCTGGGAGTAGGTTGCAAATTGAGTGACATCCTAGACTGGGGTGTTTGTTACCCACACACAGAAGGGGCTCTGGGGCTGACCCCCATCTGCCAGCTGCTGAGGAAGTGACTTGATCTCTCTGAGCATGATTTGTCCTCTCTGCCCTGGACGTTCCCAATGGCTTTCGCCTCTGCGTCTTCAGAAGACCGTGGCCCTCCGTTTAAATCACTCTGACCCTGTTTTCATACCAGTCAAAGCCTGGATTTCTGAATTCCTACTGTTGTCTTTGAATACCACATATCTGACACGGATGGCACATTCCCAGGCCCGTGCCAGTGGCAGACATTACTAATCAATATGGCACTCCTTCCCACTGAGCTCAGACCCTGTCTGGAGTCCAGAACCCCAGGCAACCACCACCCTTTGCCTGGAGTACATGTATGTAATGAAATCTTGCCATTGCTGCTCCAGGCAGTATAAGTATCTTGCTTTCTACCGAGGAGACTTGGTTTCCTGTAAAAGGGCCTGGAGATAGGAGACCACACCTTTCTGAAGCATTCATATTTCCGGCTTTTCCTTTGAGGTAGGGGGCAGTGAGTAGGGCGTGGGGTGGCCTCACTCAGTGGGACTGTTAGATCCAAGACTCCAGATTCCTGAAGGATCTTGCTTGCTGCTTCCAGAATCGCACTTTCAAGGAGCCTGGAAGCCAGTCAGGTGAATGACTGGCTCTTCCCCGGCCTGCTGAGGTCTCAGTCGCAGATGAGTCCTTGAGGACATCCAACAGTGTAGCAGTGTGACTTTGTGCCAGTCTTCCGTTTGGAACAGGGTCACTTCCTCTTCCTGGGTGAGACGCTGCCTGGCAGGGGTAAGGGGAACCCAAGGGAAGTGGTCACACTCCGCAAGGCTGGGTCTGTCAGGGTGCCCAGCCTCCTTACCCTCTGGCTTTCTTTCCAAACAGAGCCCTGTGGCTCTCTGGAGAGGTTACCACCCCTGCTCACAAGACCGGCTTGTTCCTCAGGAGCAGGCGGCTTAGGGTGGAGGGTGGGGCTGGGAGCTGCTGGGAATGTGGCCGACTCCTCCCTCAGTCCCACGGTTGTTACCTGCCTCCCAGATGGATTTGTTATTCCAGGCTTACTGGATGGGGTGTCTCAGGCCTCGGGCCAGCCCGCGTGGTTTGAAACCAGACTTAATCAAAATGTCAATATTTCCTAGGGCCAGAAAGCAGGCCCTTCCAGGTGTTTGAGCAGAAGCCAGAAATGGCCTGGGAGTCTTTGAGGGCGGGACCTGGGGGCTCCTTCCACGCAAAGGCTTGGGGTTTCTGGGGCACCCCGCCAGGTACCTGTGGAGGAGCCGCTGGTCGCCAGTCGCTGCACAGGGGTGCTGTCCCGGGGCCAAGGTGGCTATAGTGATGACAGCAGCTGCTCCCTTCCTCCCTGCTGAGTCCCCCTTCCCCTCAGTGCACCCCCCTTGAAGTCCCAGACAGGAAGATGTGGAGGTTTCTGAATCCAACCCTGATGTTTTATTTATTTATTTAGATTTTTATTGTGATTTGGGTGAAAGTTTACAGAGCAAATTCATTTTCCACATAGCAGTTCATACACATTTTGTTTCATGACATTGACTGCAGTTCCCCACAATCTAACAGCTCTCTTCCCACTTTTCCCCTTTACCTCTTCCCCGTGTCCTTCTTTCCTATGCATTCCTGCCCCCTGAGCTATCTCCCTGTGCAAACGCTGCCCTTCTGTTCTCTCATGATTGATCGTTCTAAGGAGTGTATCTACCTGATGTAAATGTTCACCCTATATGCTTGTCTCTTGTTTGGGTGGAGGCAATGGGTGTGAGTTCAGTTCCAGGCCTGAGGGGTGACTAGGTGTCATAGTCGTAGGGGTTTTACCAGGCTCCATCAGACCAGCAGGGAGCTCTGGTAGCGTAGTGCCTAAGGCACTTGACTGCTAACCAGAAGGCTGGCGGTTCAAACCCACCAGCCACTCCTCGGAAGGAAGATTGGGCAATCTACTTCTGTAGTGATACCACCTCGGAAACCCAAGGGGAGTCGCTATGAGTTGGGTCTGACTTGATGGCACATAACAACAACAACATCAGACCAGCATACCTGGTCTTTTTTATGATTTTTTGAGTTTTGTTCCCCATTTTTCTTCTACTCTATCCAGGATCTCCTGCAGTGATCCCTTTCCGAGGTCCAACCCTGACATTTTAAAAAGAGGTAACTCAGGGCGCAGAGAGTTGTCTGTGACCTACCCCGCATTGCAGAGTGGCGAGGAGGAGGGCCCTGGGTGGTGGAGACCTTACTCTGTGTCCTGCGTCGTTCTGCACAGACACAGGAGAGAATAAGGCAGACGGGGCCCCATCCTTGGGGTTGGCTGGCGGACTGAGAGTTAACCAGCAAAGAAACCAGATCATATTATATTTAAATATACAATCTGTAAATCCGTGAACAGTAATACTTTCTGATAGTGATGAGTGCTTGGAAGTCTGTTAAGCAAAGTACATTGGTCTGTGGGTAGAACAAATGGTTAATGCCTTTAGCTGCTAACTGAAAGGTTGCTGGTTTGACTCCACTCAGAGGTGCCTCAGAAGAAAGGGCTGGCTATCTACTTGTGAAGAATCAGCCACTGAGAACCTTTGGGAGCATGTTCTGCTCCAACGCCCATGAGGTCACCCTAAGTTGGAACACACCTCGTGCTGGAGAACACACCTGCAGGCCTGGCTGCTGGGGCCCAGCCTTGGCCTTTCTGACCACCAGCTCTAGGAGCTGCAGCAAAAGGAGGGCTCTGGGCCCTACAGGCGCTCTGCAGCCCTGTCTTCTCGGGTGGGCAGGCTGGGGCGGGCTTGCAGCTGCTTGGGACACCACAGCTGCCTGGGCCCTGCCCACCCTCTGCCCTGGCACCCACAGGGCCCACCTGACCAAACTTCCCTCCAGTTCCTGCCAGCTGGTGGGGAGCAAAGCTCCTTCCTCCGGTTTGAACAAATTCAAAGGGTTCCCTTGGGGTCTGAGGATGAAATTCTTACTAGAAGGCTGTTGTGCCAGTGTTTCTTTAAGCAGGGAGGGGAGGTGATGTTTATTCCGATGCTCAGAGAAGAGGGTATGAGTTGCCCACATTTTCCAAACTGCACATGAGGCTGCCTGGCCTGACAGGTGACCATCCGTGTCCTTGTGGAGACAAGACATGGGACTGAGCCAGTGGGAGATGGTTCCCCACTGCTGCCCTCTCCCATGCCTGCCCCCCACATGTAAACAGCGTGGTTGTTTCTGCTGATTCCTGTTGTGTGTCTGCCTGGCATGTTGCAGGGATGCTGCAGGCACGCAGCCCCCCCCCACTGTCCGGCACACTGCAGGCACATAGCCCCACACACAGTCCCACATACTGCCCGGCACGTTGCAGGCACACAGCACGTCTTGGTTGGCAGGAACGCATGAGCTACCCTGGTCTCCTTGAGGCTTCCCTGGGGCTCTAGGGTCCAAGACGGTAGCCACTGGTGTTGCATGACTGTGGAGCCTTGGAATGTGGCTCGTGTGAACTGGGGTGTACTGAAAGTGTAAAATATACACCTGATTCAGGACAGAGAAGAATACAGGCTATCTCAGTATTTTCTATGTTGCATGTCCAATGATAAAATTTTAGATACATTGGGTTAAATAAAATGTGTTATTCAAATGAATCTCCTCTGTTTTTTTCCCCCTCCTTTTAGTGTGGCTACTACAAAGTGTAACATTATATTATCTGTACCTCTCCCATTGTATTTCTTTTGGACAGTGCTGGCCTAGACTGAGGCCGCAGGTATTGCAAAGGCAGCAAGTGTTGGGTTGGAACCCTGATTCTCCCGTTTCTGTTGTGTAACAACCAAAGGCAGGGTTCTGAGTCTCAGTTTCCTTACCTCTAAAATGGGCATGGTGGATGGGATCTCACAGGGCGAAACAAAGAATCAAATGAGGTAGGACAGGAAGTGGCTTGTGGGCCTTGGCCCCCAGGACGCACCTGCCCCCTCTGCCTGTTAGAGAGTCAGGCTGTGAGTTCTGAGGTTTTGGGCCGGACCCACAACAGAACCATCTGAAGAGCTGGAGCAAAGCGAAATTAAAAACAAAAATCATCAGCCCGAGGAAGCCAGCCAGTTGGAAGGACAGATGCCTGCTGACGTGAGGGGACAGGCTTTGTCTGTGGCCCACAGAGCCCAGGTGGAGTGCAGGAAGCAGGGCAGGCTTGGCCACCTGTGACCACACCCCTCCCTGTCCCTGGGGTGCCCCAGGCAGTGACCCCAGTGGTCTCCCTCAGCACCATCCATGTTCAGAATGTTAGGGCCTAGAATGGCACTGCAGAATGGCTTTCCATGCATTTCTTCAGCTGGTCCTCCCAACCCACTGAGCACCAGCCATTTCACAGAGGACAGAGGCCAAAAAGGGAAGGAACTCACCAGAGGCCACACAGCTAAACACACATTGCAGGCTGGGACTTGAACCCTAGGTCTCTGTGGGTACTTGGAGGGTCCACCCCTGCCATGGTGGCCATAGGGGTCAGGAGAGGGCTAGCTGGGGAGGCCCAAGTGGCTGCTGCTTGTTTTCAGAATATCATTGTTTATAGCACCATGGTCATCTGTGTGTGTGTCTGTCTGTCGCCAGTTGGCTTTGTTGGTTGGCCTTTAAGGTGCTTGGCTAAAGTCACAGACACTTCCCAGAGCAAGAAAACAGCATTCCTTCCGGCCCTGAGGAAAACCAAGCTTTGCAGGCTCTTCCAGGCCTCCCCTGAGTGAAGGCGCTGACCCTTTTCACCCTCCCTGGCCAGGGCAGCCCGCAAACTCCTGTCTCTGGGGTTGGTGGTTATGAACAAGGGCTCCTAGGTCTGCCTGCATCCTGGTTCTGCCCCTTCCTAGCAGTAGGTGGCTTCTCCCTATGCCTCAGTTTTCTCATCTGTAGGATGGGGCTAAGAGCAGGGTCTTACTCCTCAAGGTGGGGGGAGGATGGAGAAAGGCTGGCCTCTTTCAACAATAGCAGCTAACGTGTATTAGGATCGCTGTTTCCTTGGCTGCACCCCATTTTCCCAATTCAACACTCTCTCTTGAAACTTTAGATTCTGAGACCCTGAGTGGTTGGGAGCACTGCCTGGTCCTGCTCCTTGACCTAGCTCCAGGTGTGACCAGCCAGGTGGGGGCTGGTGTGGTACCATTCATGCAGGGTTTTGAGGGAGAAGAAGGTGGCAGCTCCTGTCCCCAGGCAGCTGCTTCTCACAACCAGAGCATGGCCATGGGAAGTGTGTTCTCCAGCTGCTGTGGTTGGATGGGAGAAGTCTGGCTAGAAGCCCTGGTGGTACAACAGTTAAGTGCTCAGCTGCTAACCAAAAGGTCAGCAGTTCAAACCCGCTCAGTGGTTCTATGGAGAAAGACCTGACGCTCTGCTTCCATAAAGATTACAGCAAAGAAACCCTAATCATTGGTGTCGCTGTGAGTTGGATCAACTCGATGGCGCACAACAGTGACACGTGTCTGGCTGTCAGATGGGGGCAGCCCTCGTGAGTGTCACCTTGTGCTCAGCAGGGAGGCCCTGGCCTGGTGCCTCTGACGTTCCAGCCCCCGTGGTTCCATGCTAAGGTCCCTTCCCTTGGAGGGCAGAGCAGGATGGAGGGATGGAGGCAGTGTCAGGCTCACTCCAGGCCCCAGATGGCAGTGAGCACAATGCTACCTGCGTGTGGTGTGACAGCTCTGCTTGCTTGCCCGTCCCATCGTTTGCTCGTTTTTCAGACACGCTGAAGTCTCCTGCGTGCTGCCCACCTGCCCTAGGCACTGGTGAGTCACCAGCAGGCAAGCGTGACACGGTCCCTGTCCTCTTGGGCATAAACAAATGAATCAGTATCTCCTGAAAGCTGATGACAGTGCTTTGAAGGAAAGGCTTGGGAGCGGTGAGGGAGAAACGGGGTACCTAGCTTGGGCGGGTGAGGGGGCTCTTTGGGAAGGATTTGATGATGATGTGACATGAGACCTAGGGCTCAGGAGGACTTGACCTTGGCCAGGATGGGGAAGCCAGACTTTCGCATAGTGAGACGTGTGTCAGGGTACTTAGGGTGACATTATCTGTGATGCAAAAATTTGGAAATAATGACCTGTATATCTCACCAGGAGAGTAGACGAATGAATTATTGTTGAACATCTGTGAATACACATTTGTTCTTCATTCTCTATCTTTCTGTAAGCTTGAAATGTTTCATTAGAAAAAAGATGCTGGAAGTCCATATCTGACAGCAAGAACACTATGTGCAAAGGCCCTGAGGCAGGAAATAACTTTCTCAGTGAGGATGCAAGTAAAGGCCTGGTGTTTTCCATGGTGGCCACCCTACTGTGGCCATTTCTCTTTGAAAGCCTGCTGACAGCTGCCTCTGTGACCATAGGCAAGGCCCTTTATGAGGCTTTGGAAGACCGTTCAAGGAGGGTGTCAGCTGGAGGACGTGGGAGAAGTTGAACCATCTGGCGGTGCCAGGCTCGGCTAGGTCTGGGGTCGGGGGGCCTTCTGGGTGAGTCAGCCCTCTTTGCACGGAAGCACCAGAGCTGAGTCGGAGCTCTGCCCAGGGCCCGGGGTAAGTTCCCCCTGCTTTGGTGGAGGAGTTTGTCTGCTCAACAGGCTGCCTGGAAGGCAAGTCACTGTTCTGATTTTGTTCATTGTGGCCACCTTGGGGTGGGTTTGGTAGCCTGGGCTGCCCATAACGGTCTCCACAGCCCAGACGAGTGGCTGAGCGTGCCCTCACCTGTGCCAATACCCGGCTCTTCCTGGCTCTCTGAAGCTCAGTTAGGGACCCCTGGACCCTGAAGTGTGGGCTGCTGGCTGACAGCCACTGCTCTGGTCTAGGACTTCACCTTTCTGATGTGGAAACGTGGCCCAGAGAGGGGAGAGGAGGAGGCATGAGGCCCAGCTGTCAGTCCCAGTCCAGGGCCTTCCTTGGCCGTGAACAGGGGTCCCCAGCAGAGATGAGTTCTGTTGATCTCACCTGGAAAGAAATGGCAAGCCTGCCTGCCCCTGGCCCCTGAGCCTTGTGTGTGGGGTGGGAACCGTGGCATGAGATTCTGGCCTGAGCTCCCCCGCAGGTGCTTCCTGCTAATGCGTGAAGTGTTCCAGGCACAGGGCACAGCGAGCACCAGGGCTCCAAGAGGGCACAAAGGCAGCCCAGTGTGGTTGGAGTAGAGTAAGTCAGGAAATGAGGCTGGGAGGCTGACAGGTGGACCAGATAGGTGGCCTGCAGCCTACAGCTCTTGTAGGTCAGGGTGAAGAGTTCGGATTTTATCCTAAGAGCACGGGGAGCCTGGAAGTGGTTTGCTTTTATAAATCCCTTAGGCAGTGACATGGACGTGGGGTTGGATAAGAGCCAGACAGAAGCAGGGAGATCAGTTAGGAGGCTGCCGCGGTCATGCCATGAGATGTGGTGGTGGCCTGGACCAGAGCAGTGGTGGTGGAGAAGGGAGATGACAGAGTCAACATGTCGTTTGGAGCAGACTCCAAAGGACTCGATGGATGGTCGCAGGACAGTGGCTGTGTTAGTGGGGCATTGCCCCAAAGTTAGACATTTTTGTTATCTTGTGACTTTTGTGTTTCAGGAATGCAGGAGCAGCTTAGCTGGTTGTTTTGGGTCAAGGTCTCTCATGAAGTTGCAGCCAAGATGTTAGCTGGGCCTGCAGTCATCTGAAGGCTTGACTGGGGCTGACACATCCACTTCCAAGGTGGCTCACTCACATGGTTGGCAGATTAATGATGGCTGTTGGAAGGAGGCCTCAGTTCCTCCCCACATGGGCCTCTCCATAGGGCTGCTTGAGTGTTCTCACAACACGGCTGCTGGAGTCCCCTAGAGCCAGGATCTGAGAAGAGGTCCAGTGACTTTCATGACCTTCTCTTGGAAACAGCATGCCATCATTTCCAACTCATCCTGTTGACTACACAGGTCAGCCCTGCTCAGTGTGGGAGGGGATTGACTTGCCAGGTTGTGGATACCAGGAAGTAAGATTTACTGGGGGCCATCTTGGAAGCTGTTTACCCCAGAATCTGAGGGGCCATTGAAGGAGGTGGAATCAGGAAAGGCACTTAGGTTTGTGGCCTAAGTTACTGAGTAATGGTGGGGCCGTTATTGAGACAAGGAGGCCTAGGGGAGGAGCTTGTATGGTGTAAAGGTAGGTGGGAATTGAGACCGCTCTTCTAGACTCTAGCTTGGGGAACTTCACGTTGACATTGGAAACTCGTCTGTCTATAGATCCTTTATTGGTGTGCTAGGTTTAAGCTTCCGTAGTCTCAGATTTTGGGGAAATTTTCTTAGGGCTGCAGCTCTTATTCTGTCTCTTGAGCTAACTCTGTGTCAACCTTATAGACTGAGAGTTAAGAGCCAGGCACTCTTAGGTTCAAATCCCAGCTCAGCTTCTTTATAGCTGTGTGACCCTAGGCCAGACACTTGACCTCTCTGGGCTTGTGTCTTCATCAGCAAAATAAATCCACCTAAGGCTCAGAGATGATGGAGAGGAAGCAATGAGGTGTGATCTGGCTCTCCTTCGGCTCCTTCACACCTCAGACTTCCCAGGCTCTGCGTGCACAATCACTTTTACCTCATACCATACCAAGGACACGGCAGGGATTTTGATTGGGAAGGGTTTCTAAAGAGCCTGTTCAGCTTCTTTTAAGAAGGTGATGCAAAAATTCTGGGAAGAGCAGAAGTAATTATTACTCATAGGGAAATGCAAATATTTTTGTGAATATCCTCTGAAAAAATTGGGGCATTTTTTTCATGAGCAAATAGCCCTGTTTATTTCTCCAACAAAATAACCACAGTTGTGCTTCAGGGGCCAATTTACAACTGTCTGTGGCTTTTCTCAGAGGTGGATTCACATCCCTTCCCCCCAGCTTTCTCTTGTTCTTTAACTCTGAGAAAACATGATGAAGACAAGCGACCAGATTTGTGCTTTGCTGAGAGAAGAGGATTCCTTTTACTATGAAAGGTTAATTTCTGTGGCCCAACTTTCTCAACTGTGAAAACCAATGCGGGCAAACACATAGTAAGCACAAAAATACATTTAAAAATATTATTTTACTTGGAAGGGATGTGTTTAAGAAGGTCAGTAGTGTTTGCTAGAGGACAGGGGTCTCTTTTTTCTTGAAGGAAACATTCTCTAAACTCCTAAAGAGACACAGAGGAGTGTGGGGTTGGAGAGTGGGGGCGGGGCACGAGAGAAGCACATAAAATTATCTTCACTTTCACCCTGTGCCTGGCACTGTGGCATGCACTTGAAGCACAAGCTCTTGTCCCTTCAAAGGGCATTTAGTTATTATACCAATCAGGAAACCAAGGCTCAGAGAGGTTGAGGAAATTGCCCCTGGTCGCTCAGTTCATGAACAGAGGCGTCAAGAGACCAGTGCCACCTGTCTTTCCATGTTGTCCTAGGGGAAGAGGCTCTTGGTCACCAGCGTCAGGGCACCTGACCCACTGAGATGAGATGGGACACACCCTGGGGGAAGGGCTCAGGAGGCTCTGTGTGCTGCTGGTCTTCTCACAGGGAAGATGGTGGTATGTCCATTTGCAGAGAAGAAAATGAAGGCTCTGCCGTGGGGGATTGATTTTTTTTTTTAAGTCCGGAAATCATCTCTTCTGGTCTTGCCTCTCTATCCATTTATCCATCCATCCATCCATCCAAGATTTATTGGGCGTGTCTATGTGCCAGGCTAGGGGTTCAGCAGGGAGCAAAATAAAGGCCCCCCGCCCTCTGATGATGCTTACATTCTAAAGGGAGGGAGGCAGAGGCGGGCAATAAACAATAAACGGAATGACCAAAGCATGTACTACATTACAAGGTGACATGTGCAACGGCACTTAAAGAGTAAAAGTGAAAACAGGTGAGGAATCAGGAGAACTGGGTGAGGGCTAATTGTAGAATTAAAAAGGGAAGTCAGAGTCAGCCTTGTTGAGAAAGTGAGATCTGTGCAAAATGTTGAAGGAGGTGAGTGCACTGCTCTGAGGATGTCTTCTCCCAAGATGAAGGAGGAGGACTCCAGGCACAGGCAACAGACAAGCTAAGGCAAACTAGGGTCCTTGGAGCCAAAGCCAGTATACGGTCTGTTTTTGTAAATAAAACTTTATTGGAATATAGCTATGCCCATTTGTATGCATACTGTTTATGGCTGTCACTCTATAATGGCAGAATTCAGTAGTTGAGACAGAGACCCTCTGGCCCAGAGACCCTATGGCATAGTGCCAAGGCATTTGACTGCTAACCATAAGGCTGGCAATTCAAACCTACCAGCCACTCCTTAGATGGAAGGTTGGACAATCTACTTCTGTAGTGATACTGCCTCAGAAACCGAAGGAGGGGTCGCTATGAGTTGGAAACTACTCGACCGCAGTGAGTTTGGTTTTTTTTGGTTAGAGAAGGTTTGACAACCAGTGGTCTAGAGCAGAGGTCCCACGGTGGGAATGTGCCTGAGCTGTTTGAGGAACAGTAAGGAGGTGAACACTGTGGCTGGAGTAGAGTGAGTGAGTGACAGGGAGAGGAGTAGGAAGTGAAGTCAGAGAGTTAATGGGCCAGATCATGTAGCACCCCTGCATGACTTCCTGTGGCTTCTTCTAGCTACACCTTGGGACAGATACTGACAGTTTGCAGATGGGGAAGCAGTATGTTCATGTGTGTGAGGGGAAGTAATAGGATTGAGAGATGGCTGAATTTGGAGTCAGAAGATCTGAACATGAGATGTGCCTCTTTTGCCAGCTCTGTGGTCTCTGTTCTCTCATCCACAAATACCTGTAATGGTGGGGGCAATGGTGATGATTGTGATGGTGCTTATAGTAGCAGTGGTAGTGCTAGTGATGGTGGTGATGGTGATAATGGTTGTGATGATAGTGGTGCTGATGGTAGCGGTGGTGGTCATGGTGATGGCGATGATGGTGGAGGTGGTGGTGCTGGTAACGGCTATAGTTAGTGAGCACATACTCTGTGTAGGTACTTTGCACACATGGCTCTAATCCTTAACATAGCAATGCAAACTGGATAGCAGTATCTTGGATTGGAGGAAAAAATACTGAATGACTTAACCAAGACCACACAATTGTAGCAGGGCTCAGATAACAACACACTGTCTACTTTGCATATAGCAGTAAAGAGGCAATGGGGCCGTGGGCCATGAGAGCCCCTGGTAAACAGCCTAGCTGTCACTCAAGGGAAGCAGCCTTTGGTCGGAGGTAGCCCGTTTTAGTAGTCTGCCCTTAGCAGCAAAAGCTTCCTGGGAGGGATAATCCCCCAGTCTGTCCACCTCCCCCAAACCACACCACAATCTTCCTGTCTTTCAGGCTCAGTGGGCTGGGAGAAGGCGTTTCTGCTTGTCCCTGTGGTGACCAGTTACCAGGCCTGGTGTTGGTTTTGGTTTTCTTAATTTAAAGTTGTGGGATCCTTCTGGTGGCTGAGGCTTTTCTGCCCTGGAAACCCCAAATGTTGTGTGGCCAATGAGGCAGGCCTGGAGGTGCTTGAACCTGCCCACAGGCCACAGGCCCCACAGGCCCCAAGCCCCACAGGCCCCGTTCCATCCCACACGCCTCACACCACTCCAGCACTGCGCTTTCTCTTAAGAACATACTGGGGGAGTTTCCGGTTCTTGGAGCTGAGAACTACAGCATCACAAACTTTCTGGGGTAGAGACACTGTTGTGTCTTTGCCTCCCACATCCCGTGCTACAAAGGGCAGAGCTGGCTGGGGGCCTCCTATCTGCCCAGCACTGTTCTTGCTCACCCTCCTGGTGGGATCTTCTCAAGCAATGGAAACCCCCGACTAAGCGGCAGAGTATAGCTCCCAAGTGGGTCTAGAAACCTCTCCCCTCCTTCTCTACTTCCCACCTCATTGCTTTACTGAGTTCGGGGCAGGTTGCTGCCTGGCCTGGCTGTGCCCGCAGCAAAGCATCAGCCTTTTGAGTGGAGTCTGGGCTTAATCCTGCATAACTTTGGTGTGTTTCTAAAAGCTAGTCATTGTCAAGTCAGTGCTGACTCATGGCGACCCCATGTGTGTCAAAGTAGAACTGTAATCCATAGGATTTTCGGTGGGTATTTTTTCAGAGTTCTGGTGGTGTAGGGCCTAAGGCATTTGACTGCTAATCAGAAGGCTGGTGGTTTAAACCCACCAGCCACTCCTCAGAAGGAAGACCGGGCAGTCTACTTCCGTTTGGTACTGCCTCGGAAACCCAAGGAGGGTTGCTATGAGTTGGGGCTGACTCGATGGCACATAACAACAACAACAGCAGTGTTCTATTTTCTTCTGAACATTCAATCAGCAGGAAGTTATGGAGGGTCCACCACCTGATGCCACCAGACCTTGACCCCCCAGTGCCAGCCACACTCCAGAAAGCAGCTTGGGATGGTATAGTAATGGAGGAACTGAGAGCAGGGGAGAGGGTGGAGGCTGGAGTCAACATGATTCCGGGGGCATCCGGGAAGGCATCACAAAGGAGGGTGCACCCAAGCAGAATCTTTGCCAAGTGCTATGTTTCAGAAAGTAGGAACCACAAAGACGGGCGTGGGATGGCCTCTCTGCCCCACCCACCCCATCAGCTCTCTTATGACCCAGTTCACCTTTGGGACTTAATTTGTTTCCTTGTGCCCTAACTAGTGGCCACTAGGTTGGTGGTGTAAAGCAACGGGAATTGAGTTGCTCCTAGTTCTGGAGAGCAGAAGTCCAACATTGAGGTGCCGGCAGGGTCACTCTCCTTCCTAGGGTTCCAGGGAAGGGTCCTTCCTGCTCTTCCTGCTTCTGGAGGCTCCTAGTGTTCCTTGGATTGTGGCAGCATCTCTCCCATCTCTGCTTCTGTCTTCACGTGGCCTTTCCCCCACTGTCTCTCTGTGTCTAAATCACCCTCTCCTTTCTTTTAGAAGGGTACCAGTCATTGGACTTCAGGCCCACCCTAAATGCAGGGTGATCTTCTGTCCAGATCCTTAATGAATTACATCTGCAAAGACCCTTTTCCCAAATAAGGTCACACACATTCTGAGGTTCCAGGCAGACATAAATTTGGGGGACACTGTGCAACCCAATACAGGGGTCTTAAATAAAAATTCTTTTGACAAAAAGGGTTCTGTTTCCCTGTCTTGGTGCAGTCGTCCCTTGCCCCAGATGAGGAAACTGAGGCAGAGGGTGGTGCCCTCTCCTGCTCCCCTGTGAGTCGTTGGCTGAGCTGTATCCAGGGCTCATCTCTCCTGATCCCCCAGAGACCCATCTCCCTTCCATGGCAGTCACCAGGTGTGTTGGGTTTTGCAGACTGAGGTCACCTCAAGTACAGTTGGCTGAAGTCTTGTCACTTCTGAAAAGGCTTGAGTCACTCAATGACACCACTCCCAATTGGGCCTGTAACTGGGATCCCGCCTCCTCATTAGGGGCTGGATGAAAAGAGAATCAGCAACATGGTGCACACCCACCTTGTCAGCTTAAGGCAAAGGAGGCAGAGTCCAAGGTGGATGCAAAGAAATAATCACTGGCAGGGGAAGGGTGCTGGGGAAAGTAAGGACGGTGTGTGTTTGTGTGTGTGTGTCAGACACAGGGTTATCTCCCTTCACCAGAAAAACTGGGCCCTCTGCCCTGCCCCTGGCCAGGTCTGACTCTCAGAACACCCAGGGTCTCACCCTGGTGGTATTTTCTGGCAGCAGGGTGGCAGCTGAATCCTGAAAGCTCACCTGGGTAAAAAAAAGATTTGAACAGATTCTTTAGCCCCACAGACGTCACTGGCAGAACTGTAACACGACCTTCCATTCGCATGAGCAGCCAAGAGGGAGTGAGTCATCGGCTTTTCATGGGGAGGCCTTTCCCATGTCCCAGCCACAGGGACACCAAGCACCTCTCAGACTTTGACCAAATGCACCAAGGGCAGCACCTTCAATTTTCCTTTTCTTCCACCAAATGCATATTCTAAAGACCTGCTTGGCAGTGTGCTTTGAATTTCTGACAAATCTGGTCCCTCACCTTAGTGTAATGCTGACCTTCCCAAGCTTTGTGACCCTGGGTGATCCACCAGTCCTTCCACATGAGGGGCCATGGAATGGTAGCAGAGAGGGGCCCTGCTGGAAGTCCTGGGGCCTTGGTGGCCTGTGTCCCTCTTCCTCACATCCTTGTGCCTCTGAATACCCAGCAGTACCCCAAACTGTGGAGGCAAGGGAGAATGCTTCCTGTCTTTGCCTGTGTTGCTCCACCCCAGAAGCTTCCACACTGAACTTCCGTGCTGGGGTGGATTTACTGTTCCCTGGGCCCCACCATCCTGTCCTCTGCTCTGCCCATCCACAGTGGCCAGAATGGGTTGGATCATTTCAGACTCTTAGCTGGCCCACTGTCTTTGGTTCTGAGGGTTGCCATAATAAGATATCACAAAGTGATAAAGAACAGAAATTTATTTTCTCACATAGTTCCCCAGGCTGGAAACCCAAAACAGGCTCTTCGCTGCTTCCACCCCTTCTGTGGGCTTGAAGAGAGGAGCGGTTCCATGTCTCGCTCCTAGTTTTTGGTGCTGCCGGCAACGCTTGTCATTCCTTTGTTGCGTATAGATGCATCTGCCTTCATTGTCACATGGCATCTGTCATCCCCCGTGTGTGACTGCTGTGTAGTGAGTCGCTTACTATGGCCCTTCTAGCCATGGTCTTTGTGACTCCACCAGATGACAGAGCAGAACTGTGTAAATGTGAGGTGCTTGTGGCCCACCAAGGGGATTGGATAGCTTGTTAATAATGTGAAAAAGTATATGACACTCTTGTGTGGGTAGGACAGTGAGAATAAGGTGTATGGAACCGTAACGTGAAGATTGGTCAGTTTTACCATCTGCTAGGCTTGAAATCGGGAGCTCTGGTAGCATAGTGGCTAATGCACTTGACTGCTAACCAGAAGGCAGGCGGTTCAAACCCACCAGCCACTCCTCGGAAGGAAGGTTGGGCAATCCTACTTCCGTAGTGATACTGCCTCGGAAACCCAAGGAGGGGTCGCTATGAGTCGGGGCCGACTCGACGGCAAACAACAACAACAACAACAACAGGCTTGAAATCGGGAGCTCTGGTAGCATAGTGGCTAAGACACTTGCCTGCTCACCAGAAGGCTGGCGGTTCAAACCCACCAGCCACACCTCGGAAGGAAGGTTGGGCAATCCTACTTCCGTAGTGATACTGCCTCGGAAACCCAAGGAGGGGTCGCTATGAGTCAGGGCTGACTCGACGGCACATAACAACAACAACAACAGGCTTGAAATCAGGAATGGTGTGTGTCAGGGTTGTCCTTTCCCCATACTTACTCAATCTGTGCGCTGAGCCAATAATCTGAGAAGATGGATTATATGATAAACAATGTGGCATCAGGATCAGAGGAAGACTCATTAACAATCTGTGATGTACAGATGACACAACCTTGCTTACTGAAAGTAAAGGTGATTTGAAGCACTTACTGACCAAGATCAAAGGCTACAGTCTTCAGTAAGGATTATACCTCAACATAAAGAGAACAAAAATCCTCACAACTGGACCAATTATTAACATCATGATAAAAGGAGAAAAGATTGAAATTGACCAAGATTTCATTTTATTGGATCCACAATCAACACCCATGGAAGCAGCAGTCAAGAAATCAGATGTTGTATTGCACTGGGCAAATCTGCTGCAAAAGACCTTTCTAAAGTGTTAAGGAGCAAAGACGTCACTTTGAAGACTAAGGTGCTCCTAACTCAGGCCATGGTATTTTCAGTCGCCTCATATGCATGTGAAAGCTGGACAATGAATAAGGAAGACCAAAGAAGCATTGATGCCTTTGTTGGCAAAAAATACTAAAAATCCATGGACTGCTGGAAGAACAAACAAATCTGTCCCAGAAGAAGTGCAGCTGGAATGCTCCTTACAAGTGAGAATGGCCAGACTTCGTCTCACCTACTGTGGTCATTGTGGTAGTTAAGATTATGTGTCAACTTGGCTAGGCCTGGTTTTGATGATACTGGTGATTTACTCCATGGTGGGGTCTACTGTGAGCAGCTGATTAGCTGCCTTAGGGATGTGGTCTGCTTCTAGTATACAAGAATCAGGTTTGAGAAAGGTCTCTGAGATTTTGGCATGCTTGGATCCTGCCTGTAGCTGAGTTTTCATTCAACCGCCTGCCATGTTGTCTGCCAATCTTAGGACTATTTCTGGACTTGAACTAGTGGCCTACCGTGTTGCTTGATAGTCTTGGGACTGTGCCATTTTACTTGTCGACCTTGGGTTTGTCAGCCTCAGCAGCCAGCACCTCCCTGAGTTGAGAGATGCCTCTAGCTCCAGTGGGCCAGGAGTAAGAGGCAGAGCTGAAGCCCAAGGTCAAGGGACCTTTACCCAGCCCCTAGATCTGGCACTTTGAACTTGGACTTCTAGACTCTACAACTGTAAGAGAATAATCCCTATTTATTAAAGTCATACATTTATGGTATGTCTGGTACAGCAGCACTAGAGTACCGATATAGTCATGCTGTCAGAAGGGACCATTCCCTGGAGAAGGATATCATGCTTGGTAAGGAAGAGGGTTAGCACAAAAGGGGAAGACCCTTGACAAGGTAGATTGACACAGTGGCTGCAACAATGGGCTCAAACATGGCAAGGGTCGTGAGGATGGCTCAGGACTGGGCAGTGTTTTGTTCTGTTGTACACGGGGTTGCTATGAGTCAGAGCTGACCTGACGGCACTTAACGACAACAAGCCTTGAAATGTGCCATCCCAAAGACAGAAAGGGGAAAATCTCACTGTCATCAAGAGAGAAGAGCCAGGAATGGAGTGTGTCCTTGGACCCAAGATCCCTGCGCTGAGCCTTGACCCAGGAGACAGAGAGAGGGCTGTAATACTTTGCCGAGATGGTGAGAGATAGCCAAAAGCAGAGGCAGAGACCCAGAGGCAGTGGACCTGCCAGCAGAGAGCACTGTGGGCTGCCTGGCCCTGGGAGCAAGAAAGCTGAGTGCCTTCAGGCTAAGGCTTACTGCCCTAGTGGAATGCCTCTGGCAGAGGCAGACTCAAACTGTTTTAACACTTGCCTGAGCAGGGCAGAGTCCAGGCCAGGAGGCTGAGGGCTAGAGAGGTATGTCTGTGGGCGTGGCTGAGGGGAGGCTGTCCTGATCTGAGAACTGTATCCTGTGTGATCCTGGGTTGTAACCTGTTACTTCCCTAATAAACCCCATAATTATGACTATTGTCCATGAGTTGTGTGTGGCCATTGCAACAAATTCTCAAACGCAGCAGAAAAAGTAGAGTGCCGTGGGAGGGATGGTTGGTGTCAAAACTGGTAAAAAGGTTGGAGGGCAGGGCATTGCCTCATAGGAATCAGTCCTGGGGTGCTGATCTTGATTGTTCTCCCCACTCAGGAAGTTAGAGGATGTCAGATGCCACCTCCATGCCCTTTATGCAGTAACTCTCTGTGTCTGTGCTCCTTTCTATAAACACCACTCAAAAGGGATTAGAACCAGGACCCACTCAACTGCACTATGACTGGATGGCTAGAACTTCAGAGAAAGACCTTATTTCCCAAACAAGGTCACATTCACGGGCACAAGTGTGAGGACTTGAACATGTATTTTTTGGGGCCACAGTTTAATGTCCAGCACCCATGATGGGTGGCCTGGAGAAGAAAGATGAGTCAGCCAATCAAAGAACAAAGTTTGTTCTTTGGGACTTTAGAACTAAGATTTTGAAAGCTGGGCAGTGAGCTGGGCTGATGGGTCTCAGGGGCCTTGGCAGCCACTTGAGTTCTGGTGCAAAGGAGTGGCCAGCTTGGCATGGTGTGTGGAGAGGCGTGAGGAGGTGGCCAGAGCCAGGGACAGCCCAGTTCTAGATACTCCATGGCCTTCCTCTTTCCACCAGGCCCAGTGGGTCTTGGCTCCTCTCCTTGGATCTTTGGAGGTCCCTATCATCCTGGGAATAATCTTTGTGAGCCAGCTCACATGAGTCTTATTCCTGGTGGCTTTGGCTGGAGCATACCCACTAACATTGTCTTCAGTTTGAGTTGATGAGTGTGTTCCATGGTCAAACTGGCTGCCACCTCCTTAGGGCCCACAGAGCCATGCCGGGCCCCTGCTGCTCCTGGCATTCTCCTGTCCAGAGAAGATCCCCTCTCCTCTGGGATCTAGAACTGTGAACGTTAACAGGCTATCAGCGTGTGAAAAGGCATCCAGTAGAGGATGTGTAGGAGCTCTGGTAGCATAGTGGCTAAAGCACTTGACTGCTAACCAGAAGGCTGGCGGTTCAAACCCACCAGCCGCTCCTTGGAAGGAAGGTTGGGCAATCCTACTTCCGTAGTGATACTGCCTCGGAAACCCAAGGAGGGGTCGCTATGAGTCGGGGCCGACTCGACGGCACATAACAACAACAACAACAACAGAGGATGTGTGCCCAAAGATAGGGGTGAGGCTCAAGGAGCATCCTGGCCAGTTTCTCTGGGAGCCAGACCAGGGCCAGCAGGAAGCAAGGGCCATAGTCCCAGAGGCTGCCTCACTGGCTTGCACCCGCTGAGTCTGTTCCTGAGTGGTGCCATCCCAGCATCTCCTTGGGATTTCTGGAAATGCCTCCCACCCCTCAGCCCCCATTTCTGCCCTGTGAATGGCTTTGAGGCTGCCAAACGTCTTGCTGGGAGAAAAATATTTGTCTCAAATTATGTTATGCAGTCAGGTAGGGGGCCCGGACCAGGCATTCTTGCCAGTCAGGCCCCAGAATTGCCAAACTCTGAAGCTGAGAGGAACATTTTTAGTTAATTTGTCCTAGTCCCTGTGTGTTTCTTCAGATCCTTTTTAGAGGCAGTGTTAGGTGCTGCCAAGTCGATTCAGATTCGTAGTGACCCCATAGGACAGAATAGAACTGCCCCATAGGGTTTCTTAGGATGTAATCTTTTTGGGAGCAGATCACCAGGTCTTTTGTGGAGGAACTGCTGGCTGGGTTCAAATCATTGCACCACTAGGGGTCCTTGTTTTTTTTTCCCCTCTCTAGAAGTAAACAGGGCAGAAATAACAAGTCAGAGAGAGAAATTCCAGGAAGAGGGGTCCCTTCACCCTGTTTCCCAGGCGTTGTTCAGGGGCTTTCTCTTCATTTGAGGCAGTAGTTTGCCTGTGCTTCACAGTCACCTGAAGGGCTTGGGAAAATGGCATCGCTGGCCCCACCCACAGTTTCTGACTCAGTAGGTTTGGGGTGGGGCTCAAGAATTTGCATTGCTACTTCTTGCCTGAAATGGAACTCACTCCTGTGGCTTACTCTCAGCCTAACAATAGACAAGCCTACGAGCTGAACACCTACACCAGGGAGATGCACATCTTAGAACAATCACCATGGGAGATCAGAGGGGCAGTGCTTGCACAGGAAGAAAGGTAGGGAGGCAGGAATGCACCGGCATGAAGGACACAGGGAGAGGGTGATCACAGGGAGGAAGTGGGAGGAGAGATGTTACACTGCCAGCAATGTAACCAGTGTCACGAAACAAAATGTGTATGAACTGTTGCATGTAAAATGAATGTGCTTTGTAAAATTTCACCCAAATCACAATAAAACATGAAAAAAATTGCATTTCTAACCATTTCCCTAGTGATGCTGCTGCTGCAGGCCAGGAACACCAGATTTAAGGCCAAGAAAGAAGGTCTTTGCAACCCGTGTGTAGAGGCCTCCTCAGTTCCCACCAAGGAAACTTTCTCTGACCAACTACACATTTGTCCCCAGAAAGGAAGTAAACATTAGACTAAGAGAACACCTGAGTCCTGGTTCAGGTTGTGACACAAACTGCCTGGGTGATATGGGACTAGATTCTTGCTTTTCTCAGCCTCTGTCTCCCCATCTGTGAAGTGGGTGCAGTAATTGGACCTGCCATGGGATTAATGTGAGGATTAAGTGAGAGGCTGTAGTAATAGAGTAAATTGCTCCCTGAGCCTGAGGCGGTGCAAGAAATGCCGGCTTTCTTTGATTTCTGAATCACGTACCCAGATTGATGAGAAGCCCGGGGTCCGTTGCTCGGCAGGAGTCTGTGCCACCACTCCACAAGGTAGTGTAAGAAGTGGTACAGATGATAGGTCAGGTTTCAGGGAGATTCCTGGTGGTGCAAACGGTTTGTGCTCATCTATTAACCTAAAGGTTGGGAGTTCGAACCCACCCAGTGGTACTGGGAAAGAAAGCCCTAACGATTTGCTTCTGTAAAGATTACAGATAAGCTGGATAGGGTGGAAGAACAATGTGGAACAAAACTCAAAATCATGAAAAAAAAAAAAAAAAACCAGATTTACTGGTCTGATAGAGCCTGGTGAGACCCCTGAGAGTGTGGCCTCTAGTTACCCTTTGGGTCTGGAACTGAACTCACCCCCATGGCTTCTATCCAAATAATAGACAGGCACAGAGGGTGAACATTTACATCAGGTAGATACACTCCTTAGACCGTGATCATGGGAGAACAAAAGGGCGTATTTGCACAGGGAGGTAGCTCAAGGGGCAGGAATGCAGAGGAAAGAAGGACACAGGGAAGAGGTAGCTATAGGGAGGAAGTGGGAAGAAAGCCGTTACATTGTGGGGAATCACAGTCAATGTCATGAAGCAAATGTGTACGAACTGCTGTATGGAAAATGAATTTGCTCTGTCAACTTTCACCCAAATCACAAAAAACAAAACAAAACAAAACAGCAAAAAAACCTACGGAGCTCAGTTTTACTGTCACACGTGACGTCAGCATGAGTTGGAATTCACTCCATGTCTGTAGGTTTGGTTTTGGTTTAGGGCTGAGTAAATTAGACAGACCATCCAGGTGTCCAGTATCGACTTTATCAGTGCCCTTTAGGGGACAGAGCCCTGCTGGTAGCCCCACCCCATTGTGCCAGGCTGGTCATGGGTGTCTGGGAAGGCTAGAGGCTGCTTCCCCTCGTCGCTGGCTGCCACACCACATGCATTGAGATCGAGCTGCCACAGGGCCAGTGCTTCGTGGACTTCAGCTCCCTTCTACCGCATTGCCCTCTCCTCCTCTGCCTGCAAAGTGCAAACACCTTCCTCGGAACCAGGGAGGTAACAAGGTGACAGCTAGCCAGTTTCTCCCCCAGCAAGACCAGCCTCTTCTCTGGGGGCCGTTCTTGTAGGGGTGATCCTTGTATTCTATTCTCTGAACATCCACAGGGGCAAAAGGAATACCAGTTAGTTTCTCAGCTCCCTCATGAGTGCTTGGCCCTGCTTAAGGAATAGTGATGCTAGGATCACTTTGATTTCCCCACTCCTGACTCAATTCCCTGCTAGGACGTGACCTCCTGCCCCAGGGGCCTCCACCCTTCTCTGTTGGCCTCATGCCCTCCTCTTGCCCTCCTCCTGCCTGGCCACTAGCTTATCATACTTCCCCAGCCCAGTAGGGAGGGCGCCTGCCTGAAGCCATGGGGAAAGCAGAAGTAAACCGGGTGGGATTTGATAAGCGGTTTCCTTCCTACAGGCCACCCCCTCCTCAGGGCTGACTGGAGGCTGAGCTTATGCGTGTGTGTGTGTGGGGGGGGGCACTCACATTTTCCTGTTGCCCACTTTCTCCAGGCTTTGCCTTGATGTCTCACCCACACACTCAAGGTCCTTTGGTGCCCTTACCCAGAGTCCTCTGGAGCCTGCTTCTGGTGGGGGCCTCTGCTGCCATCCCCCGGCCTGGCCAGGGCTGCCCCTTCTCTGTGCAGCCACCCCTGCCTGGCCACACCCCAGCTGTCTTGTCTTTGCTCCTTGTGCCTGGGCTGGGCAGTACTTCCGCAGAGGCAGGGACTGGGTCCCCTTCTCTAACACTGCGGGTGAAATGCGGGCTGTAGCAAATAAAGCACAAGGTTGCAGGGGGTGCCAGCAAGTGTGTGTGAGGGGGCAGTGGGGAGAGATCAGCTCCCCTGTCTGTATGTGCGGTTCATTCATTGGCCTGTTAATTGCCCTTCCTGAACCTCAGGTCTCTCATCTGTAAAATGGGCCATTGTCCTCCAGTAGATTCTGACACACGGCAACCACACGAGTTAGAGCAGAACGGCTTCATAGAATTTTCTTGGCTGTGATCCTGACAGAAGCAGGTCACCAGGACTTTATTTTACAGTGCCGCTGGGTGGGTTCATGCCGTCAACTTTTAGTTTAGTAGTGAGTGCAAACATTTTGTGCTACTCAGGGACCTAGAATGGGGCTAAGACTACTTAATGACGACTGAAATCCAGCGCCTCATTTCAAGGCTAAGTGCAGAGGGCCAGGGCTGTTGCCATTTATTCCTTCACACATTCTGTTGTTTCTCCTTCAACACAACTTAAGGAAAGCTTGCAGTGAACCAGACATTGTGTTAATTGTTGGGTTAGAGATGGCTGCCCAGGTCCACCTCTGAAAGAACAGATCAGGGAGAGTTGGCCTCTGAGTCAGCACTGGAAGGTCTTCCCACATGAGCTGGCCTTGGGACCAGGCTTGAAGATTGAGCTTGGGGATTGGAGGTGGCAGAGAGGACCCCATCTGCAGGGTCGCAGGGGAAGGAAAAGGACAATGCTGGTTGTACTCAGGGGCCGAGGAGCTGGCATGGCTGGACAAAGTGTTTTCATCTGTTCAGCAAAGACTGTGTGACTGTCTCCCGTGGTGTAGGCACAGTCACAGAGAACAAGGACACCTGCTGCTTGCTTCTGGTCTCAGAGCAGGGAGACCACGATGGGACGTCCACAGACACATGGGATGATTGCAGGGCACCGTGGAGCCTTGGGCCAATCAGTGCTGGGTATGGAGCAGTCACTTAACACACTGAGATTGAATGGGCCAGTGAAAATGTGCTCAGAGAAGGGAGATACGTCCCCAACCATTGTTTATAGCAGGTAGAGAAGGGCCTTCTTCAGTGACCAAGGTAACAGAAGGCCCCTCCAGAAGACAGGGTTTAGGCGGTGTTCTGGTTCCCTAGTGCCACTCTGACAAGAATATACCGCAAATGGGATGCTTGAACAAAGAGGAGTTTATTCTCTTACAGTTTGGAGGCTTTAAGTCTGAATTCAAGTGCTAGGCTCTAGGGGCTGGGTGAAAGTCCCTCAACCTTGGGCTTCAGCTCTGCCTCCTGCTCCCGGCCCACTGAAGGCTAGAGGCTTTTCTTCACTCAGACAGCTGCTGGCTGCTGAGACTGACAAACCCAAGGTTGACAAGTAAAAAGGCATGTTACCAAACCACACGGCAGGCCAGTAATTCAAGTGCATTGAAAATCCCAGGGTCGGCAGAGCACGGCAGACTGCTGAACAACGACATGGCTACATGCAGAGTTCAAATGTGCCATAAGCTGGACACCATTCCCAAAGCTGCTGCTTATATACAGGAAGCGGACCACATCCCTAAAGCAGCTACTGAGCTGCTCCAATACATTCCACCATGGAGTTAATTACCAATCTCACCGTGAGGAATAACTACATCCAGCTGCCCAGCCACTTAACCAGGCCCAGCCAAGTTGACACACAAACTGAACTACCACAGGCAGAGACTCGCAGCTGCGGGGAGGAGAGGCAGGCAGAAGAGCAGGGGGAATGGTCTGGCAGAGGGATGTGCAAGGTCAAAGGTCCTGTGGGTGATGGCCAGGAGGCAAATAAAGCTTGGAGTGAAAATGACCAGTCAGCAGGAAGGACCTGGAACCTGGCAGAGGAGGGTGGGAGGAGCCTGTGAGTGGTGGGTCTGCCTGGCCCTGAGTAGGGGGCAGTAGTGCCCAGGGCAACTGGGGCCACAGAGCCAGGATGGGGATGGGGTGGGGAGCTGGAGTTTCTACAATGGTGTGTCAGGGCTCTCAGGATACCGAGAGACAATCAAGTTGGACTGAAATAATAAATAGTATCAACACTTCAGTCACCAGGTATGCCATTTAGCAGCCCAACAACACACTGAGAGCCAGATGTTTGTCTGCAAGCTGTGACCTCCTTGAGGCAGGTCTTATTTGTTGTTAAGACAAGGAGCCTTGCCCAGCCTGTCCCAGCCCTGGAGAGACTTTCAGAGGAGCTGGAGCCACATGTGGATGGGGACCCTGTGGCCATTTGGGGGGCACATCCTACTGAGAGTGTCGCCCTGCCCTGTTCTAGGAGCCAAGGAGGTAGGATGTAGAAGGAAACAGCTCCAGGTGGGGGCCAAGAGGTCTGCGCTCTGGGCCTGACGGCCTCCAGTTGACTGCATGGTTCCCTTTGCCCAACTCCAACTTCATCACCTCCATCACCACCTCTGTCACCTCATGACTTGCCCAACACCTGCACCTTCCTTGCACATTGGTCAAGACAGCCATTAAATATGTTATGATGTCTTGGCATAGTCCACATCTTGAGCTGGATCAATCTGTTGTGTGTGTGTGAGGGGGTGGCTGTTCTGTGCATTGTAGGATGTTCAGCAGCAGCCCTGGCCTTGCCCCACAAGATGCCAGTGGCATCCCTCCCCACAGTAGGAACAACCAAAAATGTCTCCAGACATTGCCAAGTGTCCCCTCAGGCCAAATCACCAGGGCTTGAGAAGCCCTGAAATAAAGCCTTTCATGTCTGTCTCCTCTGTGGGATGGCAGGCCCAGGAGGGTGGACCCACTGTGACCCCAGCCTGGTCAAATGAATTAATGACTCTGTCTTAATTTTTTTAATCAGTGAATAAATTAATCTAGAAAAAGTGTATGTGTGTGTAATAGACTCCTGGTTGTCAGAAACTGGCTGGGAACCACCCGGGAGCTCTGTAAGAAGTCACATTCCTGGGTTTCAGTCACAGGGACTCTGATTTTGGGTGTGGCCTGGGAATCTGCATTGACAATCTGCATCTAGCCTGGTCTGTGAATTGACAGTGGGAGGGTGGGGAGTAGGAGGGAAGGGCAGCTCAGAGGACTTGGAAGGCCCTTCTGGGCCATGTAGCCAGGATGGGGGTGCCTGACCTGGCTGACCTAAGGTCTTAGGCTGACTTCTCAAGAGAGTGGCCCCTCTTTCAGGGTCTCTAGAAGCTGACTTGTCATGTGAAGGAGGGCCCCAGTAGGTGGGGACGGGGCTCATCTGGAGGCCACATGTCCTATCCTGGGGCAGCTGCTGCCCAGCTCTGGCCGATTCTTGCCATGTGGATGCCTGGTTATGTGAGAGCAGTCTGAAATCTGGATTTGTACGTGAAATCTAGTGTTTAAATGTTGGCAGCTGGTTCAGTGAGCAAACAAACAAGTCATGTGTGGGTCAAGCAGAGTGACTGCAGGCCTCTGCTATGAGACGACATCTTTTCTTGGAGCTTGGTGGGCGTGGGCCCCAGCTACCTCCCATTCTTGCTCCGGTTACAGGTGCTGGGGTCACTTTCAGGGCCTGACACCAATGTTCTCTTTGATCCTCTAAGAATTTCCCAACTTTCAGCACGCTGAGATGGGAGCTTAACAGACAGAAGGGTGTGTGTGTGTGTGTGTGTGTGTGTGTGAGAGAGAGAGAGAGAGTGTGAGTGTGTGTGTCTAGGGTCCAAACCCCATCCAGCATGGAGTCTTGGTTCTGCCCCTTTGGAGCTGAGTGGCCTTAGGTGACCGGCTTTCCTGCCCCATGCCTCAGTTCACTCCTCATCTCTCTCATGGGAATAGAGTGAGAATTTCAGGAGAGGGTGTGTGAGGAGCTTTGTGGTGTTGTGGTAATGTATGTGATGGAGGCATGTATGTGTGGTATGTGATGTGTGTGTGTGATCTGGTGTGTGCTGTGTTATGTCGTGTGTGATGTGTGGGTGGTGTGTGTGTGATGTGTGTGTGTGTGATGTGTAGGGATATGATACATTCATATCATATGTATTATATGATATATTGTGATGAGCGATCTGTGTGTGTGTGTGTTTTTTTTTGTGTGTGATATATTGTGTGTGTGTGTGGTGTGCAGTGGGGTATGTGCTGTGTATGTGTGATGTGTGTAGTTTTGGGGATGTATGTGTATGTTGGCTCTGGCTTCTGGAGGAAGAGTGGGTGTGGAGTCAGGCAGGTCACCAGCTGGTGGGTTATGTAACCACCAGTCTGTTTTTTCATCTGTGACATGGGCCCAATGGTTTCTTCTTCTAAGAGTCATACTGAGCATTAAACCCTGTTCAAACAGTACCTGGTCATGGGAGGTGTCCAGGACACATTTATTCCCATCCCTTGGACTCTGAGATCTTTGCTATCTGTGGAGACTTGTCAGGAGGAAGCTAAGGCTGGTTTGTTGGGGCTAAAGACAGGACTAGTGGAGAACAGAGAAATGGACCTGGTGCCTTGCCTCTCCACTATCAGCTCCCTCTTCTACTTCCCAGTCCCCAGGAGGGGGTCCTAGTCTTGTCATAAGATGATAGCATTGTTGTCTTCAAGGAGCCCCAGCCACCTGGCACAGAAGTATTTCCAGACCCAAGACCAAAAGCTGGGGACACTCTAGACTAAGAGTCAGCACCCCATGACTACACACCTGTGTGTCCTGATGTCTGTCCAATGTTGTCCAGACAATGAGGGGTGGTGAGATGCCTGGTGTATGATATCCCAGCCCTGCGTGTTCCTTACATGCATGTGAGGGAGAATGTGAGACAAATTAGGAGTCCTTCCAGCCTTCAGCAGGCCCTCAGAGACCCTGGGGTTTGTGAGGATGGACAGAGAAGAAGGGGGTGTCCAAGACAAGTGGAAACTGAAGCCCTTGTCCCCCGACATCTGACCTCCAGTTGGGGAATGGGACAGGAAACGAGAAGAGAAAATGACAGAGAAGTCCTACCACACCCTCACTTGTTGATTTGCTCCATGAGCAAAGGGAATGCCCTAGTTTCCTGGTGCTACTGTAACAGAAATACCATGAGGTGGCATTAAAGAACAGAAATTTATTGTTCTCATAGATCTGAAGCTAAAAGTCCAAATCTTGGTCTTGGCCATGCCAACTCCTTCCTTGTCAGTAGCCCTGGGTGTTCCTTGGTCCCTTGGCTTGTAGGTGATCCTCACATGGCATCTGTCTCCTCCCTATGTGTGTGTGTGTGTGTGTGTCCATTGTGTGTCTTTA
Organism: Orycteropus afer afer; assembly: GCF_000298275.1. NCBI lineage: Eukaryota > Metazoa > Chordata > Mammalia > Tubulidentata > Orycteropodidae > Orycteropus > Orycteropus afer. The sequence goes on along the minus strand of NW_006921625.1, from coordinate 13,608,368 downwards.
TAAGTCAGAAGTGATCAGGTTTAGAATTCACCCTACTCCAGCGTGACCTTAACTGATTGATTATATTATGTTGCATTATGGAAGGTAATTACATCCCATCACATCCACAGGTATAGGAGTTAGGATTCCAACACATATTTTGGAGAGGTCACAATTCAATCCTTAACAGGAAATACTAAACAGTAGAAGGCCTGGCTCCTGCCATCGGATGGTTCTAATTTAGTCTGGGAGACCAGAAACCAGGCATCAAGAGGGCCTGAGCATCAGTGGGGAGGAAGAACATTATGGATGTTGCTGTGGGTGTGGTTCGGGTAGAAGCAGGACTCACCTGCTGCCTGTGGGAGGGAGCCAGGCTTGATGGCAACCTGGGAGGGAGAGTATGTGTGTGTCATGGGTCGAGGGTGTGTCACTAGCTTGACCTAGGTCCTCCTAGCTGCAGAGACAGATTACCCAATAAGCAAGGTAAGTACACACTTATTTATGCTTACTTACTAATCCATAGTGAACAATTTCATATGGACTTCAATTTGAAAAGAAGCTTTGATTCTGTAGGAAGGTGCTATGGGGTTGAGAAAGAGACAGTTGCCAGCCATACCTAGAAGCAGATCTTTGATGTGGTGGAAAAAATGTGAATTTGTTTACTACAGATTAGTAGGTAAGCACCAGTAAGCCCATATGTACTTTACTGGGTAACCTGACACTGCCTGGCCATCTAGCTGGTGGACAGGCTTGCTGGGACAAGATGCAGCTTCTGAGCTTTGAACAGCACCAACATTTCCCCCGTCTCTGCAGGGGGCGGAGGAAAGCGGAAGGGGAAGAGCAGGAAGTGGAAGGAGATCCTGAAGTTCCCTCACATCAGCCAGTGTGAAGACCTCCGAAGGACCATCGGTAAGTCCTCTGCCCCAGAGGTGGTGGGGAGGGGCTGTGAGGGGCGCAAGGCACCAGCCCAGCCCGCTGCAAGAATGCAATCAACACAGCAGAGAGATTCCAGGAGGAGCTCCAGACACACAAAAAGTCGGCATTCATTTTGTTTGATGTGCACCAGGCAGAACTTTCTTCCTGGTAACCCTTTGAGGCAGGTGCTGTTATTAACTTCACTTTCCAAATGGGGAAGGAACTGTGGTAGCACAGCGGTTAAAGCGTTTGACTGCTAACTGATTGGTCGGCAGTTTGAATCTACCAGACCACTCCATGGGAGAAAGATGGAGCAGTCTGCTTCTGTAAGATTGACAGCCTTGGAAAGCCTGCGGGGCACTTCTGCGCTGTCCTGTAGGGTCACTATGAGTCAGAATCAACTCATTGACAGTGGCTTTGGGTTATTGGTTTTCAAATGGGAAAACTGAGGTACAGAGAGGTTCTGTGACTTGTCTGCAGTCTTACAGCTTTTTCCACGTTTCAGTCTTGGAGCCTGAATCCTTCCCTGGGAAGCAGCCTCAGGCTCTGGGAGCTGAGCAAGGGGCTGAACGTTCAGTGGGTCCTCTCGCTGGGGATGTGGGCAGTCACCGAGGGGCCACCAGTCTCAGGGGCACAGCCAAGTCCTCTGTGTCCGGCACTCACACAGCCAACCACTTCCAACACGGAGCGGGCTTGGCTCTTGAGGGAAACAGCACAGCCCAACACCTAGGTGGCTCTGTCCCCAGCCCTACCCAGGACACGTGGCAGTGATGAGGAGGCCAGGGTGACCGGGCAGGTGGCTGGGGCTGTAGAGAAAGGACATGACAGTTCCGTGTCATTGATGCGCTAAACACATGCTATTATAATCAGACCCGCTGAGGACCAGATACAGGATGTTCTGTTAACCAGCACTCCCCAGGCTCAGCTGCTCTTGGGACTTGGACTTGGAAGTTTGGGGGAATTGCCCTGTGTCTACTGTGGAAGGTGGGGGCCAATCCTGATAGTCAGCTTTTTGGAATGTCTTCTCCCGGTGGCCTGGCCTCCCCCAATTTCCCAGCCCAGCTGGTACTGAAATGCCACCCCCAGGCTTACTTGTGCCTGGGCCCCTGTGCCACTTGGCCCATGCATGGTCCTCACTGTGAAGGCAGATCACAGGTGTTGCCCAGATGGGGCTGATGTGAGCCGGTGAAGAATGATAGGGTGCTCAAGGATGAGGACAATAGCCTCAAAACCCATCTTCCACCCTTCAGATGCTCCTAAATGTGTGGGAGTCCTCATGCTGTCCTTGGGGCCCAGAGTGGAGCTGGCCTAGGGGAGCAAAGCCTCTGGGTCCAGACAAATGAGGGTTCAAATCCCACCCTCTCTGTGCCCCGTGACAAGTTACTTCATGTTGCTGAACCTCAGTTGACCCAGTTGTCAAGCAGTGAGCTGCCATCATAGGCTGGTCGAGGGGATGTGGTGAGGTGCTGTGGGGGACAGGTGTAGCTGGAGTTCTCCTTGGCAGCCTGAAGCCCAAGCCCCCAGCACTCAGCGCTCTCTTCCTGGGATTCCCCAGCAGCCACCACGTCGCTTGTTCCTTCCTGTGGTGAGGGTAAGGGGGCACATGGGCACCCGAATTCGCTCTCAGTGAACAGATTTTTCGATGAGACACATCAGGGCAGGATGAAGGAGAAGAGGAGCTGTTTTTCTGGGACTGAGAGAGGGGGTATGAGAAAGAGCCTCTCTGGCGTCTGGCCACTACTTCCTGGGTGCTATATTGTTTTTCACGCTAATATTGGCAAGGAGATATAAGAGCCATTCTCTGCTTTCTCAGTGATGTGTGATGTTGTCAGACTTCACAGGTTGGGTATCTTATTGTTTTCTTTAACTTGGATTTCCCTGATTATTGCTGGGTTGAGCATCTTTTAAATATTTATTAATGATGAGTTATTCTTTTATTAAACCAAATCTTGAACACTTGATTAAACTAGTGAAGCACAAATGCTAATGCACACTATATTTAATAAAATAATAACAAACTGTGAAGAAAAGCAATGCATAGGAAGAAAAGCCTGGTTGGGAGTTTTAGGATAATTTGGAAGGAGTTAGAAAGTGGAGGTTGAGCAGTTTGTTAAGAGATCGTTGTTGTATCCAGGCATGATCATGGGGCACTGGTCCAGAGTGGCAATTGCAGTAATAGCAGGAAAGGTCCCATGGGAGGAGCATGGTGAAGAGTTGATGAGATTCCTTGAATGAGAGGGCTGAGTATTAGTCAGGATAAATTAGGTTATACCACAGACTGTCAGGAGAAGGAATAAACTTGGGGTGGAGGAAGTATAGCCAGAACGCTCCTTAGAAGGGAGGATGCTGAGACTTCATCTCACTTACTTTGGATATATCATCAGGAAGGACCAATCCCTGGAGAAAGACATCATGCTTGGTAAGTAGAGGGGCAGTGAAAAAGAAGGAGACCCTCAATGAAAGGGATTACAACAGTGGGCTCAACCGTAGCAACAGTTGTGAGGATGGTGCGAGACCAAGCAGCGTTTCATTCTGTTGTACGTAAGGCCAACAGGAGTTGGAGCTGACTTGATGGCATCCATTAAGAATAACAAAAACAAGTTTGATTGTGTTGTAATAACATCACCCAAATCTAGGGCTTTGTATTATAAAGAATTTCTTTTATTTCTTATCCGAGGTCTGCTGTGGGCAGCTCTTCAGAGACCACACTCTTCCATACAATAACAG